>NC_065589.1:51824316-52154673 GCF_024542745.1 Macaca thibetana thibetana
TAGAACACATTTAACAACTTGACTCCTAATGTTTCATTTAAAACAAGATAGCTCGAGGCATTTTTCTAGGCTTACAGAATAGTTTGTTAGGAACCATTCATTCAGTCATCCATCCAGTAATACTTATTAAATGCCTACTGTGTGCCAGGCACTGTAGGACCTGGGCACACAAGGATGAATGATTCTTCGCCCTTGCCAACAAGGAGTTCTCAGTGTGGAAGGGGGATGTAGACATGGTAATAATTCCGTACAGTGAAAGTTTCCAGGTGCTCTAGCAAAAGGCCATCAGAGTTCTGTGGAGGACAAAGGAAAGCATCTCCAGGGAAGGTTTCATAGAGGAAGTGGCCTTGTGCTGACTCAAAAGTGACTAGGGTTACTCCATATAGATCAAGGGGAAGTGCTTTTCAGCACAGAGCACAGGATGTGCAAAGGCACACACGTGGGAGACTGAAGGGACTGTATTGGGTGGCGGGAGAGTGAGGTGTCAGGGGAGACGGGAAGGAAAGTGGACCCGGCGGGAGATGCTGGAGCCTGATGGTGCAGGTTCTGAGCACCATGCTCAGAGTGTGGGCCGTATGCTGCTGTCCTGCTGAGCCAAGGCAGGCTTTTTTCTTAAGCAGGAGATGTATTTCTCTGATCTTTGATTTAGAAAGGGTGCTCTGGCCACATCCTGGAGGATAGGATAGAGACAGAAAGACCAGTTGGAATACTGTTAGCATATTAGTGTGGTCCAGGTGAGGGGCAACAGGAGCTGAACTTGGGATCAGAGAGTGAACATGAGGGAAGGTGGCCTGGGACAATTGCTAAGGGTCCAAGGACCAGAGATCTCATGAGGTTATTTTCTATATTGCCAATTTTTTAAAAATCACAATTAATATTCAGCCATTTATTTTTATTCTGTGAATTGCCTGTAGGTACCCCAGGTTTCTTGTGGGTTAGAGCAGAGCTTCTGAGCCCAGTGCGCCCCATGTGCCTTGAGGTGGTCAGGGAGGCCTTGGGGTGTCTAGAGCCCCCTAGTGGTCCTCTTAGACCACAGGCGCCTCTTGTAGGGACACACATGCCCTCTAGTTTTCCCACTGTGCTGTCTAAGGATTGTCATTTTCTCAGTGTGCAAGCAGAGTTGGGGACACTGGTTTAGCATCTCCTCTGGAACTTAGCCAGCCATGACCCTGCCTGCTCCTTTCCTGATGAAGGGCTACTGTCCCAGGGCTTTGAACTGGAATCGAGTAAAATCATAAAGTGAAGTAGATGCTTTTCCCAGGGAAGAAGACACTTTTAAAAGGTTTTCTTCTGTCATTACTGCAAGGGAATAAAATTGCGTTTCCCCAGCCTGTGTTACCGTTAGCAGTTGACTGTAAGGAAGGAAGACGAAGAGCAATCACTAGGTTTACTCACTAGCTTTCTATTTTTAGGGTCTAGACTGAGCATATTGCCTTCTCCTTTCAGTTGAGTAAAGCCAGAATCATCGTTCCTTCCTCTCTTCCTGTCCCCGGCCTTGCCTCCCCTCTCTGTGTCTCCTCCTGCCCCTCAGCTCCACATCTCTGACTGGTCCTGCCGAGACACTGCTTGCTGATGCCACTCTCTTCACAGAACCTGCAGTGGCTCCTCGCTGCCTCTTGCATCACCTGGAAGCATCTGCTTTGCTGTTTTCCCTGCCTCTGGCCTCCTCTTTGCCCTGCGCTGGTCACAGATCACCTAGAAGCCCTGCCCCCACCCATCTCTCCTTACATAAGCTTCAGTGGTGTGAAGAAGTTTTTGATCTAGGCTGTACTCAGTGCATGTTAGTTTTACTCCTCAAATAACAAAGCTTCTACTGCTGGCACAGGCCTCGTTCCCTTTGTTTTTCCATAGAGCGCAGAGCGTGGTATCCTAGGTGGCATTTTGTGTTGCATATAACCACTTGTTGATTTCCATGTGATATGGTTTGGCCATGTCCCCACCCAAATCTCACCTTGAATTGTAGTAATCCCCATGTGTCAAGGGCAGGACCAGGTGGAGATAATGGAATCATGGGGGTGGTTCCCCCAATACTGTTCTCATGGTAGTGAGTAAGTCTCATAAGATCTGATGGTTTTATAAGTGGGAGTTTCCCTCCACAAGCTCTGTTGCCTGCCACCATGTAAGATGTGACTTTGCCTTCTGCCATGATTGTGGAGCCTCCCCAGCCATGTGGAACTATGTGTCAATTGAACCTCTTTCCTTTACAAATTCCCCAGTCTCGGGTATGTCTTTATTAGCAGCATGAGAGTGGACTAGTATACCATGATTCCCTTTCATTCAGGCTGCTTCTGGACCGTTTCTCATAGAGACATCTGTGTCTTGTGTCTTCCCAGGTTCACCATAGTTGCAGAGAGTCTGCAGCAAGTTCGGCAGCAGCTTAAAAAGCTGGAGGAATTGGAACAGAAATACACCTACGAACATGACCCTATCACAAAAAACAAACAAGTGTTATGGGACCGTACCTTCAGTCTTTTCCAGCAGCTCATTCAGAGGTAACTCAAGGAACATTTATTTGTACCTTCTGTAATCAGTCTATACAGAGGAACATTTGACCGTAATTCAGATGATTTACAAGGGTTTAATAGGATATATACACACATATATATCATATATATGTATATATGTATACGTATATATGTATGATGTGTGTGTATATATAATATACATATATGTATATGTGTATATATGTGTGTATGTGTATATGTGTATGTGTGTATATATGTGTATATATATGTGTGTGTATGTGTATATATACACACACACATTTTGAGATGGAGTCTCGCTCTGTCACCCAGGCTGGAGTGCAGTGGCATAATCTGAGCTCACTGCAACCTCCACCTCCTGGGTTCAAGCAATCCTCCTGCCTCAGCCTCCCGAGTGGCTGGGACTACAGGCACATGCCACCCCACCCGGCTAATTTTTTTAGTAGAGACTGGGTTTTGCCGTGTTGGCCAGGCTGGTCTCCAACTCCTGACCTCAGGTGATCCGCCCGCCTCGGCCTCCCAAAGTGCTGGGATTACAGGCGTGAGCCACTGTGCCTGGCCTAAAATTTTTTACTGACAATGACTCTTCCTGAATTATCTGGTTATGCCAATGGTTCTTCACTCTTGTGACCACCTAGGCTGGAAGCTGTAGTAACCTTCCACTCCTCCTTCCCCATTGGCCGAGTCTCCACCATGACCCTAGCGTGCCTCACCTCCTCCCCTCCCCTCCTCATGTCTCAGGCTCTCAAATCCTCCTTTCTGGACTCTTCCTCAGCCTCCCCACCAGTCCTCCTTCCCAGTCCTTCCTCCCTCCCTGTGACCAATGCTGTCCCAGAGCAGAGTTCCATTCTGGTTCCTCATCACCAGCTGATCCAAGTGAAGCCCCTCAACTGGGCATTCACGGCCCCCCTTCTGCAGCCTGGACCTAGCTGACCACTCCACGCTTCACGTCCACACACACCCCTTTCTAGGCAAACTTGACCTCTTGCTGATTCCTATAGGGGCCATGCCGCATGCTTGCTTCTCTGTGGCTCTCCTGAGGATACTTCCTCTTCCTCAGAGCCTTCTTTTCTTGTACCTGCTTTCAAAATTGTATCATCCCGAAAGCTTCACCTTGTATCTCATCATTTAATCTTCCCAGATTTCCCAAACACGTGTTGTCTCCCTTCCTAGCCTCCAGTCACCCTTTGTTGCTCTCCTACTCTGCCTTTTGTTATATAGTTGTTATGCATTTCTTTATATTTGTTGAATATCATGAGGTTCTGGAAGGCAGAGACGTGCCTTTGTTTCCCTTTTCCCCCAGCAGGACCCAGCACAGTGCCTTATGAACAGTAGGTGCTCTAGACACACTTAGTAGATAGATAAATGTCACTGAGTGGAAAAAAAGGGTTCATATTGCAAGTTTTTTTTTCTTTAATGCAAACTTGACATGATAAAAATGTGCTTGATTTTGGGTGGAAGCAATAGCTGAGTGGCAGCGGCTGCTGATTGTGTTCTAGGGGGGAGAGTAGGGGAAGACGTTTGCTTTCCCAGAACAGCCTATCTCATTCCTTTCCTTCAGTTACCCATGGCGCGGAGAGTCAGGGCGGCAGTTGTAGCAGCAAGGGTGGCTGTGGCAGTGGTGGCAGCTACAGTGACATGTCTAGCACGAATCCCAAATATGATTATTTCTTCAAATTACTTCTGATTGGCGACTCTGGGGCTGGAAGGTCTTGCCTCCTTCTTAGGTTTGCAGATGATACATATACAGAAAGCTACATCAGCACAGTTGGTGGGGATTTCAAAATAAGAACTATAGAGTTAGATGGGAAAACAATCAAGCTTCAAATATGGAACACGGCAGAACAGGAAAGATTTCGAACAGTCATCTCCAGTTGTTACAGAGGAGCCAGGGGCATCCTGGTTGTGTATGATGTGACAGATCAGGGGTCCTTGAATAATATTAAACAGTGACTGCAGAAAATAGATCATTATCCCAGTGAAAACATCAACAGATTGTTGGTAGGGAACAAGTGTGATCTGACCACAAAGAAAGTAGTAGACTACACAACAGCAAAGGAATTTGCTGATTCCCTTGGAATTCTGTTTTTGGAAACCAGTGCTAAGAATGCAACAAGGCCGGGCGTGGTGGCTCATGTCTGTAATCCCAGCACTTTGGGAGGCTGAGGTGGGTGGATCACCTGAAGTCAGGAGTTCGAGAGCAGCCTGACCAACATGATGAAACCCCATCTCTTCTAAAAATACAAAAATTAGCTGAGCATGCTGGCAGACGCCTGTAATCCCAGCTACTCAGGAGGCTGAGGCAGGAGAATTGCTTGAACCTAGGTGGTGGAGGTTGCAGTGAGCCGAGATTGCGCCATTGCACTCCAACCTGGGAGACAGAGCAAGAATCTGTCTCAAAAAAAGAAAAAAAAGAAAATGCAATGAATGTAGAACAATCTTCCATGATGATGGCAGCTGAGATTAAAAAGCTAATGGGTCCTGGAGCAACAGCTAGTGGTGCTGAGAAGTCCAGTGTTAAAATTCAGAGCACTCTGGTCCAGCATCAGGTGGAGGTTCCTGCTAAAATTTGCCTCCGTCCTTTTCTCACAGTAATGAATTTGCAATCTGAACCCAAGTGAAAAAACAGAATTGCCTGAATTATACTGTATGTAGCTGCACTACAACAGATTCTTACCATCTCCACAGAGGTCAGAGATTGTAAATGGTCAATACTGACTTTCTTTTTATTCTCTTTACTCAAAACAGCGAACTTCATTTTCAGAACTGTTTTTAAACCTTTGTGCGCTGGTTTATAAAATAATGTATTTTCCTGATATCAGACTGTTCTCTCATGGTTGATTAGACTATATTTTGTTTTGATGTTTATATTGGCGTGTTTAGATGTCAGGTCTAGTCTTCTGAAGACGAAGTTCAGCTGTTTTGTATCAAATAGCACAAGCAGTGTCTGTCACTTTCCATGCGTAAAGTTTAGTGAGATGTTATATGTAAGATCTGATTTGCTGGTTCTTCCTTGTAGAGTTATAAATGGAAAGATTACACTATCTGATTAATAGCTTCTTCATACTCTGCATATAATTTGTGGCTGCAGAATATTGTAATTTGTTGCATACTATGTAACAAAACAACTGAAGATATGTTTAATAAATATCGTAGTTATTGGAAGTAATATTTTTAAAAAATGTACTCCTGACTAACATAGTGAAACCCCATTTCTACTAAAAATACAAAAAAAAAATTAGCTAGGCATGGTGGCAGGCACCTGTAGCCCCAGTTACTCAGGAGGCTGAGGCAGGAGAATGGTGTGAACCAGGGAGGCGGAGCTTGCAGTGATCACACCACTGAGCTCCACCCTGGGCAACAGAGTGAGACTCTGTCTAAAAAAAAAAAAATTTGCTTGGTTCCCTATGGCTAATGTTCAAACAAGAAGTCCTGTATGTTGAGTTTTTTTTAAATTTAAAAACATTACTTGTACTTTGAGTGCACATTTTATTCTTAATTCTGACATGTAAATGAACATAATTAAATATGGGTTTTTTATTTTTTTATTTTTATTTTTTGAGGCAGAGCCTCACTCTGTCATCCAGGCTGGAGTGCAGTGGTGTGATCATGGCTCACTTCAGCCTCCACCTCCTGGATTCAAGTGACCTTCCCACTTCAGCCCTCTAGTAGTTGGGGCTAATTAGCCATGCCTGGCTAATTAAAAAAAAAAAAAATTCGTAAAGATAGGGTCTCACTATGTTGCCTAGGCTGGTCTTGAACTCCTGGGATCAAGCAATCCTACCGTCTCAGCCTCTTAAAGTGCTGGGATTACAGATATGAGCCACTGTGCCTAGCCTTCATTGTATAAGTTTGTTTCAATGTAATAGTTTCATAGATCATTACGATTATTCTGTTTCTGTTAAGTCCTTGTTAGGTTTTGGGATTTCTTTACTAATTAGAAAATATCAGTTTGTTCATCCAACTTGTCAGAATCTTTCAAACTATTTTTTAGGTTGTACTCTCTAACCCCCTTTTTTCTTTTGGGAAAATCATTGTGACTGCCTCAACCTTAATGGAAATGCTAACTTATCTATCCTTTGCTGGGTATTTGCAGCTCGTTTGTGGTGGAAAGACAGCCCTGCATGCCAACGCACCCTCAGAGGCCGCTGGTCTTGAAGACAGGGGTCCAGTTCACTGTGAAGTTGAGGTAACAAGGGAAAGATGGCATCCCATACATCGCCTGTCATGTAGTTTGTACCCCTAGTTTCCTTTTATAAAAACTGTTATTGAGGGTACTTTTGAGGAAATAATTTTTCAGGGGGCATTTTAATATGAACGCTTACTGAGAATATCTGAGAGTCTTTTATTAATATACTCATAGTAGAATGTAACCAATATACATATATGTACACACTCCTGATTTTTTTCCAATCATAAATGTAATGCATGTTCACAGGAAAACAGAATTCCAAATTGCAGAAATGTGTGTAATAGAGAGTGAAAGTTCCCGGCTGCCTCACCCCTCTTGGGCATAGGCTTATAACCTGAGCCTTATGAACCCCAGAAACTGTATGAATGTGGATTTATAATATGTACATTTTTTCTGATGAATGGATTTATAGCTTTCATCAGATTCTCAAAGCAGTCCGTGATATAAATATCTGTGGACCACCACAGTAAATGACCTAGTGTCTGTCCTCCCAGGATTTTATCCTTGTCTACACAAGGACATATTTCATACAGAAACACACACGCACAAATATGACATAATGTTTCCTTTTTAAAAAATTAGGATTCCATGTCTACACAAATATTTCATATAGACACACACACACAAATATGACATATTTCTTTTTAAAAAAACTCAGAGTAGGCTATATACATTGTTTTGTAGCCTTTCTCCTCAATAATAATTGTAGAAGTGTTTCCAGGAACATGTGGCCTTACTTTCTTCTGTTGAATGGCCGCATTACTTTAAGCATTCTTCTTATGATGAAGAACTGGACTGACCTTCAGAGTTGGACCGGGTCCTTTTTCTGGGGTGTTACTGATTTAAGTCTGTGGTTAACCCTCCCTGGCTGGTAGTGTACAATGCCACACTCAAGCCCTCGTGGAATTCTAGAACTCGCAGCTGGAAGGGACAGTAGAAATCTGATCCCATCCACCTGCTCCACTGAACGGAGCAGGCAGAGCCCTGGGGTCTCCTTCCCAAGGTCTCCAGCTCAGTGGGGCACAGGCACACACCCTCACCTGCCCTCCATCTTTCCACACTACCCAGGGGTGACTATAGATGGGACATTATTTTTTCTGATTATGGGCAATGGTTTTTATTGTCTCCCAACAGGACAAAGATTAGATACAAGTTTCAGTAGAAAGTAACATTTGCTATTTTTCACCCATATAAATTGGCCAAAGGTCGACATTGTGATGAATCCCAATATTGGCAAGGTTATGGAGGGAAACAGCTACCCTCATTAACTTTTGGTGGGAATGTAAACTCAGGGCTGCATCCTGTCAGAATTAGTGTGACAATTTTTCCTAAGCAATTCCACGGCTAGGAATTTATTCTTACAAAAATTTAAGTAGATCTACAAAACTGTCAGTTTTCTTGTTGGTAATGCCCTAAAACGGGGGTGGGGAGTGGTTTATCTAAACGTTAATAGGGAATTGGCATAATAAATAAATTGTAACAGATAATTTTTTTTTTAGTAATGGCTTTTATTTTTCTTTCCAGACTGTTGGTGAAATTGCAAGAGCTGAATTATAATTTGAAAGTCAAAGTCTTATTTGATAAGTAAGATATCTTTAATATTATGTAACATACGTGTACTACTGAAATGTTGATTTTGTTACTCAAGCACAGACTCCTGCACTAGATAAGCAGATTCACTAGCTGTGGAAGGGTCTACACTGGGTGGAAGTTTGCCTCCCTAGGGCCCCAGGGCTGAACCCAGAGTCCTGCCAATGCTGCATATGAGCAGAGACTCCTAGTCCGATCCACCAGGGCCGTCACAAATGATCCCAGCAGATTTAAGTCAGCAGCTCCCTTGGTGGATGTTGGGAGCTTCCCCTGGAGCTGTTATCAACATTCCTGAGCCTTTTTAGACTATAACTGAACAAGAGAGTGAGTGTCTCTTTATGCATATCAGATTGTAATCAGCAAGTTTCAAAGTGGCTGGACTTGGCATGCCACCCCTTCCTTCTAGCTCAGCCCCAGAGGAGAGGCCCCTGATCCAACCTGAGGCCGAATATCCAGGCTGCCGTGATTCTGTGGTCATTTGGAGGGTTTTTCTGGAGTGAGATCAGCAGCATCTTGGGGAGACTGTGTGGAGCCTGTGGGATTCACCCTTGTCTCTTCTGGGCAGTGGGAACCCAGGAATGGGCATCTCATGGGAGTCCAAGTGGAGCAGCCCCATTCTATTTTGCCCTGAGACTCTAGACCTGGACTGGCACTGACTTGGGCACTCTCATTAAGGAACAAGATGGCTCCTCCCACCCCTCCCATATTTAATGTTTTTGTTAGCTTGTGTCACATACTGGTGTGGCAAGTTTCAAAAGTGATTTATGATCATTCAAATCATTTTCCTCTGGCTTTTTGCTTCTTACCATTCCTATAAGAATATTCTTCCTTGTAGCATGGTCTGTGCCTTGTCTTCATGCCATCATCTTTGGTATATCAGTTAGCTTTTGCTCCCTAACAAACCACTCTTAAAACTTAGTGGCTAGGCCAGGCGCGGTGGCTCACACCTGTAATCCCAGCACTTTGGGAGGCTGAGGCGGGCAGATCACGTAAGCCAGAGTTTGAGACCAGCCTGACCAACATGGCGAAACCCCGTCTCTACAAAAAATACAAAAAATTAGCCAGGTGTGGTGGTGTGTACCTGTAATCCCTGCTACTTGGGAGGCTGAGGCACGAGAATCGCTTGAACCTGGGAGGCGGAGGTTGCAGTGAGCTGAGATCATGCCACTGCACTCCAGTCTGGGTGATGGAATGAGACTGTCAAAAAAAAAAAAAAAAAAAAACGTAGTGGCTAAAACCTCAAAAACT
The DNA here is from genome assembly GCF_024542745.1 of Macaca thibetana thibetana. Classification (NCBI taxonomy): domain Eukaryota; kingdom Metazoa; phylum Chordata; class Mammalia; order Primates; family Cercopithecidae; genus Macaca; species Macaca thibetana. Next base: position 51,833,830 of record NC_065589.1, read on the forward strand.
CATTTCTCATATTCTGTGAGTTGTAGGTCGTCCTGGTCTGGGCTAGCGTGGTTGGAGCCAGGTGCTCTAGCAAGGCCTTATTACGTGACTGGGACTCAGCTGGGATAACCAGGTCCTTCTTCAAACATCTCAAAAAGGCTAGCCTGGGCTTTTCCCACGGTGACAGTGTTCCAAGTGAACAAGGCCTGTTAGTGCTAGCCTTGGAACGTGTATAGCATCACTCCTTTCCATCCAGTTGCTAAAAGCAAATCAAGGCCAGCTGAGATTCGGGGGACAGGGAAATACATCCTACTTCCTAAAGGGAAGAAGCACAAGGGTCGTGTGGCCATTGCAGTTTACCGTCCTCTGCGTCAGCTCAGCTCCTCTCAGCTGCTTCAGGCCCCTGTTTCTTTTCTGTCGGTTCCAGCTGACTGTCTTCTTAGCTTTGAAAAGTCAGCTTTTATCATACTATTCTTTTTATTTTAAATTCTTTTTTTTCCAAACAGGAAAATAGGTCCCTCCCGTAGCTAATGGTGATTGTCATTCGCAAAAGCATTAAACTTCTGGTTGAGATTGGAAAGGAAGGGGAACTAATAGATCTGTGAGTGAGCCCATGATTTCTAGTCTACATCTAGGACACTCATGGATACATTATTTGGCCAGAACATGACAAAGTAATCACTGGATATAAAAGTGCAAAGTCTTTCAAAATTTCAACCTCAGACTTTGAACTTAAACTTCCCACTTATCCCAGATAACTGACTCTTCTGGTACTTTCATGAGAGCATTAAAGATCATAGAGAATAAAAATGAGGATTAAATGGTCACATTGGCAGTCCTCTGAGCTTTGTGACAACTGGGCAGTGCTGTCTGCTGGATCCCCAGTGCTTAGTGCAGGGCCTTGCACCAAGTAGCTGCCCAATAAACAATAACGATAGCTTACATTTATTGAGGGTGTACTGGTGCTGGTGCTTACATTTATTGAGGGTGTACTGGTGAGGAATTAACTAGTTTATTCCTCACAATGTCGCGTATGTTGGCACTGTTAGTATGTTGTGCAAATGAACAACGTGAGGCCCAGACCATTTATTTGCCCAAGGTCATTCAGTGATACTTGCCAGACCTAATATGGGTAGATTGAGGCAGGGAGTGAATGAAAGGCCGCAAACCCACAGGTGTAGATTTATTTTTTATTTATCATTCACTTAACACTCTTATGTTCTTATACTCTTATAATTTTGTTTAAGCTTACTTCAAATTTTAAATACACATATGTGATTATATATATATTTTTTTTGCAGAGATGTGAATGAGAGAAATACAGTAAAAGGGTACGTGATGTACTTTATGCTACACTGTGCTATATTTTTATTTGTTTAATAGTTGGAAGACTTTTCAGCATTTCTTTCCTATATTGTATAGATTTAGGAAGTTCAACATTTTGGGCACGCACACAAAGGTGATGAACATGGAGGAGTCCACCAATGGCAGTCTGGCGGCTGAATTTCGGCACCTGGTAGGGACATGAGTTTGCTGTCTTTGTCTCTGGTTTCTTAGGACTTTTGACAACAGAGCGACCCTTTTTGGCACGTTGCCATATGGACGGCGCCCCCCCTGCTGGGGTTTGCAGACTTTGTGGCTGGTGACTTCCTGTCACCAGCACTTGGGGCATTTTGGTTTCTCCTCCTCATCCCATGACTGTTCACTCCATTTTCTGGGCTGTATCACTCACAGTAAAAACAATTTATAAGCCTGTGTGTACGTAAATGATTTGCACTTGCTGCCTGCATGATCCCCACAGTCACTCACTGTAGACGCTTGCAGTTTTCTCAAAGGTTATGGCTCCCGTGTCCTGACTGTGATTTCCCCCACCCTCCAAGTGTGGTCCCGTACTCCAGGGTTCACTCCTCAGCCCCTGTGTTCCCCTTCCTGGCGGCCCTGCCCACAGCCCCTGCCTCCACGGCAGCCTGACTCTGCCACCTTCTCTCCAGGGCAGTAGAGCTCATTCCCCAGGCAGTAGAGACCCAGCGGGGTGCTCTCTGTGGGCTGTGCCATCTTTCCTCCTCTGTGAACACAGGGGCTGCCAATTGTTGTGAGGCTCTGTGGGTGCTGCGTCCAAAGCTCTCCCTGGGCTCAGAACCTGCAGGAGGTTAAAGGCATCCTTTTCCACTAGAGACCGCTTTGTGATCCAGCAAGCCTCCTAGCTAGGAAGCTCTACCTGACTTGGAAGCTTTAGCCCAACTCAGCTGCCTGAGGGTGTTCAGAGCCACCCTCAGGGCCCCAGCCTGCTCCCTTGGCAGCTCAGGGATTGATGTCCACTTGAGGGCATTTGGACCTGGAGTCACTGGGCCCAGCCTGGAGGACTCTGCTGAGGGAAAGGGGAGGGTGAAGCTGTCCCCTGAGCCTCGGGGCATGAAACAGCTAACGAAGGTGCACGGGGGAATCATTCAGGGGAAGTTTGAACACAGGAGAGGAGCCGGTGGCGATTCCAAGAGATCCCTCCAGACTGGTGTCTGCACCATCAGGCCTCTGGGGAAACGTGCTTCTGCTCATGGACCCAGAACGAGGGCCATTTTGTCCCATGTTCTGCATTCTAAAGATAGTGTCACGTCTGTCATTCTTTCTAGTCCTAACTTTGTTCTCATTTGTAAATGAAGATAGCAACTTTGACCATTACCATGGTGTTTAATAAGATGATTATTTGTTTTATAGCAATTGAAAGAACAGAAAAATGCTGGCACCAGAACGAATGAGGTGAGAGTCTCTTTATGTTGTGAATGGGCCCAAATCAGGCAGGTCTGTCTAGCAAGGGCAGGTCAGTTGGTGGCTGGGGACACCTCACAGAGGAGTTCAGACCCAGCAGGGAAGAGCAGCAAATGAGCTGGGTACTTGGTATATCTGTGACAACAGTAAAAACACCACATTTGTACTTTACTATTGTCAAAACGATTTTGCACACAAATTCATTGGACACTCAGTGGAGTAGCTATTGTGGGCTTTTGTATTCTTCGCATCTTACGGGTGAAGAAATTGAGTCACAGGAAGTTTGCAGGATTTAGCTAAGGGTGCACAGAGAGTTACTGTCAGAGTTGGAATGAGAGGCCACTTTGATGACTGCCTTGCTGTGTGCCAAGAGGGCTTTTTGGCCATGGCATCCCCTACCAGAAGCATTGCCTTTGCATCAGTTTCCTTCCTACAACGTGATCCTTAAGAAGTTGGGTTTGTGATGCATTCAGAAATGAACTATGGACAAAGGATGAAATATCTGGAGTTGTTTTGGTTTAGAACACTTTCGTCCTTTATGCACACACAGCGTGCAGTCCTTCCACACCAGGACCAGTGGAGGTCACATGGAGCAGCGGGACACACACAGGCCCAGGCAGTGCAAAGATGCCTTCTAGCCCTGGTGTGCACCTGAACTGTTTTGACCTCCCTGCGTCTAGCAGTTGTACCTCTCTAGTTCTAAGTTGTGAGGTTCTCATGAGGTAATGTCTATGAAGGCACTTTGAAATCTATCCATTTCTACCAAAACCAAGGCACCTTGTGACCTACCAAGTTGATGTGAGTCAGCCTTTCTGGTAGGCAGTAGACAATCCCAAGTGTGCACTTACTCCCAGCCCTCTCACCTCCTCCCCACCCATCTGCATTGAGATGTGCAGCCACACTGGGCAGGCAGACAGAGCTGAGGGTTGAGAAGCCTTAGGTCACAAAGCCATTAGTTGCTCTTTCCCCATTGACATTTATTGCTCTGAATCTATAATCCTTGCCATAACTTCAGGCACTTATCTTTCAGAGCACACTGATACTCAGAATCATTAAATCTGGAAGGGATTCAATATTGAGTCTTTGGACTTGCTGCTGGTTGGGTCCAGGATCTCTGTGGCCTGTTGCAATGTTAATTGGGCTTTTGAAAGTTTCAGGATCTGTGAATAAGTGGTTATATTCTTTTCTTCTTTCCTTTTCTCTTCCAAGGGTCCTCTTATCGTTACTGAAGAGCTTCACTCCCTTAGTTTTGAAACCCAGTTGTGCCAGCCTGGTTTGGTAATTGACCTCGAGGTAAGACTTTTATTTTTATGGTCCTGAGGTGGAAAACTTCATTATTTTTACTTTTAATTGTTACGTGTATTTTTATTTCTCAGTTTTTGTTTTAGAGATATTTACCTAATTGTTTTAAAAATGATCTTTTTCAGCTACTACTACCTTAACCTTAATTTATGGTCCAGAAAGCTAGAGAATTGAATTAACCTTCAAATTCTATAACTTAAATGTTCCAGTTGAGATAGCTGATGTTAATTTTTTTTACAGTAAGCATTAGGACTTATTTATTTTTCTCTGCCCTCCCTCCACATTTTGTGTTTTCATTGTGACAATTTTCATCTTCTCATATTGCATACCCCTTAATTAGTTATTGTAGCTATTATTATTTTTAGGGACTTATTTCTTAACTGAAAGATATATCAAAGACAAATTAAACTGGACAAAAGAACAGAACTTAACATTTCTCATTTTCAAGTATTAAATATGTACAAATTTACAAATAATCCCCTGCTTTTAGTTGAGGCTAAGCAGTTATCTGAAGGTGACATTTCTGTGATTCAGATGATTTCAAGGTCTTTGTCATCCTTTAGACGACCTCTCTGCCCGTTGTGGTGATCTCCAACGTCAGCCAGCTCCCGAGTGGTTGGGCCTCCATCCTTTGGTACAACATGCTGGTGGCGGAACCCAGGGTATGGAAAATACATTTGCTTTGGTCCCAGGGTTAAGCAGACCCCATGCTCTCGCTGCTGCATCTCTGAAATAGCCCCAATGGCCAGTTGTTGAGGGAGAAGTGACAAAGCTCCTGTGGTATTTCTAAGGCTTTTGAGTAAATCTGGGAATGTGAAGCATGGATATGTATTTGAAATGAGAATTATGATTTTTCTGCCATGTGAGTAAGCTAGGGCACTCAGTGATTCCATACTACTTCATCATTATTATTTTTAAAATGTGTACATCTACTAAACAAGCATGCTCCATTCTTAGAGTGTGGATACTCACTGTTAATTAATTATAGTCATTATCATTATTCAAAGTAGTTATGTTTTTTGAAGTTACCAGGAACACTTAATTAGCAAATAATGAATTGTTGCTCCTAAGGGAACTACAAGGCTAGGTTCCTTCAAGCCTCTGGTCACAACATTTTTGTCACCCCATCAATGCATAACATTGTTTATGTGTGTTTCTGTTTAAAGACACCTTATCTAATATACTTGCTGAGGCATTAACATTACACCTATAGTCAGGATTACTGGGTAACTCACGCCTGAGTGAAGCTTGCCTCACACATGTATTTTCTCCATAAGGCACATCCCAGCATTCCCGTGCTTAGGAACAGTATACCACACTGTGGCGCTATGCTTGGGCACCATTTTAAACAGTGATCACCAACAGCAATCACAAAATGCAAAAACATGGCACTAAATAGGCTTCAAAAAGGACACGTTTTTCTTATGAGAGCTGAAACAGGAAGCGAGTGTCATTTTGTTTGGCTTCAGTTGGAAACATAAGTGTTAAAAGACTCAAATTCTTTGCTGCTGTGTGCATGGGTGTGTCTTCAGATGACCCCAAAGACGTCATGTGCTTAGATTTTGGAGTTACAAGTAAATTTTAGTGAGTAAACAAGTTCACAAATGTGCATCTGTAAATAGTGAAAATTGACTGTATTTCTCTTCCCCTACTGTGAAAGCACCTGTGTGTCACATAAACTAGAATTGAACTTTGGGATGGACATATGTTTTAGTGCCACACTTGTGACTGGTGTCTCTGTAGTAACCCTTCGATTTTGGGTGTTTTCTCTCTAGAATCTGTCCTTCTTCCTGAATCCACCATGTGCACGTTGGGCTCAGCTTTCAGAAGTGCTGAGTTGGCAGTTTTCCTCTGTCACCAAAAGAGGTCTCAATGTGGACCAGCTGAACATGTTGGGAGAGAAGCTTCTTGGTATATGCATATTAACTTGTTACGTTTATAAGAATTGAAATTCATAAAAATACCTCTCTAATTGCTCTTTTCCCCTCTGCTATTTTGTTAAAGGTAAAAAAGTATTAAAATCTGTTAGCTTTTCAAGCTATAGTTTATTATAGCTAAGTGAGAATCATATATCACCTTAGAAAGAAATATGGACCTGATAACATTTAAATGAATCCTTTCCTCATTGTCTCATATTAAGATTTCTGGGATGGATTCCCAAGGGAAAGTTTTATGAATTATGTAAAATATATTATTTGTGACTGAAATAAGTTCCTGCATGAGAAAGATGAAGGCCTATTAACCATTAACCTGGGGGAGAAGAAAGGAAGTCCCTGACATGATAAGAATAAAGTCCTGGGGCCTGCCCACTGCAGCATAAACCCAGGGCCCTTGACTCAGGTGGGCCCAGGTGGCAGGGGATGCTGTGCCCACAGGAGGATGCCTGTTTTGATCTGCAGTTTTGCGTGATTGGGCAGAGTCTAGACAGTGGTAGATATTTCCCTGTCAGTGGTTAATGTCAGTACATTTATTAGTCCTTCATACTAAACAAATCAAAGATCCACTGGTCTCAAGGTCTAATCTTTCGGTGAGTGGGGCTATCTGAACTATTTCTTTAAAAATCCATGGACAACTTGTATCCAGATTTGCTTTCTGTAGAGCAGCACTGCATTTATTCCAAACAGCAGTAGGCTCTTCCTCACCCAGTGGCTTCCAACAGTGCCTTCTCTTGGCTATGCAGCTGTCACAGTGGTGATCTTGTGCTGTTTAATACAAGTATAAAATTCCCTTATTCCATTTCTTTATTTGGCGAGAGTTAAGAAGGATATCTTTTCTAACTGAAATGGCTTATTTGTAGTTCCCTTTGAAGACAGATAATGGGCTTACCACCTCTTCTCACCCGGGCTGCTTTAATTTGTGCAGCTGATAACCCCTGGGCTTCTTCCTCTCATTTATCTCACTTTGCTTTTGATTTGCATCAGACTCCCTGAGCCTGTGTCCTATTTGGAGGAGAGCTGAGGGAAATGCATAAATAATGTCTAAAATAAACTTGTGAAGTCAAGTATCAGTTACACTGAAGATCTAGGGGTGATCTTGGGCACAGATTGAACTTGGAAAAAAATTCTCTAGGGTGCTTGGGAGGGGGCTCTGCTGAGCAGCAGAGGAAGGCAGTGGGAAGAGGCATTGGATAGGGAGGCTTCTCTTGGAGGCCCAGCAGAGCACCTTTGATTTAGCGCAAAAGGCAACGTCAGCTGATGGTCGTGGAAGGAAGTGTAACATGAACAGGACATTAAAAGGACTGTCCTCTCTTTAGAGGAGAGGGAGGGAAAAGGGGGGCTGGGGAGGGAGAGAGCAGATGGTAAGGCTTTGTGATGTTTCCACTTTCCCTAAAAACTCTCATATCGTGGTGCCCAGGAATCTGCCATCCATTCCTTCCTGCCGTTAAACTCAAACCAACATACACATATTTTAGACCATTTAAATTCCACCCTTTTATAGCACGTATTATAATTGCTCAGTTAATTTGGCATTAAGGTATCCAAAAATGTCAACTGTGTACTTAAAATCTTTGTTGGGTGTTTGGCTCTTTTCCTTGAGAGCACATACAGGAGCCATCCATCCAACCAAAGCTTTAGAATCAGTTTCTGTTTGCTGAAAAATCTGGTTTTTATTTGTTTAGGTCCTAACGCCAACCCCGATGGTCTCATTCCGTGGACAAGGTTTTGTAAGGTGAGGACTGTCTGGGTTTTATGCTCTCTGAGTCCTTTTTGCTCTCGGTCGAGGTTCTCATATTTCTTGCTGTGACAGTTACTTAGCTGTTTGCTGATTTTGGCCTGTTCTTCTCTGGCCAAGGAGCCCCCCGGGCAAGTTGTTTACTTTTCTTCAGTGCAGGAGGTTGGTCTCCGAGCAGGAGTCTGACAGGAAGCACCTGCCTGAGTGATAACATTCTTTCATATCTGAAATGAGGCTTCTGTTCACTCATGCTGGACCCCTGCCCAGCAGTATTTTAGCCATTTCTGTGTGAAATGTATGTTCTGGGCTGGGTGGCACAGCCTGACCAGCCAGACGAGTTTAATGGCCTGCTTCAGCAGAGGGGCCCACTGTGGGGAACATTTAGAATCTGCTGGGGTGGCCAGACAGTGCGGACCAGCTTGCACTGCTAGATTTTGCTAGCGTAGGGCAGCTTGTGTTTCCGTGATTCACGCCGGAGGTCACCCCCGGGCTGGCTTGCTACTGTTTGGAAAGGGAAGCAGAGCCCGGCCCAGGGAAATGGAGAGCTCTGGAGAGCTCCCGGTCTGAATGCTGATAACAGCAGGGAGGGAGCTTGATATTCCCTGCCAAGGGAGGAATCCCATTGCTGTGCTGAATGGGATAGTTGCATCTTTGGCACCTGGGGAGTCTTTACAAATGATGGTGGGAGGGACCATGGTAAGTCCTGTTTTAGATTTTTGTTCATAATGTGTGCATTTGTATACTTTCAGGAAAACATAAATGATAAAAATTTTCCCTTCTGGCTTTGGATTGAAAGCATCCTAGAACTCATTAAAAAACACCTGCTTCCTCTCTGGAATGATGGGTAAGGGCCACTGCTAGATGTATTTTGAAACATATTTTTAGTGCTGCAAGGTTGAGACAAGGCCTGAGTCCAGCTTCAGTATTTGACTAGGCGTGTGTGAATCTCACGGAGGTGCGCATTTCCAGGCTGTCCCTTCAGGGCTTCGGGAGAGTAGAACTTCATAACATTAACCTTACGCTTTCTTAGTACGTATATATGTCTTGGCAAAGCTAAATTGAAAACAACAACTCTTTGAGTACCATTCATGCATTCATTCACTCAACAAAAATTTTTTGAGCACCTACTATGTGGCCCCTAGGAAGGAAGAAAAACCCTTTAAACTGGGTAAATCGGCCGGGCGCGGTGGCTCAAGCCTGTAATCCCAGCACTTTGGGAGGCCGAGACGGGCGGATCATGAGGTCAGGAGATCGAGACCATCCTGGCTGACACGGTGAAACCCGTCTCTACTAAAAAATACAAAAAAAAACTAGCCGGGCGAGGTGGCGGCGCCTGTAGTCCCAGATACTCGGGAGGCTGAGGCAGGAGAATGGCGTGAACCCGGGATGTGGAGCTTGCAGTGAGCCGAGATCTGGCCACTGCACTCCAGCCTGGGCGGCAGAGCGAGACTCCGTCTCAAAAAAAAAAAAAAAAAAAAAAAAAAAATAAAATAAACTGGGTAAATCATTTCTATCTTGGCTTATTGCCAGGATCAGCTGATATTTCAGCAAAAGTTTTAACTTGATCAGAAGGGCTAGAATATGAAAATATATTGCCTAGGTCTTCCTCTCCAGTAAAAAAGATGTGTAAATTCAGACATTCTCGTGGCCTTTAGAATAATCAAGGAACAATAAAAGGCTCAATCCCACTCATGTTTGTTGAGCATCTGTAGCATCCTGCTGACAACATGTTCATACTTCTTTTTTTTTTAAACCTTAGTGTATACATGTATAAGTGGAATGCTTCCTTAAGTGACAACTCAACAGATTTTAAAGTAGTCTACGTTTTTTACCGTAGGTTCTTTTCTCACATTCCAGCCGTTTTCTTGGTTTGTAGGTTAGCATGAAAACGGAAATCACGATTGAACTAAAATCCCCTCCGTCCGTCTCTTTGATATCCAGGTGCATCATGGGCTTCATCAGCAAGGAGCGAGAGCGCGCCCTGTTGAAGGACCAGCAGCCGGGGACCTTCCTGCTGCGGTTCAGTGAGAGCTCCCGGGAAGGGGCCATCACATTCACATGGGTGGAGCGGTCCCAGAACGGAGGCGGTGAGTGGGAGTTTGAGCACACAGTCCCACCATTCCATGTGTGTGAAGTTCCTCTTCATCGCCGCCAGTCAGCTCATACAGATAGTGTGTTTGGGACATGAAATTGCAGATCTTATACTTACCCCAAATGAGCACCCCATTAGGATTTAATAAACCACCACAAATATCTGTGGTTCACTCTCTGGAACATATTGTGGAAATGATGGTCTTGAAAAGACAAGGCCCGTTCCTTCCTTTGCATCAGGTTCATTATCTGCAGATCAAGGATGTGAGTCAATATAATCTGCAACCCGTTCTTGGAAGGAATCACATTTCCCACAGGAGTAAGCGTCCAGATTCTCTTAGGGTCATCCCAGAGTAGAGTGTGCAGTGAGGACAGGCTTCGGGAGAAGACTTCGTACACATCATTAGCCAGGGAGTTGATGCAGGGCCTGTTGGGACGAGTGGCAGCCTCTACCCTGCCTTCAAACAGAGCAGCTGCAAATTTATCTTTATCATATATTGGGTTTCTATCTAATCAAATGAGTCCATGGCTAAAAGACTCCAGAAACCTTGATGTTATGAAGCAGGTTTCTGAGGGTGAAGCTCAACAGCATAAATGAAAAAATCATGAAGACCAACTAATGACTTTTCACTGTTGTTCAGAGTTTGGTCTATTTGAAGGGCAGGAGGAAAAACTGATTTGTTTCAGTAATCTTTTTTTTTTGTTGTTGTTGTTGAGACAGAGTCTCGCTTTGTCGCCCAGGCTGGAGTGCAGTGGCTGTATCTCAGCTCACTGCAAGCTCCGCCTCCCGGATTTACGCCGTTCTCCTGCCTCAGCCTCCCAGGTAGCTGGGACTACAGGTGCCCGCCACCTTGCCCAGCTAGGTTTTTGTATTTTTTTTAGTAGAGATGGGGTTTCACCATGTTACCCCGGATGGTCTGGATCTCTTGACCTCGTGATCCGCCCGTCTTGGCCTCCCAAAGTGCTGGAATTACAGGATTGAGCCACCGTGCCCAGCCTGTTTCAGTAATTTTTATACTTTTAAGTGGGTAGACACAAAATGGAATATTCTTCTTGTTCTATTTATTTTTCTGAAATATTCCTCTTTTCCTATTTTTCTGGAATACTCCTATTTGTTTTTCTGCCGTACTCTTCTTGTTCTGTTTGTTTTTCTGGAATACTCTTGCTTTATTTGTTTTTCTGGAATATATTCTATTTTTCTGGAATACTCTTGTTCTATTTATTTTTCTGGAATACTCTTGTTCTGTTTATTTTTCTGGAATACTCTTGTTCTATTTATTTTTCTGGAATTCTCTTGTTCTATTTGTTTTTCTGGAATGTATTCTATTTTTGTGGAATACACTTGTTCTATTTATTTTTCTGGAATACTTTTGTTCTGTTTGTTTTTCTGGAATACTCTTCTTGTTCTATTTATTTTTCTGGAATACCCTTCTTCTATTTATTTTTCTGGAATATCTTCTTATATTTATTTTTCTGGAATACTATTCTTTCTTGTTCTATTTATTTTTCTGGATTACTCTTCTTGTTCTGTTTGTTTTTCTGGAATACTCTTGTTCTATTTATTTTTCTGGAATACTCTTCTGTTTATTTTTGTGGAATACTCTTCTATTTATTTTTCTGGAATAGTCTTCTTTCTTGTTATATTTATTTTTTTGGAATACTCTTCTTGTTCTATTTGTTTTTCTGGAATACTCTTCTTGTTCTGTTTTTCTTCTGAGGAAAAAGCAGGGAGGCTGAGACGAGAGTCTGGCATGGGCAGTAGTCATTGGAACCTGCCCTTTTCCTCTTACCCTGTTCCCTTCCTGAACTAGCCGAGAGACAGAGCTAGCAGACCAAGCAGAGATGAAGAAAACCCTTGGCAACCAGGAAAGGTCAAGCAGGACAGTACCAGCCAGGAAGGGTTAGGATAGCAGCATAGTCTCATGTTCCACAGCAGGCTCCCCAGAGCACCTGAACCGTGGCCTCTGGAAGGTGGACACCCAAAGGGAGATTCTGTATCAGCTAGGAAGAAGGATCTGAATTTGGTGTGGGAATAAGAATGGGAGTAAATTAAACCATGGTTTATTACATTAAGGGTTACAGGGAAATGTAGGAAATAGGATCTTTTTTTAATTTCAAAGTGTTTTCTATATATCATTTATTTTAATACAAAATTAGATTTTTCAATATGAAAAGAAAAACAGAAAGTGAGTTTATCTTTAATAATTTAAATCTATGGCTTAAGCCAAGATGACCCACTTAGTAGTGAGTTATTTATGTGCCTATGGGCAGCACATTGTTGAAGATGCAGGCTTTTAAAGGTTTTTAGTAAATCTTTTTTGCCCAAATTTATAAATCTAAGCAAATAATGGCAAATAGAATGTTATTGAGAATAGTACCTCCCTTTATTTTCCCTGAGACAGTATTATAATTTATTTAGAAATAAAGCAGTCTATTATGTGTGTTGTAACGCTTAGATTGGGATTAGTTCTTATGAGGTTCACTCAAATCCATCAACTCTGCAGTGTTTTATTTCTCTGTCCTCTTTCATTTTGGGATATTCTACGGGATTCACTTAGCTTTTTTCCTTTTTAGAACCTTACTTCCATGCGGTTGAACCCTACACGAAGAAAGAACTTTCTGCTGTTACTTTCCCTGACATCATTCGCAATTACAAAGTCATGGCTGCTGAGAATATTCCTGAGAATCCCCTGAAGTTTTTGTATCCAAATATTGACAAAGACCATGCCTTTGGAAAGTATTACTCCAGGCCAAAGGAAGGTAAGTGGGGCAAGCGGGCGGTAACAGCGTGGCACAGTCCTTCCTGATGAGGGGGTGGTTATTCTCAAACTCCACCCATGTGGTGTTTTGCTTTTGAATTGGTAAGAGTAGGCTTTCAAAAGATGGTATAAACTCAGTGCAGGTGAAACATAATGCATTATTTGGCCTGATACAGCTAGTAAAAAATGAATGGACAATTTCCTATTTTAGGAATGTTGGAAAAGTCCATTGCTGGTCTTGTGTATTTGTTACTATCACTGTTTCCACATGAAAAGGGGTAAAGAATAAGGAACTGTGGCCAACCAATGGAAGGCATCTTGCTCACATTAAAGTTGAGGAAACTGAGGCCTGGGAGAAGTGAAGTGGTTCGTTTAGGGTGGCCCAATTACTTACTAGATCCTATTTTTTTAACGTAATTATTAAGAGGAGGCCTCATCTGAGAACACAGGTCTCTTGCTTCTCAGTTGTCAATGAATTGCATTTGAGAAAGTTCAAATTAGACCTGTTTTGTTTGGAACACACCAACAAAGCTGTTTTTCAGAATCAGAAATCTCAATATTAGGACAATTACTTTGGAATGAAGATGCCCCCAGCTTACCTTGACAGCTATGAAGATTCATTAGCCAGGCTAATGCCAATAAACTAGATAGAACTTTGCATATTTTGGGCTCCAACTTCTTGTAAGAATTCAAGTTGTGTAAAGAGAAAGCTCCTAGCTAGTGTCCTGCTGAAATCTGCCCTTTTCTTCTCATTGCCTATGCATTCCCACTAGAATTTTAGGTGACTCGGGCAGGGAGGTTATAGCCCCTTAAAGTTTTAGGATGCTAGGCTGCCTAGAAGCACAGTAGAACTTTAATCCCCCCGAAAAGTTGATGTTCTATTCTGAAGTAATTTCTGTTGATGGAAAGCATACACAATGTGTTTATTTCTAGCACCAGAGCCAATGGAACTTGATGGCCCTAAAGGAACTGGATATATCAAGACTGAATTGATTTCTGTGTCTGAAGTGTAAGTGAACACAGAAGAGTGACATGTTTACAAACCTCAAGCCAGCCTTGCTCCTGGCTGGGGCCTGTTGAAGATGCTTGTATTTTACTTTTCCATTGTAATTGCTGTCGCCATCACAGCTGAACTTGTTGAGATCCCCGTGTTACTGCCTATCAGCATTTTACTACCTTAAAAAAAAAAAAAAAAAAAAAAGCCAAAAACAAAATTTGTATTTAAGGTACATAAATTTTCCAAAAACTGATACCCTTTGAAAAAGTATAAATAAAATGAGCAAAAATTGATCAGAGTGGGAAAGTAGTTCTTTTCAATCTAGAAAAGGCCAAAGTAATGATTGAGATACATTGTCTCCACTTGCTTTGATTTTGTTGTTTCATTTTATAAAAGGTAGAAAAAATTTTGGAAATGTCATTGTCAGTTATTTGGCCTGCAGCACTGTCTTGGGGTGAATGGATGTAGCCTTCATGTAAAAACACTGTGTGGAGCAGCTTTATCTGCATTCAAACCTCCAGGTAGGGATGAGGGACTCCCCAGACATTTCTCTGGTGCTTTTCTGTCCAGGGTAAGCCACGAGGCATTGTCATCTCAGGGTAGTGCACCGCACACGCTCACACCTAGGCTTACCCAGGCAGAAGCGGCGCAGATTCCAGTCTGGCTATTGCTCATCACATCCCTGGAGTGTGAAACGTTTCCCAAGGGGCTGGGCTGGGGACATGAGCCTCCCATGAGCTGTACTTTTGCAAATGTATTTTACAAGTGTATGCACTTACCCAAAATAAAAATATAACGTGATAATTCAATTACAGACAAAAGATGAAGTGTGTAAGTATGCACTAGTGCTTTCATCACTCAGGTGTTGACATTGCTCTTTCCTTTTTCCCCATTTTAGTCACCCTTCTAGACTTCAGACCACAGACAACCTGCTCCCCATGTCTCCTGAGGAGTTTGACGAGGTGTCTCGGATAGTGGGCTCTGTAGAATTCGACAGTATGGTGAGTACCACGGCTGGCCTGTGTGTAGCTGTCAGTAAGTGTGTGTGCTCAGAGGCAGGGAGGGCACCATGGCAGATCCTGGGCCTGTCTGCAGGAGGGAGCCCTGGCAGAGCCAAGGAGAGTGCAGTGCTCAGATGAGCCATGACAAGTTGGAGCTGCTAGATTTAAACCACCTACATCATCCGCGGGATTTTTATTCCTGGCATTGAGCACCTTCCAAAAAACAAGTGACGTTTCTAATATTCAGGTTTCCTCCTCTCCCCTTTAAAGTTGCCATGTAGAAATTTCATATGTTGTGGAACTAAGATTTCTTTGATAAGCAAATGTTTTTCTTCAGTATGCGATTTCATCACTGTGTCGAGGGGAGGGAGTGTTATTTTTAGAAAGGGAGAGACTAAGGCTTGGTAGTTACAATAATTAGAGAGAATTATACTTTAGCAGCAATGAGATTACTTCGTCTGCTTTATATTTGAGAGCTAATTTGTACAACTAGCTCCTGGGGCTGTGAAGGACTTGCCAAGAGTAGAAGGTTCAAGGAGTGAAATAGTTAATGAGATTCGTGATAGAAATGGGAACATGATTGTCCACAAAAGAGAGCATCTTCCTTTGGGGGGGTGTTTTTTAGTATATCAACTAGTATTGTTTGCCTTTCAGCCTAAAATCCTTCCTCTTAAAGATTTTGCTTGCTTGGCTGGATTTTTGCTGATGCTATTTAATTTTAAGCTCTTTTCCACCTGGAGGTATTCCAGCTCATTTTTTAAAATTTATTTAATGCTTCCAAAAAATATCCTGAGTTATTACTGGCCTTTCTTCCTTCCTGTATACCTGGTGCCTGGCAAAAAGTAGGTGCTTAACAAAGAGAGGAAGGCAGCGAGGAGAAAGGTGAGCGAGAATGAGAGGGCATCACTCTTCAGATATTTGGAGAATGCATTGATAAGGCCTCAGTAAGATCTGCCTGGATTCAAGTTTCTCATGTGCAATTTTTTGACTTTTTCCCTCACCTTAAGCACGGGCTACAATCATTGGAGATTGTACTTTCTTACACCTTTCTGATTGTTGTTGACGAAATAGCCATTCAGAAAAACACTTAGCTATTGTGGCAGCGAAATAGTTTCATTCCTATTGGCAAGTGTAAAATGAACCTTTTCTGTGTGTAAGAAGGATCCTGCTAGAATGTAGCTCCCAACACTGCTATAAAGGTATAAAGGGCTTTATAGGCTTGGCACAAAAGTGGAATAAATATAAAGCCCTATTCAGAAAATATGTTATATCACAGGAACCGTAAAACGGGGGGATTTTTTACACCTCCTTTGTTGTTCCCGAGCAAATTACATCATCATCACCACCACCATTAATAGATGACATTAAGCACTCACAGTATACCATGTACTTCACAGGTAGTAACTCATTCAGTCCTCACAGCTACCTTCTGAGTTAGGTATTATTATTTTTCCTACTTTGACAGATGTGGGAACAGAACCTCTCCTCCCCACACAGCCCCTTTTATGTAACTTGACTAAGATCAAGCAGTTAGTAAATGGTAGAAAGAATATTTGAATCTACCTGGTGAGTCTCTAGTGCATGCTTTTGTCCAGTATCCTGGGAAGCCTCCCACAAAAGGCTAATCTTTGCCCCATTCAAAACATGTACCTGAAGAAACTGTTTGTACAGGATTGGGTTTATTCTGTTATGAAGACAAAGGCGTCATGGCCTTTGGGTGAGAGGCCTGTGTGTGTTTGGGATTTGGCAATCAGCATTGCATCTCTGTCATCACCATTATTGAGAAAATAGATGGATTGGTTCCCTCTCTGCAGTCCTGTGGAGCAGTTGGACTGCTCTCTGTTTTCTCAGGATGATACTGTGAGAGCAATTTAAATATGCTAAGCACATGTCAGGAAACAGTTTTGTGGTCCTCTTTGTGGGCTATGGCCCGCCGTACCCATTCCATTCCATTTCAGATGATTTCATTTATTTCATTTGTAGAATAAAATAAATCCATTTCACACACACACACACACACACACACACACACACCCTCTACACACCACTAAAGTCTCCCATTAAACCCATAGAAGACTTAAAAGAGCTAAAAGGGCTATAATTTAAAAAAAAAAAAAAAAGAGTTCATAATTTAGGCACGGCACTGGTTAGACAGAAGTTGAATCAGTCTCTAAATTGGGTTGACTCCGCAGTGGTTTGCTGGCCTGCCCCTTGGCCATGACTTCCATCCAGCATCTACTCTTATAATCAGGGTGTATACTCTGAAACAGAAGCAGCTCTCCCGAAGCTGGCTGTCTTCTGCCAAGTCTGGAGGTTGCAGCTCTGAAAGAGGGTGGCACCAGGGGCGAACGCCTGGTGCAGCCTCAGGAGCAGTAGGACCATAGGCTCCTGAGGAAATTGTCCAAGACAGCCAGAGCACCAGTGTTTTCTGCAGTATGACTTGGGTATTTGTTTAGTCTGGATTTCCTATGTAATCAGTGTTTTTCTCTGGGACTATAATAGAACCAGTCTACTCTCCAAGAGGCCTTTAGCCAAAGCTCATAATGATAGGACTAGCTATTAATCGTCTACTACTTTCTGTCTACCATACTGAACATTTTACATATACCATCTAATTTAACAAGCCTATCTGCTAGGTACTATTAATCCCCTTTTGACAGATGAAGACTTTGAGATTTAGAGAGGTTAAGTCATTCGCCCTGGTCACGCAGTGACAGGATCTGAATCCAGGCTTCCTCTCTTCCTCTATCTATCTCCCCCTCCCTCCCTCTCTTTGCCCCTGTAGTCCACCTTATTAAGCACCCATTTGAAACATGAGCCAGACTGAAACATAGGGGCAACACTTTCACTGTGCTTTTCAATCCAAAATAATTTTCCTAAGAGCCCACTATGTACCATACACTATTGAGCACTTGGGATTAAAAAAAGTTCTCCAGAGGCTTTCCAGTCTAGTGCCATGTGTCTCAGTCTTGGTGCTACTGGCATTTGGGGCTACAGAATTATTTGTGGGGGATTGGCAGGAGGGCTTTCCTGTGCTTCATAGGAGGTTCAGCAGCACCTCTGGCTTCTACCAAATAGATACCAGTAAGCACATGTACCCTCTCAGCCAGATGGGACAATCAGAAATGTCTTCAGACATTGCCAGGGGACAGAATCATCCTCAATTGAAAGCATCTGGTCTAAGGGGAAACACCATTGTGGAAGTCAGACAGGAAGTCACTGGCAGGCTAGTATCCTTTGGATGAACAATTTACTTACTATAAGTTGTCCTGGTCAAGGCAGCTGGGCAGAAGGCACTGGTGGGGGGAGGGTGAAGGAGTTCTTAGTAATTCTGCTTCTTTAGCCTGTACCTGAAACACAGTCACTGATTTTACCCACTGAGTGACCTTTAGAGGAAATGTATCATTTCCCTCTCCTTCCTCACTACCTCTGGCATATGGCTCAGCGTTTCCACACCCTTGTTTCACATGAGCAGATTTGACATGTTGCTCTGTCCCCAGACTTGCATAACAGCAAAAAGCTTTATGCAGTCTGGACGGATTCACAAAATTAAGCCAGTGGGCAACAGAGTAATAATCCATCAGCTTAGGTGATATAAAAGGTCTTGATTAGCCCAGAATAATAGATAGTACATGCTGAAGGCCCTCTCATTCCATGGTATTTACTTGCCATTGCAAGTATCTTCCTACTACTTCATTCTAGAATAGACGAGCAATGTTTAATGTATGAATCTGCATTTCACAAGATCAGTGTAATAAACTTAACCACATTTTGTCTTTTTACAGATGAACGCAGTATAGAACATGAATTTTTTTCATCTTCTCTGGCGACAGTTTTCCTTCTCATCTGTGATTCCCTCCTGCTACTCTGTTCCTTCACATCCTGTGTTTCTAGGGAAATGAAAGAAAGGCTCGCAAATTCGCTGCAACCTGTTGATAGCAAGTGAATTTTTCTCTAACTCAGAAACATCAGTTACTCTGAAGGGCATCATGCATCTTACTGAAGGTAAAATTGAAAGGCATACTCTGAAGAGTGGGTTTCACAAGTGAAAAACATCCAGATACACCCAAAGTATCAGGACGAGAATGAGGGTCCTTTGGGAAGAGAAGTTGAGCAACATCTAGCAAATGCTATGCATAAAGTCAGTGCCCAACTGTTATAGGTTGTTGGATAAAGCAATGGTTATTTAGGGAACTGCTTGACACAGGAACGGTAAATTTCTGTGGGAGAATTCTTACGTGTTCTCTTTGCTTTAAGTGTGACTGGCAGTTTTCCATTGGTTTATCTGTGAAATAGTTTAAAGCCAAGTTTGTATACAATTATATCAGTCCTCTTTCAAAGGTAGCCATCATGCATCTGGTAGGGGGAAAATGTTGTGTATTTTATTACATCTTTCACATTGGCTATTTAAAGACAAAGACAAATTCTGTCTCTTGAGAGAATATTAGCTTTACTGTTGTTATGGCTTAATGACACTGGCTAGTATCAGTTGAAGGATGTACATTTCCAAATTCACAAATTGTGTTTGATATCCAAAGCTGAATACATTCTGCTTTCATCTTGGTCACATACAATTATTTTTACAGTTCTACCAAGGGAGTTAGGCTATTCACAACCACTCATTCAAAAGTTGAAATTAATCATAGATGTAGATAAACTCAGAAATTTAATTCATGTTTCTTAAATGGGCTATTTTGTCTTTTTTGTAATTAGGGTGGTGTTTAGTCTATTAGCCACAAAATTGGGAAAGGAGTAGAAAAAGTAGTAACTGACAACTTGAATCACTGACCAGAGATAATATGAGAATCAGATCATTTCAAAACTCATTTCCTATGTAACTGCATTGAGAACTGCATGTATTTCGCTGATATATGTGTTTTTCTGACAATTACATTTGTGAATGGTTCCATTATCTTTCCTGTGCTTTTTCCAGACACTTTTTTGAATGGATGATGTTTTGTGAAGTATACTGTATTTTTTACCTTTTTCCTTCCTAATCACTGACACAAAAAGTAGATTAAGAGATGGGTTTGACAAGGTTCTTCCCTTTCACATACTGCTGTCTATGTGGCTGTACCTTGTTTTTCCACTGTTGCTACCACAACTATATTATCGTGCAAATGCTGTATTTTTCTTTGGCGGAGATAAAGTTTTCTTGAGTTTTGTTTTAAAATTAAAGCTAAAGTATCTGTATTGCATTAAATATAATATGCACACAGTGTTTTCCGTGGCACTGCACACAATCTGAGACCTCCTCTCTCAGTTTTTATATAGATGGAGAGAACCTAAGTTTCAGTTGCCTTTTACAATTGAAATGACTAAAAAACAAAGACAACATTGAAACAATATTGTTTCTAATTGCTGAGGTTTAGCTGTCAGTTCTTTTTGCCCTTTGGGAATTTGGCATGGTTTCATTTTACTGCACTAGCCAAGAGACTTTACTTTTAAGAAGTATTAAAATTCTAAAATTCTGTTAATCTCTTATTAATAGTATTTAATATATTCTTAAAATTACTGACATTATGAATTAGTTTGATGCTTTTCTCCTGTACCTCAATCCTTATTTTAAAATAAGATTAATAACACTCTTTTCCTAAATGTTGTCCTTACCTGCCCTATGCATACTCAGAATTGCTATGGCAGATTTAAGATATGTCAATGGAAGAGGTCAGAGGAGTAATATTATTGGAAAGAGCTATAATAGGTGCCATAAAAAGCAAACAAACAAAAGTACTTTGGTTCTTTGCGACCACAGCTGTCTCCAAATATACAAATGATTCAGCACTTATTTTAAAATGAATCTGGGTATTGCTAATACCCCCAAATTAGCAGTTTTTAATTTTAAAATACATGAGAAATGGGACTTTGTCTTGTCTCCAAAGCAGTCATCTAAAATCTACACCCCCATGATTAGATGAGTTATTACTGAGAAGTTATTGTACCCACACAAAAAGCTGCCATTTTTTCCCAAAGATGTCAAAAGCTAGAAAGCCAGGCCTTCTCAAAGTAAATACACTGTGTACTGGGAAAAAAAAAGGGTAAGAAGAGGCGTAATCACCAAGTTAGACATAGTCTGGCAAATTGTATTTAGCTATTATCATGGAATAGTGTTATTCCCTGATAATGCTGGCATCATAACCAGAATGATTATTCTCATCTCCGTATCTGTTGTTATTTACATCTAGGAAATACAAAGGTTATTTATAGTGAACACTGAGAGTGGTCTCTCTCCAAGGAGTAAAGTAAATATGCCCTGGCTAATAAGTTTGTATTCTTACCTAATTAACCATTATAAGAAGTCATTGAGTAGATCCTAACTTAAGGAATATTTGTGTGTTTGAGTATTTCTCGTGTGGTGTTTGTTAAGTTTGAAAAGTGTTTTATAAGCATAGAGCTTATGTGTGCTACTGAGGACAAATGTCTAATTTTAAAGGAAAGAGGGTTTTCTGAGATGGCATGAAATGAGTGAAATCTATTTATTTCCTGAAAGCTGAAGTGGAATATGAAGGCAAGTCTTTCTGAACAGAGCAGTCCTGTCACTGACTAACCCAGGGAAAGGACAGGAAAAAGCTAGAAAGTGTTTTGAAAATTATTCTACTTACCTTTTGAATTGGGACGTTAACAAAGTAAGGACCATTTATGTGAGTGGCTTCCTTTGGTTAGTTACGATTCATTCATTAATTAATTTATCAAATTTATACAGAGCATCTGCCATGAGCCAGGCATTATACTAGATGTTTGGGAAACATTGGTAAACAAAAGCAAAGATCCCTGCTTTTATGGAACTGAAGATGTTCTGAGACACCGGATCGTACATTCTAGTGCAATCACCTTATTAAAACAAAGTTTTATGATACAAACAGCCAGAAGCTACAAATAATGTAAATGTTATATTTAAAAAATACAATTTCAAAGAAATGACATTTAAACCAGTTTTAGGAAAGCTGAAGAGAAACAATATTGTTTTTAGAGCTTTTTGAGATGAGCTTTTCTCTCTCTTAAATGATAATCCTCAGCTTCCAAGTTTTCGTGAACTCACTTTGGGTTTTGTGTTTGCTATACTCACTAAGAAATTAAATACCTTGCTTGATTTATTGTAAAAAGGAAAAAAAAACAACAGAGGCAGGCTTAAGCAGTCTTAAACTTATTTATTAACGTTATCTTGAGTCTACAGAGAACATAAAGCTTTCTAAGAGGTAGAAAGCTGTCAAATACCTATTATCAAACTCTGAATTCTCCTATAATATTTTGTAAAGCTATTATAACACCTTAATACCTGTGTCTGTCTGTAGCCTTTCCACATTTCTTGTACATAATTGAAACAGTCTTGATATTCTTTTGCCATTGGGACTGCTTGTCAGACACACTTCATAGCAGCCTTTTTACTGGCTATTTGGAAAGGAAGCAAGGGGTACAGTGGGGGCACACACAGGCCTGGAGTCTGGTTCATTCTCCAGAATAGAAATAAATGCCCCTAGTCTCTGCCTTTAATACCTTCTTGTCCAGTTGTTTTACTGTATCTCATGCCTCTTTTTTTAAAAACTGCCTTTTCGGCCGGGCGCGGTGGCTCAAGCCTGTAATCCCAGCACTTTGGGAGGCCGAGACGGGCGGATCACGAGGTCAGGAGATCGAGACCATCCTGGCTAACGCAGTGAAACCCCGTCTCTACTAAAAAATACAAAAAAATAGCCGGGCAAGGTGGCGGGCGCCTGTAGTCCCAGCTACTCGGGAGGCTGAGGCGGAGAATGGCGTAAACCCGGGAGGCGGAGCTTGCAGTGAGCTGAGATCCGGCCACTACACTCCAGCCCAGGCGACAGCGCGAGACTCCCTCTCAAAAAAAAAAAAAAAAACAAAAAAAACAAAAAACTGCCTTTTCTAATCTTTTCCATTGCCAAACACATATAATCTAGTGAATCACATCATTTCCTTGCATAACTATAAGATTATCCTTTCCCAAAAAGCCTTTTTATAAGTGCCACCTAACACATTCATGGGCTGCTTCCCTCGGCCATCTGGTGTATGATTTATGAATTTACTCATTTTACTATGAAGATTAGCAAGTAAAATTAGGAAGGTTACCCCAACTCCTGAAAAAGTCCTACAAAAATAAAATGATCTTGTATCAAGAATAAAAATAACTATTCACTATTTAGGATTATTCACACATTTGTTGCGCCTGCACTGATGTCCTGCTCCTATCCATGGATGTATATATGTATAGCTGAAGTTAACTATGTGTTGCAGGACTTTCTGTTGTAGCATTTATGCCTCTTCCTAAAACTCCACAGAGGAGAGGCCTTAGCTAATAGGAGATAGTGCATATGAATAAGCTAATATGCATATTCTATCCATACCTGGGCATAATCAGTGTTGTGGGACATAGAACAACAGCGCAGGCCTAAGAGTTCTGTATCACAGCCCACTCTTGGGTCTCAGCTTCATCTATAAAAGAGTGAGTTAGATTAGAGAATTTCTGATGTCTCTTCTAATCATTGTGGTAACCCCACTTGTCACCTTGCATACTACCTGGCTCATCGCAGTTCTAAAATGCCGGTAATGCAGTGACTCTTCTAGCAAAGTAACTTACTTTGTGACAGATAACGTTGATAAATGAAAATGTAACAGTCATGGCATTCATGTACTTTCTCTATGATTGGAAAACTATACACTAACCCCTGGCCTGAAAGGAAGGAGTGCTCTGAAGACCAGGGATTTCTGGCATTGGAAGCGAATGCTATTCTCACACAGAATAAATTAGGGGCTGAGGTTTACTGGCTGGTCACACTCAGATTCTAGTGTGGCAGTACTAGGTTAAACTCTCTAAATAAATTTTAAGGCTTTGTGAAAATAACCTCTCCTCTCATTCAAGGGTATGTTTAATGGTTCCATTCAATAAGTATTTACTGAGCACTTCCTAACTGTAAAAGGATAGTGTTTGCATTTAGGGGACTAGAGACATGCCTGCATATCCCTCACCTTCAAAGATGAACTACACACAGGATTCTTGTCCTAGTCATTGTGGTAACCCCATCTGACACCTTGCGTAGTACCTAGCTTTATAGCAGGCATTAGAAATGGATTGGAACCCAACCAGACATGGTCTGTATGCTCAGTGGAGTTCCTGGCTCTTAAATGTTTTAAGAAAATTCATTTTTTCACACAGTTTTTTTTGATACATATATTTATTATGCTGTAAAAAGCAACACTACCTGATTGCATTTAAAATAAATATTTCCCAATTTCAGAATACTTACAACTTGTAGTTTTAAGATTAGATTCACTTTGGGAGGTTTTAGAAGCAAATACATTCATAGCTGTATAATCCCCAGGAAGAATCTAAATCTGACATCAGGTCATTCAGTCCCTGCCAGACAGACAACAGCATCAAATGGTCAATAGCTAATCCAGCTCTGCAGCTAAAGGGCAGTGTCGGGCAGCAGTGGGGTATAGCTTATTACCAAAGATGAGACCAGCAAAAACAACAATGTATATAAAGCTGTAACATGACCATATAGAGCTCTCATGATACAGAAAAAGCACATATGATACTAAAGCCAAAACAAAAAGATCTTTGGAGTTTACTGACGGCAGCAGTTAATAGCACAGTCAACAGCATTTAAATCAAATATATTATTACCAGCCAACAGCAAACAGCCCGAGCAGGAATCGGCACATAGTCATAAATAACATCAGGGGTAAATAAGGGCACATTTAATTAAACAACAAAGATTTTACAGAATGGTTTTGATCTGAAAAAAGATGAAAACTCTCTTTGTTCCCAAATAATGGTTAGAACCTCTTTTTATTATAGAAAAGCCTCAAAATCATTGGTAATCTTCAAGTCACACAATTGAACTGTCTTAATGTTTCATTTTAGTCACACAAAGCACGCTGCTGTTTGAGCAAAGTTATCTCAATTGATTTCAATTAAAACGTGTCTACCCTGTAATATTTTCGGGGATAATGCTGCTCCTGTGCAGCATCTTGCAAATGCTACCTGTCTCCATGGCTTGACAGATCCATAGGATAGGAAACTGCTCACTCACCATCCTCCCCACGGAAGCTCAAGCGTGGGAACAGCTTTGGGCCTGGTGCAGCTAAGGAACATTGGCCATGGTTTCACCAAACGAGGTGCCATCTAGGTAATGGGAGGGCAGTGGCTGGAGCCACTGGCTTAGACTGGAAGTGAAAATGAACGCACCTGGAGGCTGCTGGAGTAAGGTGCCATCAGGCATGGTAAAGCTTAGAAGCAGCAGTGTGTGCTCATAGAAAAAAAAAGGAAAAGGAAATTGCTGTATGTGGCAACAACTAACATTCATGTACTTAAGCTCATTTCACTAAACACAGCTTCAGAGAAGTCCATTTGTGTGCATGTGTGTGTGTGCTTAATATCAGAAATCCTCACTAACATGCCTCTTTATCTCGAGGTATGACAGGATAAAATGTATGTGTAATTCCTAGAAAATCCTGTTCTATTAGTTTTTTGAAGCCCCTTTTACCCACTTTCCAAATGAATCCTGAATTACCAACCCAAGACAAAGAAAATTATAGGTCACAATTTAAAATGAAATGGCCTTTTTCTTCTTATTAAACTACAGAGCCCACCAAGAATTACACAATAGAAAATCACAAGAAATCTGGAATGATCCAATGGTCCCCCAAGGAGGACAAATCTCTTGGTGCAGACTCTTAATGACAGGCTTGGAAACAAATGTTAGTTGTAGCAGTTCCCATACTTTCAGAATAACTTTGGTAGCTTAGAGCATTTCTGAATTTATCTTTACCCTAGAAGCTAAAAAAAAATCTTCTTAAAGAGCTGCGGTTGCACATCCCTTCGTTTTTTAGACTGGTAAACTTGACTAATTTATACTTAGCAATTTTGTCTCTGGTTCGTCTTCTGTAGACAAATGGCAAAGTTCTGATGCCAGAAATAGGAGGCATTTTCTGACTTACTATGGAAAACATAAAAACTGCATAGTATGCCAGCACTCACTTTCCCAGCTGAAGGAAAGAGGCAGAGAGCTAAATGAGAAGAGAGGCTGGACTAAGGAGATATAGAAAAAGGAAAAATTTTCAAAAGTATTATAACTACATTCACACATATGTTTTGGTCACCAAACATATCTTAAACAGATTCCCTGATAAAGTCTAATCAGAATTGGTCTATCTTACTAACAGTTGTTAACTATTATAGTTTGTTTAAGAGTCACATCGTGAAGCTAGGGTGAGAGACACTTTAAACACACAACCATAAGTGCATATAGTTGTTCAAACACTCAAACTAAATTTGTATTTGAAATCTTGAAAATCACACTATTTGCTTCTAAAGGCAACCTTGACCCATTTGGACAGACTGTACAACAGAGCTTAATTTATAAATGCATATCAGCAGATCATCACCATAAATTGAAAATTCACAAAACACAAATAAATCATGGAAGACCACACAATTAAGCTAGCATTGGTAACTATTTCTTTTACATCAAATTATACAATGCACGAGGTAATATTGCTCACATTATGGAGGGAGACTGTTTTATTTCTATTTTTTCCCAAAGAGATCAGATTTGTCCTGTGCGCACAATGAAGAAAACTCCAGTAACACTGAAATGACAAATGTAAAATATACATCACTACCAGACAGAAATACACACGGTCTTCATAATCATTTTCCACAATTAAATAGGTAAGTGATTTAAATCTTGGGATTTGAGACCATTACAACAATCCATCAAGATTCTTATGGACGGTTTGATTTTCCTTCCCGTTGTCAGAATCTCCTTGAGGTGTGTACTGGACTTGGTATTCTTGGAGAATTTTAAATACATCATGGTGTCCAAAGTGCAGTGCTTCATCCATGGGAGTGTTATTCCACCTAAACACGTAGCACAGCATGGACAGGGTCATTAGGTAATTTCTGTACAAAGATGATCACCCCACATTCCCAGATTTTAAATGCAGGTTAAATGGCCATTTTAGCAATTTTACAAATAAAAATTAATAATAGAAATGCAGAAAGGGATTTATAATTCAAAAAGTAGTCTCCAAAACAAGTTGGGATATGGAGAGGAAGAGAAAAAGATCTGTGAAAGGATCTTGTTTATACATACAAGTGCTTATGTAGGGAGCTTTTTAAGGAAAGTCCTTGTGTTGACAGATATAATAGACTGCTCTAGGGTTCCAGAATTTTGGCTTCATGAAAAGCCCAAAGTATCTCTTTTAAAATAAAATGTTCAAAGAAAATTCAGGTATGTAACATCCATCACTCTAGCCTTTGACAGAAAATTTGTGTTTGTGTCAATTCAAAGCCACAGTAAGTCTCAGAAGTCTAGAAATAACCATGACCCCATTAGGGCCAAAAACACATTGGAGGAGCAAGATTGGCCCCAGAGGAATTGACATTTTTATCACCTCTGGTAAGGTTGGGAACCCATGGACTCAATCGGACCACTACACCAGCAGAAGAACAACTCCCCTTTCCATACTAATAACTCCCCTTTCCATGCTTCTGGGGCTGTGCTGTTTAGAGTGATGTGGATGAAAATTCGAGGATACGAAAAAATGAAGAGTTGCCAGAAGTGGTAAGTCTTTTGCAAGAGGAGACAGAACTACATAACTCACAGCCCTAGTCAATGACAGGGTATGAGAGGCAGTTCCCTTACACTTTACAAACTGTGAAGCCTGTCTTCCTACCCTCTCTCTCTCTCTACTTACGTTACACAATTCTCCATGGCTGCTAATCTCTCTTTCTTCATCCATGTGCCACTGTCACCTTCCTAGTTTCACTTCTTCCTGTTTCCTTCTTTCCTTTCCATCTCTGTCCTGAACTTTTTACCCGCTTAGTGGAGTCACAATATGGAAACAAAAGGGTTTTAAAACAGTCTCATTTTGTAATATATTTGGGTAAATTTTGGTAGCCTGTTTTTAAAATCGGGTAAGTAAAACTTTACATGTATCTTTGTATTTCTCAAAACAAAACAAAACAAAAAAACCAGCTGAATGAAGTGACTTTGAATAGGCCTTCATTAGTTTAGGAAGTCAGTGGCTTGAAAGAGACTTTTGAGTCATCCTCTATAGTATGTAATTATCTGTCTTTCTGGAAAAATGGAATGTCAACTGCGTGTTACCTTTTTTACAACTCTTCTGTGAATTAATGAAAAATATAAACGTTAAAGAATACACTAATTTCAGCCAGGCACAGTGGCTCATG
This sequence comes from Macaca thibetana thibetana, assembly GCF_024542745.1. Taxonomy (NCBI): domain Eukaryota; kingdom Metazoa; phylum Chordata; class Mammalia; order Primates; family Cercopithecidae; genus Macaca; species Macaca thibetana. The sequence continues at coordinate 51,861,604 of NC_065589.1, forward strand.
CCTGCAATCCTATCACTTTGGGAGGCCGAGGGGGGCGCATCACTTGAGGCCAGGAGTTCAAGACCATAATGGCCAACATGGCAAAACCTCTCTCTACTAAAAACACAAAAATTAGCTAGGTGTGGTGGCACACACCTGTAATCCCAGCTACTCAGGTGGCTAAGGCAGGAGAATTGCTTGAACCTGGGAAGCGGAGGTTGCAGTGAATGAGATCACGCCACTGCCCTCCAGCCTGGGTGACAGAGCAAGACTCTATCTCAAGAATACCCAAATTTTGCTCAAACCTATTTTATAATTTAAGGTGACACTGATTCTATGAAATAGAGAAAAAGACTTGCTGAATGCCTAGTTATCAAGTTACTTACTTAGCTCACTTTTTCTTATCAGATGGGTACATCTACTTTAATATTCCTAGAGGCCAATTTAGGGCAAAAAAAAAATAATACATATACAGAGCACAGTAATATTTCCAACAGGTATTACATAGTGTTTTAGTTGAGATTATAAACACAGGAGGAAAATGCTCTTCAATTTCTTGCTCTAGAAAGCTGGGATGGGTATTAAAATTTGGGGAAAGGGAAGAATGTCACCCTAACATGAGGTTTTAGAATACTGCCAATAAAGGTCATTTTAATCATGGTGCTTTTTTACAACTACAGGAATAAAGTTAGATAACCAAAGTATTAGCACACTTACAAAATTGCTAACATTTGTCAGACACTGACATAAGTTTTCTGCATTTCTTGCAAGCTAAGAGCTGAACCAACAAAACCCAAACCCTAATTTTAAAAAAGATAGTTGGCCAGGCTCAATGGCTCACGTCTGTAATCCCAACACTTTGGGAGGCTGAGGTGGGAGGGCTGCTTGAGCCCAGGAGTTAGAGACCAGCCTGGGCAACATAGTAAGACTCTGCCTCTACAAAAAACAAACAAAAAAATTAGCCAGGCATGGTGGCGTGTGCCTGTGATTGCAGCTACTCAGGAGGCTGAGGTGGGAGGATCACTTGAGCCTAGGAAGTTAAGGCTGCAGCAAACTATTATGCCACTTGCACTTCAGCCTGAGTGGCAAGGCAAGACCCAGTCTCAAAAAAAAAAAAAAAAAAAAGAGTTAAAGCTTAATAAACAGAAAGGCAAAATAGCTAAAGTGTAATCAACTTGCTCCAAACTTAATACAGCTCCCGGTTCTCAAATGAATCCAAACTCCTAATACATATCAAACCACCATCAAGTATGTTTTTTATCCCATTCTAAACTTTTATTCTCATTACTCGCTGACTCATCCACTCCAGTACATAATTTCCAAGGATATGAATCTAGAGTTTACTGTACATGTGTATGTGTAAGCTGCGTTCTATCCCTTCCCTGACCACTTTGTTGACAGCATTTGCTGCAAGATGAATAGCAGTTTGCTATGTCAACCAGGAGGGAAAGAGGAGGAACAGAAGGTATTCTAGGCATATTTTTCCCATGACAGATAGAATGCCCTTCTTTTCATTCTGTGCCTTCAATCTCGTCTCTTCCCCAAAGCACTGATTAAAATTTAACTTCCATGAAGCCTTCCTAAAACTGATTCCAACCAAATGCAGAAATTTCAACAAACTCCAATATATTCATTTTAGAGTTAACAAGTTTTCTTACACATTTTAGCTTGTTTAGAAGCCTTCCCATTTTGTATGTCTCAATATTGTGAGCAAGTTTGTATGCTGATAAAATTCACATTATTATTAAACACAAAATCCGGCTGCATAAATGTCGAATCACTGTCCTCACCAATCACTGGCTTCTTTGCAAATCTTAAGAGAGAACATTCAGTGTTAATTATCATCTTAAAATTTATGCTTCTCGGCCGGGCGCGGTGGCACAAGCCTGTAATCCCAGCACTTTGGGAGGCCGAGACGGGCGGATCACGAGGTCAGGAGATCGAGACCATCCTGGCTAACACGGTGAAACCCCGTCTCTACTAAAAAATACAAAAAACTAGCCGGGTGAGGTGGCGGGCGTCTGTAGTCCCAGCTACTTGGGAGGCTGAGGCAGGAGAATGGCGTGAACCCGGGAGGCGGAGCTTGCAGTGAGCTGAGATCTGGCCACTGCACTCCAGCCTGGGCGACAGAGCGAGACTCCGTCTCCAAAAAAAAAAAAAAAAAAAAAATTTATGCTTCTCTAAAGGTTTATCTTATCTACCCCGTGTTGTTAAAAACCCCATGAGGGGTACCAACAACTGCAAAAACATACAAAATTGTAAAGACCATCAACACTATGAGGAAACTGCATCAACTAAAGGGCAAAATAACCAGCTAGCATCATAATGACAGGATCAAATTCACACATAACGATATTAGCCTTAAATATAAATGGGCTAAATGTCCCAATTAAAAGACACAGAATGGCAAATTGGATAGAGTCAAGATCCATTAGTCTGCCATATTCAGGAGACCCATCTCATGTGCAAAGACACACATAGGTTCAAAATAAAGGGATGGAGGAATATTTACCAAGCAAATGGGAAGCAAAAAAAAAGCAGGGTTGCAATCCTAGTCTCTGATAAAACAGACTTTAAACCAACAAAGATCAAAAGAGACAAGGCCATTACATAATGGTAAAGGGATCAATGCAACAAGAAGAGCTAACTATCCTAAATATATATGTATCCAATACAGGAACAACCAGGTTCATAAAGCAAGTTCTTAGAGACCTACAAAGAGACTCAGACTCCCACACAATAATAGTGGGAGACTTTAACACCCCACTGTCAATATTAGATCAACAAGACAGAAAATTAACAAGGATATTCAGGACTTGAACTCAGCTCTGGACCAAGCGGAGCTAATAGACATCTACAGAACTCTCCACCCCAAATCAATAAAATATACATTCTTCTTAGCACCACATCGTACTTATTCTAAAATTGACTACATAATTGGAAGTAAAACGCTCCTCAGCAAATGCAAAAGAACAAAAATCATAACAAACAGCCTTTCAGACCACAGGGCAAGCAAATTAGAACTCAGAATTAAGAAACTCACTCAAAACCGCACAACTACATGAAAACTGAATAACCTGCTCCTAAATGACTACTGGGTAAATAACGAAATGAAGGCAGAAATAAGTAAGTTCTTTGAAACCAATGAGACAAAGACACAACGTACCAGAATCTCTGGGACACAGCTAAAGCAGTGTTTTAGAGGGAAATTTATAGCACTAAATGCCTACAAGAGTAAGCAGGAAAGATCTAAAATTGACACCCTAACATCACAATTAAAAGCTAGAGAAACAAAAGCAAACAAATTCAAAAGCTAGCAGAAGACAAGAAATAACTAAGAGCAGAACTGAAGGAGATAGAGACACGAAAAACCCTTTAAAAAAATCAATGAATCTAGGAGCTGGTTTTTTGAAAAGATCAACAAATTAGATAGACTGCTAGCAAGACTAATAAAGAAGACAGAAGAATCAAATAGACACAATAAAAAATGATAAAGAGGATATCACCACTGATCCCACAGAAATACAAACTACCACCAGAGAATACTATAAACACCTCTACGCAAATAAACTAGAAAATCTAGAAGAAATGGATAAACTCCTGGACACATACACCCTCCCAAGTCTAAACCAGGAAGAAGTCAAATCCCTGAATAGACCAATAACAATTTCTGAAATGGAGGCAGTAATTAATAGTCTACCAACCAAAAAAAGTCCAGGACCAGACGGATTCAGAGCCGAATTCTACCAGAGGTACAAAGAAAAGCTAGTACCATTCCTTCTGAATCTATTCCAAAAAATAGAAAAAGAAGGAATCCTCCCTAACTCCTTTTATGAGGCCAGCATCATCTTGATACCAAAACCTGGCAGAGACACAACAAAAAAAAATTTCAGGCCAATATCCCTGATGAACATTGATGCAAAAATCCTCAATAAAATACTGGTAAACTGAATTCAGCAGCACATCGAAAAGCTTATCTACCACGATCAAGTTGGCTTCCTCCCTGGGATGCAAGGCTGGTTCAACATATGCAAATCAATAAACGTAATCCATCACATAAACAGAACCAGTGAGAAAAACCATGATTATCTCAATAGATGCAGAAAACGCCTTCGACAAAATTCAACACGCCTTCATGCTAAAAACTCTCAATAAACTAGGTATTGATGGAACGTATCTGAAAATAGTAAGAGCTATTTATGACAAACCCACAGCCAGTATCATACTGAATGGGCGACAGACTGGAAGCATTCCCTTTGAAAACCGGCACAAGACAAGGATGCCCTCTGTGACCACTCCTATTCAACACAGTATTGGAAGTTCTGGCTAGGACAATCAGACAAGAGAAAGAAATAAAGGGGCCGGGTGCAGTGGCTCACGCCTGTAATCCCAGCACTTTGGGAGGCCAAGGTGGGCAGATTACCTGAGGTCAGGAGTTCGAGATCAGCCTGGCCAACATGGTGAAACCCCGTCTCTACTAAAAATAGAAAAATTAGCTGGCCATGGTGGACACCCACCTGTAATCCCAGCTACTCAGGAGGCTGAGGCAGGAGAATTGCTTGAGCCTGGAAGATGGAGGTTGCAGTGAGCTGAGATTTTGCCACTGTACTCCAGCCTAGCTGACAGAGTGAGACTCTGTCTCAAAAAAAAAAAAAAAGAAAAAAGAAAAAAAGAAAAAAGAAAGGTATTCAAATAGGAAGAGAGGAAGTCAAACTGTCTCTGTTTGCAGATGACATGATTGTATATTTAGAAAACCCTATTGTCTCAGCCCAAAATCTCCTTAAGTTGATAAGCAACTTCAGCAAAGTCTCAAGATACAAAATCAATGTCCAAAAATCACAAGCATTCCTATACACCAATAATAGACAAACAGAGAGCCAAATCATGAGTGAACTCCTATTCACAATTGCTACAAAGAGAATAAAATACCTAGGAATCCAACTTACAAGGGATGTGAAGTACCTCTTCAAGGAGAACTACAAACCACTGCTGAAGGAAATAAAGAGAGGACACAAACAAATGGAAAAAACATTCCATCCTCATGGATAGGAAGAGTCAATATAGTGAAAATGGCCACACACCCAAAGTAATTTATAGATTCTATGCTATCCCCATCAAGCTACCATGGACTTTCTTCACAGAATTAGAAAAAAATACTTTAAATTTCATATGGAACCAAAAAAGAGCCCACATAGCCAAGACGATCTTACGCAAAAAGAAGAAAGCTGAAGGCATCACGCTACCAGACTTCAAACTATATTACAAGGCTACAGTAACCAAAACAGTATGGTGCTGATACCAAAATAGATATATAGACCAGTGGAAAAGAAATGAGGCCTCAGAAATAACGGCACACATCTACAACCATCTGATCTTTGACAAACCTGACCAAAACAAGCAATTGGGAAAGGTGTTGGGAAAACTGGCTAGCCATATACAGAAAACTGAACCTGGACCCCTTCCTTACATCTTATACAAAAATTAACTCAAGATGGATGAAAGACTTAAACATAAGACCTAAAACCATAAAAACCCTAGAAGAAAACCTAGGCAATACCATTCAGGACATAGGCATAGGCAAAGACGTCATGACCAAAACACCAAAAGCAATGGCAACAAAAGCCAAAATTGACAAATGGGATCTAATTAAACTAAAGAGCTTCTGCAGAGCAAAAGAAACTATCATCAGGGTGAACAGGCAACCTACAGATTGGGAGAAAATTTTTGCTATCTATCTGATAAAGGGCTAATATCCAGAATCTACATGGAAGTTAAGCAAATTTACAAGAAAAAAACAACCCCATCAAAAAGTAGGTGAAGGATATGAACAGACACTTCTCAAAAGAAGACATTTATGCAGCCCAACAAACATGTGAAAAAAATATCATCACTGGTCATTAGAGAAACACAAATCAAAACCACAATGAGATACCATCTCATGCCAGTTAGAATGGCGATCATTAAAAAGTCAGGAAACAACAGATGCTGGAGAGGATGTGGAGAAATAGGAATGCTTTTACACTGTTAGTGGGAGTGTAAATTAGTTCAACCATTGTGGAAGACAGTGTGGTGATTCCTCAAGGATCTAGAACCAGAAATACCATTTCACCCAGCAATCCCATTACTGGGTATATACCCAAAGGATTATAAATCATTCTACTATAAAGACACATGCACACGTATGTTTATTGTGGCACTGTTCACAATAGCAAAAACTTGGAACTAACCCAAATGACCATTGATGATATACTGGATAAAGAAAATGTGGCACATATACATCATGGAATACTATGCAGTCATAAAAAAGGATAAGTTCATGTCCTTTGCAGGGACATGGATGAAGCTGGAAACCATCATTCTCAGCAAACTAACACAAGAACAGAAAACCAAACACTGCATGTTCTCCCTCATAAGTGGGAATTGAACAGTGAGAACACATGGACACAGGGAGGGGAACATCACACACCAGGGCCTGTTGGGGGGTCAGGGCTAAGGGAGGGATAGCATTAGGAGAAACACCTAATGTAGATGAAGGGTTGATGGGTACAGCAAACCACCATGGCACATGTATACCTATGTAACAAACCTGCACGTTCTGAGCATGTATCCCAGAACTTAAAGTATAATTAAAAAAAAAAAAAGTTTAAAACTCCATGAGGATAAAATTCTAATTCTCGCTTCCAAAATGCAAAAAAAAAAAAAGAAAAAAAAATTGTTTTGTTCATACAGTGTATTGACTGATAGTCAAACTAACCTGAAAATTTCTAAATAAGACACCATTCTTAGCTAAGAAACAGGATATGGGAGACAGAATTACCTATGTAGTAAATACACGGTTTATTGCCTTTATAAGATATCATAGCAGGTTCAAGAATGTATTTGTAGGTTTAAATATTATAATCACTTGAATATTACAGTCCTGCATAATAAAATACTGACATATTTAGAAGGTAACATAAGTGCTCACCTGTCCTTGGGGAAAGGGTTTACTTTGCAGGCTTCCAGCAAAAATTTAACAACTTCAACATGACCTAAATCATCCCACCCCCAAAAACAAGAGCAGATTTTAGTACTAAGTAGAAATTAAATCTGGAAAGAAAATAGATAGTAGTAGTTCCTGTATTACCCTCTGCAGCAGCTACATGCAGTGCTGTTCTAGAATCATAGTCCCGCTGTTCCATGTCCATAGCTGACAAAGCAAATCTGAAAATGTGTAAGCACAGCTATTTATTACATATAAAGCAAATTTAATTCACACTTGTAACATTCACTCCATCAGTTCATTTAAGGCCCTGTCAGACAGCTGCCATCCTTCATCAGGCTCATTAATGAGAACTACCAAACTTATTGACCAGTACACAGGTGTTTTGGGTAAATGCCACTTCACCTCTCTTCCTCAGCATTGCTTTTTTTAGGTAAGATTAAATGTTAAACATCTCTCACAGAATTAAACTTTATTACATTACTGTTCAAAACTCAAGAATTATGGCACAACTGTACCAAGGTTTATGTCTCAGAAGGGCAAGAAACTAATCCCTATAATAAAGTCCTAGTAAAAATATGTTTTTACTAGGACTCCCATTCTTAAACATTTCACAGTCTTCTAGTACTCGTCAGACTTTAAGACAAGGGGGGAAGCATAGACATTTCTCCACTTTGAAAATCAGTTGTTTGAGGTATTAATGGGAGAAAACAAAAGGAAAAAGAAAACAAGTTACAACTCTATACAAAAGACCTTAGGTATACAGCAGTATATGGCCTTACTAGTCCTGATGATCTGCCAGACACCAAACCCCCTAGCTGCTTCCCACCCATACACCCCAAAGACTGGGAATGGAAGGTAGACAGGGAGTGAGAAGGCACTGTCCAATTCCAGTAAGCCACTGATACTAATTAGCCAGATTAGCTGAACAGTTACTACTTGGGGAAACAGACATATCGTCTTTTTTATAGGAGGCAGAAAAGGACAAGATTGGAAAGCAGGCCATAGGCACTGGAAGTGCCTATTTGATAAAAATTTTGTTGGGGTCATTTTTATCAAAGGGAAAGAGAAGTGAGACTTTAACCTTAAAATGGCTGCTCGCCCAGAAGCAACTTCATAAATATCTGTAAAGTGCATGCTAATCCATCCTATAAACATACCTTCGAAGTGCAGACACATCTCCAGTATATGCAGCAAACAAAAGATTTATCACTGACTTTACCTGTGAAGAAAAGAAAGTTTAGGCATCCATAGGGGAAAACAAACACATACAACGTCCACCTGTCACTGGTAAGTGATTTCCATGCGCTTTGAACACTTCACCTGAGTCATGTGCAAGAAGTTATCTCAAGGACACCTTCATAGCCAAAAGAACCCACATGTGTGATATTTTCTTCTTTTAACAGTGGATTGTGAGGGAAAATTCAATAATAAAGATAAGATACATGAGGGAAGGAATGGAATAATATCACTTGGCACAAAAGAATGGAATGTTGTGAAACTCATATAGTTGGAGCAACTGAAAATTGTTTAGAAGCCTTCCCACTTTGTATGTCTCAATATTGTGAGGAAGTTTGTATGCTGATACCATTCACATTATTAAAAATTAAATCATGCTATATAAATGTCTAATCCCTGCCAACAATCACTATCCTCACCAATCACTGGCTTCTTTGCAAATCTTGAGAGAGAACATTCAGTGTTAACTGTCATCTTAAACTTTACTTCACTGGAAAGACAGCCTTCAGTTCAATGCCCAGGTGGTACAAATTGGGTCATTCTCAGAACTTACGACACTGCTGTGTTTAAAAGGTTTCTCAGCTCCAAAATATTAAGTCACCTCTATTAAGTGCTCCAAGATTTCAAAGTGTATCTACTTTTGACAGTTACCCACTTTCCTTTTCTTATAGTTAAGAGGAAAAGTCTAGTTATCTGAAAAGCCATTGGATTTTGGTCTGCTTTCATAAAGACTTTATCAATCCCTATCTATGAGAAATTATTGATCACAGAATATTTGTAAATACTTCATAAATTCCCCCATTTTGTCTTACACTTTGCAACTTCAACATTCATATTGATGACTCAACAGATGCTGCACTCAGTGGTAGAAAACAAGTTTAACTGGAGGAATGGAAAGTTAGCCAGCTCTCCACCAACAAAGCCACAGCCCTGAACTGTGCTTCAAGATCTTAACCCGGACATTCTCCCTTTTCAGTATGGCTTCCCCCTTCCAAAATCCATGAACTTTCCAAATTAACTGGAACTGACCATTGCTGCAGTTCTCTAATTCAGCATTTTCAAAGTGTAATTTGCAGAAACTAGTCCATAAGATGGTCCATGAAAATAAGGATCCTGTGGCTGGATATGATCTTAAAATATTAAATCCCCCTCTTGGAGATTCATGGGCATATGAAAGGCTCTGTAAAGGTCTACCGTACAGGAACCTAACTAGCTGAGCACACCTCCAAAATACTACTATTACTATTTGTGTTGATATCACTTCAAAAAACTTTACCTTTAGTCCTTTAGCTTCCCTCCCAGCCATCCTTTTCCACTCCTGCCCAGAGTCCAGAACAGTTTTCTCAATGGGGAATGGGGGTGGAACAAAGAACTAAAGAGTATCACCCAGAATGTTCTAAAAGCATACATAAACATCTCTCCCATTTCTTGTTGTCCTACTCCTACACCTCAATCTGATACATTTTAGGGAAAGGAGGTAAATGCATAGAGTTTGTTTTTTATAGAGATGGGGTCTCACTATGTTGGCCAGGCTGGTCTTGAACTCCTGGTCTTAAGCAGTCCTTCTGCCTTGCCCTCCCAAATTGTTGGGATTACAGGCATGAGCCACCATGCTCAGCCCATAATTTTGTTTAAAGTCTCCAGGTGACTTTGATATGCACTCTTCTGGGTTATAAACCACTGTTTCAGATGCCCTTAATGTCTTTCTTTTTTAGTGGGGTCAACTCTGAATTCTCAATTCCCTTTTTGCTCTTTGGCCACAGATTACTGACTGGCTATTATGGACTATTCTCCATATTTCCACCTGGTCTCTCATTACTGCTTGACAATTTTTTTTTTTTCTTGTTGGTTCCTGCCATACTTTCTTCAGGCCTTTAATACCAGCAGAGACCCCTAAAAACAGACAGAAGATCCTAACTACAACTTTGCTGAAAAGATAAAAAACTGTTTTCATCGCTCAAAGTAAAAAGCTTCATTTCTGAGACTCACTTTTTATCCATTCCTTCAAACACTTATCCTCCAGATGCCCTGCTCTTGTTCCCTCACGGATCCCCTTTGTTTCTAGCATCTTTAACTTTTCCTCCTTCATTAGTTCCCTCAGTTTACCTTAAAACAGACACAATTTCATCCTATTTTTAAAAATCAACACTTGACCCTATTGTTCTCCCTCAGCACGTATTTCCTGAAAGTATATTTTTAATTCCCTGAAAATTACCTTCACACTCATTGTTACCTCTAAATAGTGCTCTCCAAAGCTCCAGCAGCTTCCTAAGCCCCGATTCCTTCAGCTCTCCCCAGCACCCTCCACCCTCTCACGACTTGCCTTCCATGCTGCTCCATCACCCTGATCTTCCTCCTGTTTGCTGCTTTGCAGATTCATTACCCACTTTCCACTGCCAAATAATATTCCCAAGGCAGTCCAATCTTCTTGTTTTTCAATATAATGTCCTTCAAATGATTCATCTATTCCTCTGGGCAGACTGACTTCCCCATCTTTAATCTAAATCTTTGCTCCTAAGCTCTAGTCCTACAGCTCCACTTGATAGTCATTTCAAACTCAAAAACAGCAACAGCCCTGCTGGCTGCCTACCCTGGCTCCAGTTCACAACTGTCCGCCTACTTGACATTGCTTCCAGGACTTTTAATTGGCATCTCAGACTTATACCCAAAATGGAATTTGCTTTGCTGTGTCTTCTGCCACTCACAGTCAGCTCCTCTTCTAGTCCCCCCAGTTTGGGGATAACACTACAATTCATCCACTTGCTCAGGCCACAAACTCGGGAGTCATCCAGTGCTGCTGCATTCACTTACACAGGTTGAGTCCTTCACAAGGATGCCTGGCCACAGGGCCAACACGGGTTACCAGCCCACACTCTTCCCACCAAGGTGTCCTAGCACCCAGGTACATGTGCTGGGAGGAAGGGAGCTTCTTTACCCAGTGGTACTGAGAAGTGGTGCTTCTGCTTCCGGCCAGAGACAGAATTAGCTTTTTCTAATTCAGACAAATTCACCATACAGACTGTGGGGGGATATTCCTTGATTCTATTTCTCTCACAGTCCACATCTAGCTCATCAATAAATCCTCTTCGCTTTACCTGCAAAATATGTTTAGAATCCTATCACTTCTCACCACCTCTAGCATTGTTGCCTTAGGCCTCATCTGAGTCACCACCTTATCACCTCTGCTGCCAGAGGGATCTTTTAAAAATATCAAGGAACTCCTGTGCCTTTCCATCATATCTGAAGTAAAATTAAACTCTTTACCATGGCTTTCAGGACGCTGAAGGCTCTATTCCTGGTTACATTGCACGTTATCACTCCTACCAGTCTTCCCTTTCCAGCTCTACTCCAGCCAGAATGTCTTGCTGGTCTCAGGCACTCAAGGCCTACAACTGGCTGCTAAAGATGCTCTTTCCCCAGGCAGTCAGGAGGCCCCCTCTCTCCTTCCCTTTGGGTAGGTCTCCACTCTACCCAAAGTTCTCTCAAGACTAAAATACTCCCTTCTTTTCATCACTGCCTTATCCCTTACCTTGCTTTTCCCCTTCATATATATATATTGTAAACTATACAGTTTTTAACTATATTTATGTTATATAAAATTATATGTAACTATATATAAAGTATATATATATTTATATATACTTGTTTTCTGTCTCTCTCATTAAATGTAGGCTCCATGTGGTGGGCAGAGACCACTTGTCTTTCTGTTCCCCACTGAGTTACCATGTCTGGTAAACTCAGTGTCTACCACACATAATAGGTGCTCATTAAATATCTATTGACTAAGTGAGTATTCTCCCTCAAAGCATCAAATACTCAATTTTGGGTATTAAATTGTAAAATTAATTCCTCTATCAGCCCCCAACCCTGTTTTTTTTTTTTTTTTTTTTTTTTTTTAAGACAAGGTCTCACTCTGTCACCCAGGCTGGAGTGCAGTGGCAGGATCTCGGCTCATGCAACCTTCGCCTCCTCAGTTCGAGTGATTCTCCCACCTCGGCCTCTGGAGTAGCTGGGATTACAGGCATGTGCCACCACTAATCTAATTTTTGTAGTTTTTGGTAGAGACGGTGTTTCAGGTTGGCCAGGCTGGTCCCAAACTCCCAACCTCAAACGATCCGCCTGCCTCAGACTCTCAAAGTGTTGGGATTATAGGTGTGAGCCCCTGCGCCCAGCCCGTCTCCCTTAACTTTTACATCTTTGAATATCATTACAAGATTTATTCAATCGTAACTGGTGCCTCTGCTTCTGGTCTTTCTTCCACCCTCCAAAACCTCTCCACATACTTCTAATCATATTCTCAAAACATTGCTCTAATCACTAAAGGTTTCTAAAGCAGGGGAGTTATCAAGAAACCCAAAATCATTCCTGATAACGTTTAAGTTCTTTAGCCTTGTATTCAAGGTTCTTCAGTCCAGCTAACTTAATTTTTCTTCTCAACCTCAATAGAGCCAAATTGGTCTGTCTTACTGCCCTTGTTTTTGTCTTGGTGTCTATGCTCTTTAAGAACACCCAGATTCCTAATCAAATCCTTCCCCCCTTCCCTCAAAGACTAGCCTGAAAGTCCCTTCCTTGCTGCCAGTTTTCCCCAGGCCATCCTAGCCCAGCATTACCTATGTAGCTTATTGCCAGCTGCCCACACAGTGCCCTGTGACAGCATGTGCCAGGGACAGTCAATTAGATACCTCCACTCCCACCACAACCCCGGGTCTACCTCCTGCTTCCTCCCACAGTGCATACTATTCTCCTGAAATCATTTTCCCCACCCATTTCTCACGGATATGTTATTCTTACCCATTCCTATGAACTCTGCTCCAATCTCTTAAATCAAAAGTAATCTCTGTCTACCTTTGCCTCACTATGGCACTGTAACACATGACCACATGGAGCATTTGTGTGTCTTACTTCCCCTACCACTAAGAAAAATCCAGATTCCCCTGTATACTATTAATATAGTAATTACCCATAGTTCTTATTTTCAAAACTATGTTGGTACTTCTAAGCAATAAAGCTTCATCTGTTCCCGTGACTGGATATAAGAACTACACATTCCCTTTTAAATTTCTGAATTTAGACCATGCTAGTTTGAAGAGATTTTATTATAGTATGCGTGTAGCACTTAGTCACTTATTCAATATTTCAAATGTTCTAAAAGTCCATTTCTTATTAATAAAGCCCAAAATAGAACATTTTAGAATTTACTTGGTTTATTCAGAGTATATTGTTATTCACAAGCATGAGAAAAAAAAATTAGGAAACTTTAATATACAAAGGCTTTGTAAGTAACCAGAGGGAAAAAACATTAGCTTGCCTTAACAAAAATTATTAAAGACTAACATGGAAGTTTGGTATTCTTCCCATGAAAACAAAAGGCTAGCTGTGGAGCTGAATTTAGTCCAAACCAGAAGATAAGTGCTTGAACACAAAGTGAGTGTAATTCTCTCCAAAACAAAAAAGCACTAGGAGGCAGCCCATGCACAGGCACTATTTAAAAGCAACACCACAAATGCCTCTTCTTTCTAGCATCAACAGCCCCCTATACTTTTAAGTTTACATAAATTATGAAATGAGCTGTGGGCAGAATGCCACGAAAGAAAATGGAAGTCTAACACTTCTGAGACAAGAGACGGAGTATGTCGTGTAGGGATAGTCTGCTTCCTGGTCTGTTAAAGAGTGCCACGAGTATTTCCAACTAAGCTGACACACCCTCTGGAATGCCTATCATGGCAAACAAACTGAAGGAGAGGGGCACTCTAGAGGATCACTCATCCACCTCCACACCAATTCTTGCAAAGCATGTAGGTGTGCTAACCATTGATCGAAGCTCATTCCCCTATATCCCCACTGGATACTTGAGTTGATTTTAAAATACCTGTCAAGGAGGCCAAGATCCAGAAAATAATGGGTTAACAGTAAATGCCAGAGGCATGGAAGCTGTGTTTTGATAAATAATCCCTTCATACAAAGAAACAGACTATACACAGCCGCAATAATAGCTATTAAATTAAGGGCTCTATGTTTAATGTATGCCTCCCCATGGCAAAGAGACACTGCACTTGGGGAGATACCCATTAAAATTTATAAATTAAATGTTAATAGTTTCCCCTTCATCTTGTAGATTTTCCAGCACTGTTGTATTTTTCTTATCAAGTCTCTTTGTCAGAACCTGCCCGAGCCAGACAATCTTATCTTAGTTTATTTGTACAAAGTCATGACAACAGTGGGACAAAAAAATGTTACAGTTCACATGAGTTCACTTAACACTGGCGTGTTTGGCATAGCAAATTTCACTTTTTTCCAAAACAGCTAGAAGCAGGTGGGGAGTGTATCAGTTTTACACTTCTAAAACATGGCATTCCTAAGTCTTTAATCCTATCATTATCCTATGCAGTTTGAGCTTGTTTAAAGGTTGAGTTGTGTGACTTCTGCAAATGCCCTAATAATTCTGTACTTATGATTAAGTAGCAATTATTAGAATTATATACTCACATTACTCTGTATTTATATAGTGGATGACCCTAAAACATTCAACATTATAAACAGTTATACTTGTTTTTAAAAATCCCTGACAGGCTGGTTGTAAAATATGTTGACAGATATATTTATTACTAACACTGAGATTAAGGGCCCTGGCTCAGGGTCACATAGAATTAGTGATGGAGCTTCAGTAGAACTCAGGTATCTGGATTCCCAATTCTGTACAACTAGACCATGACGATGTGAGTCCTTAACAGATCTCAGATTGTTATCCAAAGCACAGAAGGAAACCAACGGATTAAACATCAATTCAGCTCTAATCCATAAAAGTTCTTTACTAAATACTGGAAGGAAGCCTGGATGGGACCAAAGCGAGAGGGGAGAAAAGGAAGAAAGGGAGAAGATGGAGGGACGGGGAGACGCAGGAAAAATTGATTCACTGGTTTTACACTTTACTTCAATTATTTAATTTCTAACTCTATTACCAACCAAAATTTCCTTTTTCATCTTGAGTTTGTCTTCATATAAACATGAATTCAGCCTGTTTGGAACTGCTTTAATGAGAAAAAAAAAAGCAGGTAACTGAAAAAACACCCTTCTGTTTCTACCGCCTCTAGTTGGACATAAGCTGCTCTCATTTCCAGCTCACCACAGTATCTCTTGTCATGGAACAGATACTTTGCTTCATCTGTTAAATAAACCATCATGACTCCAGATCCAATTTTGTTTTAAAGGCTTCACTCCAACTTGGCTGATTATAGTCTTTAAATGAAAATAAGCTTTCAGCCCACTTTTATATTTTCTTAAGGTCAAATTGAAACATACTACCTATTATACGGTGGCTAAAGAAAAATTTTAAGTTGCCATTATATGTAAACTAATCACCTTGCCCAAGGGTAAAAATAAACCTGTGTAATGTGTATATCAAAGATATTTCCTCTTTCCTTTACTACTGAGCTTACTTAATATTTGTAAGGATGTGTAAAAAAAATTATAGTACTTTTATAATTAGACAGTCTGAGTATGAGGCCACATATTCCTAAGCTTTCCAAAGATTTACTGAGACACAGTTATTAATATACTATATATAGACAAAATTAATCCAAACTGATATGATTCAGAGGGTTGGGGAAAAAATCCTTTATAGGAATAGCAATTCAATAAATTCATGCCCATATTTCCAAACTTACACAAATGCAGGAGATTCTCATATAGTAATTTCAATAGAGAGGAATAAATCAAATAGTAAATTTTACTATAAAGGGAAGAAGCTGTTTTACAGAAATTTCACTTTAAAAATACAACCTCAAAATGGTAGCTCCAAGAACTGCATTCTGTTCTCAAATTTGCTAATAAACTCCCTTAAAAACATAAAATTTTCAATTTTTTTTTTTTTTGAGACAGTTCTCGCTCTGTTGCCTAAACTGGAGTGCCATGGTGCAATATGGCTCACTGCAGCCTTGACCTCCCAAGCTCAAGTGATCCTCCCAACTCAGCCTCCCAAATAGCTGCGACCACAAGCATGTGCCACCAAACCCAGCTGATTTCTTCGTTTTTTTGTAGAGATGGGGTCTCACTATGTTGCCCAGGCTGGTCTCAAACTACTGGGCTCAAGCAATCCTCCTGACAGCCTCCCAAAATGCTGGGATTACATGTGTGAGCCACAATGCCTAGCCTCAAAAATTTTCAATGACTAGTTTAATCTGAAATAATTTCACTCATTTGTAAACGAAAAAGTCATAATCATGTCAAAAAATCTGACAACCTATGAAGACAAAAAATTAAAGATTATATATTACTTACAACGAAATAGTTAATATGAAGCACCTACTCTCTCTTGACTCAGCTAAGTGCTCCAAATATTATTTGTTATTAAGGGATAGGAAACATTTAAATAACTTAAGCAAGGTATCAGAGCTGCTAAGTGGGAGAACAAGGGCTCAAACCCAGTCTGGAAGATGCCAGGGCCAGTGCTTGCAACTACTATCTACTGGGCCAAGCGATTTCCTAACAATCGGGATTTCTTCCATAACACAATACCAAGACAGAAATACGTTGTGACAGGAAATCAGAAAATAGCAACAAAGAAACAACTTACAGAAAATCAGAGATATTCATTTTATACTGAGGTGCTACCCAAAGGTGTTTTTTAAATGAAGAGAAAATGAAAGAACAAAAGTAATTCAATTTGATATATCAATATCACAAACGACAAATAGAAAAACATTAAGATACTACCTTTATTCTTTGCATTTAAATCTTTAAAAATGAAATGTGAGTTGGGCGAATGTTAATAAAAGCAAATACAACTGCTACGCCACTGGCAGCAAATAAGTAACTTCTTTTCTCAGTGGCATATTATTCCAGTAAACACCAACAAATGGTCTAAAAAGATATCGATGAGGTCATAAGCATCCCTCTTTATATATCCAATTATAAAAGTAGCTAACAATATATCTTTGTGTGGTCTGAAAACAGCACTCCTAATCAATAAGCAAGAAAGTAGAAGAAAAATAGCAATGAGCAAGGACAAAGACAGCTACTCCTCTAAAGAACAAAACTGCAGACCTTAAGCATATTTATATTGCACAGATGACTATCAAAGTTTCTCATTCACTATCTTTCTGGTCTTCTCCCACTATTATACAAACAAGTATTTGTAAAAGTTCATGAACATTAGTGAATATTACATTAGTATGTTAGGATAGAGGACAAGGTGCCACATTTCTGGAATGATAAAGTGTGACATTTAAAAAACAAGTACATAAAACCCAAAAAAGTCAAAGAACTTAAAAGTGAAGACGAGACAGGAAGAGAAGAAATTCATCACCACATATACATATTAAAAAAAAAAAAGGCCGGGTGCGGTGGCTCAAGCCTGTAATCCCAGCACTTTGGGAGGCTGAGATGGCTGGATCATCCTGGCTAACACGGTGAAACCCCCTCTCTACTAAAAAATACAAAAAACTAGCCGGGCGAGGTGGTGGGCGCCTGTAGTCCCAGCTACTCGGGAGGCTGAGGCAGGAGAATGGCTTAAACTCGGGAGGCGGAGCTTGCAGTGAGCTGAGATCCGGCCATTGCACTCCAGCCTGGGCGACAGAGAGAGACTCCGTCTCAAAAAAAAAAAACAAAAAATCTGGGCCATTGGAATCAAAATATTCTTACAAAGACACCATCTTCTGTAAATTAAAAATAAATAAATGCAAACAAGGTCCCTGAAAACAGATGGGGTTGTCTTCCTAGTGTGAAACAAAGCAGTTTTAGCATTCATACAGGAAGAATTATGGTTTCAATTCAGAGTTTAAGGTCCTATTCCTTAGCATGCCTCAAATCCTACTATAACAAAGCCGGGTACATGGATTTAAGTTTTCTAGTTATTCCAACCTACAACACTAACACAATCTTTATTAATTGCTCTAACGTTAGAAAAGAAATCCCTCATTTTCACTGGTCTCCAGAGAGCCTTACTTAACTCCCTATATTCTTCAATGTTTATTTCACATTTCTATTGGGAAACATTCAACATGTGTGCTTTATGGAGCATACACACAGAAAAGGTGTAGTAACAGTATGTTTCTCTAATGCTGTAACTTTTCAAAGCACTTTCATAGCCATTTTATTATTCAAATTACATAGCAAGCTCCTCCAACATATAATACAGAAAACTGCTGGAGAAAGGGGTATTTTTAAGACACTACAAAATAAAGCAATTATTCTATCTAAAAAAAATTTAGAAAGGACATGTAAATATAAAGCCCTCATCTTACTAAATTATCTATGCTTTCATACAGTTCAATGCTCCAAACTCCTTAAAATACTCTTTCCTTGACTCCTGATATTACACTATGCTGGATTTTCTCTTCTCTGGCCACCTCTCCCTAGTGGAAGCCTCTCCTACTCTCTTACTTTTAAAATGAGGGTTTCTTAGGGTTCTGTCTTTGATACACTTTTCTTATCACTCTATACTATCGCCTTAAGCAATCTCACACACCACCCCAGCTTCAAATACTACTCTTCATACTGACCACTCACAAAATTATAGCTCCAATTACACTACTCTCCTAAGTTTTAGGCCTAAATCTGACTGCTTACTCAACATCACTACTTAGATATCTCACAAATATCTCAAACATCAGCTAGCTTCTACACACTGATAGTTGTCTATCCGTTATCCACTACCCATCCCTTCCATACTAATAGAATCTCTATTTGTTAAAGGTAGTATTGTGTCCAATTAAAAACACTTTCCCAGATTCCCTTGCAGTTAGTCTGGTCAATGAGCGTTAGGTGAGTTTCCAGTAAAGCTTCTTCCTTTAGATTTAGGTATCGCTCTTTTCTCTTTTTTTTCTCCCCCTTTGGCCATACAGGTGAGGCTAAAGATGAAACAGCCACCTTGCAACTCTAAATTGATAGGCATGATTTCTAAGATCAACACACTAAGGCTTGTGTAACAGAAGTTTACCTTACTGATGGCACTAGTCCTGGTTGGTTCCCCTGATAGTCCCTGAGACTTTTTGTTATATTAGAAAAATAACCCCCAGATGTTTAAAGCACTGTCAATCAACCTGATATCCACAATCAAACAGATCCTTGTTACAACAGCCAAAATTAAACTAATTTCTTCCCATACTCCCAAGATTTGCTTTTCCAGTATTCTCCATCTTAGTTAATGCAGCAGCTTTGGCCCTGTTGCTCATACTAAAAACCTGGTAGTCAACTTGCTATCTCACTCTTTTTCACCCACCAAAAACCATCACCAAGTGCTGCCAATCCTATTTCTTAAACACATCTCTTATTTACCTACTTCTCTCACCTCTAGCCCAAGCCACCAATACATCTCGAGTCCAAAACCTCAACTTTCTCTCTTTAATCCATTCTCCACAGAGCAGTATTTACAAACCAAATCATTCTCTCCCCTTTTTAAAAGCCTTCAAAGTTTCACACTGAACTCTGAATAAAGTCCAAAAATCTTAATATGGTATATAAGACCTTTTACAAATGTCTCCCAAACTGTGTCCTGAGGACAACCTACAGCAGAAGCACCTGGGGTGCACATTAAACATTTAGATTTTTGAATCAAACTGTAGGACTGGGCCCCAGGAAGCTAGCTGTATTTGAAAATTAAGACACTCTAACAATTCTGATGTACATCGAAATATGAGAAGGCCCACTCTACATAATATGGTCCCGTCTCTAAGAGTCATCCACGGCCAATCTCCATCCACCTCACCTCACTCTTCTTTCAGTGCATTTGCCTTCTTTTCCCTTCTCAAATGTGCTAAACTCCTTCCTGTTCTGGGGCCTTCAAGTCAGACTAGCCTATTAACGCTATTCCATATTTCCTCTCCTTCAAAACTTACACACTGTATTACCTTCCAGTGAAAACCAACCATATTTAACCACCCGGACAAAACAAGGTCTTTTTATTGTACCCTCTCCTAGCATTTTTTTACTTTTCTATCATTTATTATCATTATATTTAGTGAAATATTTTTTAAAGAAATGAAACATTAAAGATACAGTTAACCATGCTCTCTGCATCCATTCCCTTCCCTCCCAGCAGTACGTTTTATCTAAAGATTGGTGTTCATGTTCTTATAGTTTTATTAGTAACTACATTGTATATTTGTGTCTCATAAAGTCTGCTATAGATGTACAAAAATAGCATCATATGGCATATAACATTTTGCACCTCACTTATTTTGTAACATTCAAAATGAATTAGATCTACATGCATCAGTATTAACAAATCATATTACCATTTCAGTTATTTTCAGTATTTATTCAGTATCTGTATCCCCGTTTAATTGCAAACACAAGTTGGATCATACTTGTCTCATTAACCACTCACTGCAAATCCTAAACACCTCACAGTTTCTAGCACATATTAGGCAAGAAATAAACATTCGTTGACTAAGAATCTATCAGTGAATAATAAAGCACAGGAATAATGCTAAGGTTGATTTATATAGATCTGAACTGCTCAATCAAATTTAATTAGCTAAATATCTTGAACTAATTCTGTTTGTGTGCTGTTTGAACAAAAATTAGTGAAATGCTGAGGGGGATGGTAATCCTTTTAGCTCTTACTTGGTAGAAAAAAAGACCTAAAGAAAATAATTTTAAAGGTTATACATTTTCATTTATATAGAGGGATCTAATCTTGGATATTGGTTGGGTACCAGAAATGAAGAAAACAACACAAGAGGAGAACAAAATTCCTGCTATATAGAAGGCATTAAAAAAAAAAAAAAAAAAAAAAAAAAAAAAAAAAACCCAGAAGTTTGCTTTGTAAAACAGTGATTGAAAATATTGAAATGGAAACCAGGAAGCCAGAAGAATCCTGGACTTCAGCCACTTTCTTACAGTCACACAAGTGGGAAAGCAACTTCATAAAAGCAATGGGTTATCTGACTACAAATTTACACTTATTACAAAAGCAATTCTAGAAGAGAAGTAGAGCAATTTCAAGTGGGTACGTTTACAATAAAACCGC
This sequence comes from Macaca thibetana thibetana, assembly GCF_024542745.1. NCBI lineage: Eukaryota > Metazoa > Chordata > Mammalia > Primates > Cercopithecidae > Macaca > Macaca thibetana. The sequence continues at coordinate 51,882,774 of NC_065589.1, forward strand.
TAACTTGCCAGAATAAGGGTGTTCAGATAGTTGGAAGTTATTTTTTTGGTTATCCTTTAACAGCAGAATTGTTTCTTCACAGTCCAGTAAAAAGAGACATTAAGGCAGAAATATTTTATTGGTATGATTAAAGAGGATTAATAGTATTAGTCACCATGGAATGTTAACAAAATCATTTGTCCTGTAATTTCACCAGATGTCAATGAAGTTTCATTGTGCAGAAGATGTAACATTTATTCATCTCAATTCAAATATTCATCTCAAACAGTATTATTTAGTTCATTCTTTATTTACATTATAAATCTTGTGCATAGACCTGGATCAATGATGCATATACTTCAAGGATCTAAGTAAAATAATAAATAAAGAATAAGCTATATTATACTGAAGAAGAGAAGTTTGGACTTTTACATTTCATGTGTGGCTCTCTAACTTTTTAAAGAAAATTAAACTACAATGGCAAATGTCAGCATCAAAAGATTTGAAAGTGAACACATATAAAGATGTGGAATTAAAAACCCATTTCCTGAGTAACTTTGACATAATTTTTTAAATTACCTCATTTTGGCCCAAATTATGATATGAAAGAATAAAAAATGGAATACTTGAAATTTAAATAATATATTCTGAGTTTTTCAACTAAAATCTTTAATTTGGAATGACTGTGAGAAAGAACAAAACAATAGAACTTGGGTGGAATTCAATTAACAATTTATACCATGGTTTTAGATATCAATAATCTCATTTAACAGAAGAAAGTCAAGCCTTAAGGATTAAGTTTTAAGCTGTCCTCTCAAAATAATCTTTGTAAATTGCCCCTTTGTGATGATTTGTGAAAGGCACATATAAAATAACGAAAAGTTATAATTCTAAACTAGATCTAAAAAAAGTTCAGCAAGAAACTGATTATCATAACTGAAATTTGAATTTTACAATAAAATGGTTCAAATGTGAGTATATTTGCGTAACTGATACTAATATTTAATCATTTTTATTCTGGAATGCATAATATGAAAGCAAGCAGACTTTATATCGAATGAGTTTATATTGAAACTTGTGGGGAGAAGAGCTACTCAGGCAGTTTACATTTTCAGAATTAAGAAACCAATACTATAATATTTGGAGAGCAATAATATTTAAGTTTTAACATTTTAAGTCAACAAAGCCTTTCAAAAAGTAACATATTTCAATAACTCAATATACACAGTCCTTCATAAATATTAGAACTCCAGAACTATGAAATGGAGATTGATACTGAAGACAATATGTACTATAGACAGAGTAAATAAGCAGACAAATTAGGAACCTTGGGGGCCACTCACAGATCCAAATGTCTAAAATAAACAAGGGAAGTAGCTAGATATTTTGCATGTTTTGGAAGAGCTAACATGCAAAGAAAAAAATTTTTCTTAAGAAACCATTTGTTTAGAACTTGAATAGTCTTTTATTTATTTAAAATCTTTTTACTTATATGGTTAATCTAACCTCAAAGGAATTTATTTTAAAAAGCCAGTGGTGTAACATTTATTTTTAGAGTTACATTTCTGCTACATTTTCTTTCTTTCAAAGGTTGCAGGGTAATGTTTTATTTTTAGAACTACTATATAACTTTAACATTTACTTTTAACTTTACTAATTTTTAACAACTGGGACATAAGACTGCTTACTAGAAAAATACAATTAGTTTTAATAAATGCTGATGGTACCATCTGCCAAATAACTTATAGTCACATTAACTACCGCCAATTATGCTTCTCTCATTAAAACTAAACCACAAAACAAACTCCATCCTAACAAAACACACAACAGACCAACCCCCTCAAAAGAGAAAAAAATCTAAATATGCTAATAGAAAAAGCAAAGTGCTAGGAACCCTGGAAAAGGGCACCTGAGTGGGGTGGGAGTTTGTACCAGATAACATTCAAAATTACTTTCAAATTCAAATCTGTGATTCTAAAAAATATGTAAGATTATGGTAAATAAAAGTACATCAAAATTCAAGAAAGGTTGGACTATGTTTTAAAAATAAAAGAAAGCCTTCAGCTATTTACAGAATATAAACTTAATTATAGCTCAAGATTTCAAATATAATTGCTGGGCAGAGGAGATTTTCATTATATAAACAAAAATCACCAGAAATGTAATATGAAAACAGAAATTCAAAAACTATTTTGGGTAAGAATTTTTTCTTTCAAAAGCTAAGCCTTCCAAATAGATAATTTTAATTATCTGTGGTTTTAAGGACTGAAAGCATTTCAGCAAGGTAAACAGGTAATGAAAAAATACCATTATTTTTAATCATACTACATATAGAAAAATCATATCCTCAGATATTGAAATATGGCTTAAAATAAATTGTTCTTTGCCATTGAGATGTGGTATACAATTTTTCTTAAAAAAAAAATTCCATAATTAGTAAATGAGATTTAGAGTTAAAAGTATAGTAAGAATGTTACAAGATTAACCGACAGAAGCAGTTGGCACCAGCTCACCCATTTCTAATACTTGCCTTTTGAGGACAAGATCATACTTTTTTTTAAAAGCAATACATACTGGTTTTCAATAAGTATTCTGTAATTTATTGTTGAACGAAATTTTAAAAACCACAGATTCTGCCAAAAAAGCAATGCAATCCAAGTGCTAATTAGTATCCTATTCATTTTGGTGAAGGGTTAATGGTTCAGGAAGCCAATATAAAAGTTTTTTATGAAAACAGGTTTTCTATACATGGCATATTTTAAAAATCTCTATTAGCTACAACTTACAAAAATTACTAAAGTAGATCTACAATCTATAAAATAGAAACGGTAAACAAAGTCAACTTAAATTCTCTTCCTCTCCTATGTTCACAAAATAGAAACAGAAAACATTTTAAGACCATAGTAACAGAATCACTTTGTTAAATAAGCATTTACAATCAGTCTACTTAACATACTATTTTAAAAATAAGTACCTTTTCTATTACTATTTAAAAAGTTAAGAATTCTAAGAAACATCACGTTTTGCCCGCTGTTTCATGTTGGATAAATATTGCCTCAGATCCTCTTAGAGTAGTTTTCTAAATTTCTCAAAGTCATGTGCATTTTATGGTATTCAGATTAATAAACTACTGACTGGAGGTTGGGGTATAAAATAAAAGAACTTCCCCCAACCCAATTAAATTCCTTCCACTTCTAAGCAATGTAAGAAACAAAGGTTTTTAACTTTGTTACAATTTGAAATAAAAGAAAAATAGTTGAACTTGGATATACTTGAGTTTATGTTTACGTATAATTGTACCCTTGAACTACATGACAGAGAAAAGACAGAGTAAGGTAAAGTCCATTCTCAATAAATCTAAGTGAAAATCTGAGCATAAGGCCATGATGCATGGTAACAAATTTCCATTTATGCTACATCTCCAACATCTGGTTTTGGTTTTATTACACAATGCAAATATAACATTTAATCCAAAATGGTAGAGAAGGAATTGAGAAGAAATCACACATTAAGTATACCGATCATATACCTTTAAAAAATGCTTTCTAGCATTTTCAAGGCCATCTAGGAGAAAAAACCAAAATTTTTACAAATGAATAGTAAAACAGATTCTTAAAACTAAAAATTGTACCACAGTGAACTAAATAAAACTATTCCATAAACTGCTCAACATGAGAGGTGCACTACTTCTTTTAAGTCAAAAACAATTTTAAAAATACAATCCTTCCTTATAATAGATTTTGGAAAGTGCTTTAAAGTCAGATTCCACATGAAATGTAATATTCTTGGTTTCACTTTTCCAGAGTTCCCCCAATATTGTTACTACTCTCTTACCCTGGCAGTACTGGTAGTGAATGGGAGTGGTAACAGAAACCACAAATCTTTAAAGTCAAATTGAAGAAGTCAAATGGTAAAGTATGTTATACTTTACCAATTCTAGGGCAGCAAAAATTTTAGGGGTTCTTTTGTGTCAAAGCTTGGAACAGGAGTAGATCAATGAATAATTTATACATAATATACAATGTGAAAAGAACTGCTCGTCATTTTCAGAATATGAATGGGTAGATTAAGGTATATAGATAAGGAAATGATATATATGTATGCACAAACATACATATGCACAAACATATGCAACCCATACATTATATATAAATTATCAGGATATAGGCTGACATAACAGTGTGTATTTCAGCAGTTCTTTCCACATAAATATATGCCTATTAAATATACACTGTCAAATCAAGATCACCAGGCATTTTAAGTCTCCTCTCTCTTTGCTTCAAATGAATTTTTTAAAAAAGTCTTTAAAAGCAAGTAATCATAAACTGTTACATATATTGAATATATTATTATACTGGAATTCCTTATTAACTAATTCTAAAAGAACTTCCTTTAAAAATCCCACAGATTAGGCCGGGCTCGGTGGCTCAAGCCTGTAATCCCAGCACTTTGGGAGGCCGAGACGGGCGGATCACGAGGTCGGGAGATCGAGATCATCCTGGCTAACATGGTGAAACCCCGTCTCTACTAAAAAATACAAAAAACTAGCCGGGCGAGGTGGCGGGCGCCTGTAGTCCCAGCTACTCCGGAGGCTGAGGCAGGAGAATGGCGTAAACCCGGGAGGCGGAGCTTGCAGTGAGCTGAGATCCGGCCACTGCACTCCAGCCTGGGCGGCAGAGCGAGACTCCGTCTCAAAAAAAAAAAAAAAAAAAAAAAAAAATCCCACAGATTAATACAAATTCATGTAAACAACAATATTTCCCCTTTCAAATGGTTTTAAAACTTCTATAATATATTCAGGAAACCTCCAGAATATGAATGGCAGATTTAAATAAACATAAAAATATAAAGTACTATATTTGACCTACAATACATGGAGCCTCTATAATTTCTACTACAATTTGGATCATGCTGTACAAACATACAAAATTCCTTCTGAAAATGTAATCCCCTCAGAAACCAGTTAAGGTGAATTTCTAGATCATTGTCATTCTGTTTAATATAAATTCTACTGAGATTAACAGTTTTATTCTAAAGCAATATAATGATACTCTTCATTTGGTTTAGCAATGTTTTTCCTATTATTAGGCAACAACAGATAAAATGAGAGTTACATAGTGAATAACAACAATATTCCTCCTTGGAAAGCAAAAATAACCTACAAATAGGGTTGCATTTTTTTTAAGTTACCAAATGGAAAAACAACCAAAAAAATTGAGAGAAAAGTTTTTATTCAAATACTTCTAGTACAACCAATAGGAAAAGTCCTCCTCCCAAAAAAACCACTAATGCTATATTGCATTTTTAAAAATCAAATAAAGCCCTTTTGAGTACTTCTAGTTTACTTTGAGGCAGCTTCAGAATAGCAAACACTTTAACAGTATCTTCATAAAGAATAATTTTTTCTAAGTTAAAATCCCAACTGTATTTGTACCTAAAATGTTGAAGTTGCTTTGATTAAAAAAAAAAAAAAAAAAAAAAAAAAAAAAAAAAAAAACAATAAAATCAGCTTAAAATAAATTTATTGTACAATACAAAATGTAGGCATACTGGAAAATAAAGGTACATTATTAAATATACAAAGCAAATGAAAGAAAGCTAAACAACACAAATGTTTTCATCCAAACACTAAGATAAAATGCACAACATTTATGCTAAAAACAAAGTACTTCAAGAACAATATGCATTTCAAATGAAATGTTAATGATGCCAAAAAATAAAAAGAAAGAAAAAAGAAAATCAAATATGCTACATTGTAAATGCTTGAATATCAAGAATCAATAATGGCATAAAACAAACCCAATAATACTGGGTACTTTCAAGAACTTTGTTTAAAAAGGTGTTAAGAATACTGAAAGAATCAAAATATGTCCTTAAAACTGGCAAAGTTTTTTCTTTTTTAAGTTTGAGAGCCTATTCACAGTATCTTATCTCTTCTTCCATTTACACTTTTCTATAAAAATTTCTGGATGCTCCTTCTTAACATTTTCTAAACACAGTAGCTTAGATAACAGTACTTCATTTTTAAGTATGCATTTAAGCATTACCAACACCAAAATAGTAAGTGCCACAAATTAACAAGCTAATTTTGAAATCTATACGGCTATGTATGCAATATGAAAACTAAATCTTCATTTTATAAAGTGAAACCAATTTCTAAATGAAATGGTAAAATGTAACAATTTAGATCATAGGGGAAACCACAATGCCTTTTTTCCAATTAAGGCATTTGGTTGCCCAAACTACAAATGGCCCCGGTGCAACTAACACAAATATGCAGTGAGGCCTTGAGAAGCATCCAGTTAGGATATGCATCTGAACATTCAAAGAACATTCAAGTAAGCATAAAATCCTGGGCAAAATCCTCTACAACTTAAAATATAATTATTTAAATATATAAATTTAATACTTAAGTTACCCAAAAGGCGTTTGGCTAGCACCTCTGGTAGGGAATTTCTTTTCTTAATATCACAGTTCCCAAACTCAAGACATTATGATCAAGATTTTCTATCTTTATTTGCACTAGTATCTAAAATACTCAGTGACATCTTTTTTGTTACACTATGTTTACTTTTACAGACTTTGCATTACCACATACACCATCATGCTAAGAAGTCACCAAGTTTTTCTTCTAATCCCCCACTAAAATAAACAGGTTTCAACAAACTTGAAACTGTAGGGGAACTACGGGGAAAACCAGAGGGGTATATGGAAGAAGGAAGAAGTGTGAATAGGTCCTATAGGATTTTACAATCACTTTGCCAAGACAACTTTAAATACTATGAATAATTACTTGAAATCAGGTTGTGTAGAATCTATAGTTCTCTTAAAAACAAGTTTTGATTCTCAATATTGCATTTTTATTATCAAACAAAAGGATTTAGATCTAACATATTTTAGTAGCATACTTACTACCTGCAGACTAAATTCATTTCTCAAGTACTCTAAAAGAGTTCAAATAGAACAAACTTTATGAGATGCTATAACTTATAACAAAAGAAATATTAGCATTTATAAAATTATTAGGATAATAAAATTTTAAAAGCTAAAAACCAAAATTTGCCATTCATATTTAAATATAACATAGAAAAAGTTATGTGGATAATATGAAAATAAAATTGTTTAGGTGAACAATTCACTTGAAGACACTCACTGTTTCTCCTTCTGAGTAACTAACCATTATAGCTTTTTATCAATGAAATGTCATTATCTCACATCTGAAATTCTTTGGCTGGAATGTTTTAGTAACATAAGACACTCCTGTATATAACAATTCTGACAGAACAGAGGAGTTGCAAAATAAAAAAGGTATATTTTAAAACATTTGATAAAATTTTAAATAAATTTTTTTAAATGTAAAGCCAATCTATCACTAAAAATGGCATAAATGTAAATGCAAGCTAATTTTATCCACTGCTATTTTAAATACAATAATTTGGGGTTCATTCTTTTGCCTTTTTAGTTTTGTATTTAGCATAGAAGTACTTTCTATTGCCACTACAGACATCAAGTTAGTTTAAAAATGGAAAGGAAAAAACAAAATGCAACAAAAGTTATGAGTTTAATTTGTGAATTTTAGAACTAAGAATTACAATTTTCTGTTACTGTTGTAAAATGGGATTATCTGACCACATAGTTAACATCTTAATTACATCAAGAAAAATTTAAATTTTTCCTTTTTGTATTTTTAAAAATAAAGCAAATTTATGTACTTGTAAATATTTTTTAAAGACCAACAAATGCACTTCTTAATCTACTGTCTTTATACAAAGATTAAAAGGAAAAAAAAAAAGCTTTATGGCTCCAGCACCCAAGATTGAGAACAAAAAATACCTCAAATAAATATTTATAACTTGCAAAAAAAAAGCTAAAGGTGTTTGAAAGATTAAATGAAGAAACATTCTGAAACTAGAACCCATTTCTTTAGCTTTTCTCTCCCAGACTTTCCATTCTATATACTACAGTTGTAGAGATGTCCTCATTTGACTCAGGTGACACTTTTTTCCATACTGTCTCTTTTAAAGCAAGTTCTTGTTGGAGACTTTCATAGTCCAATGGTCCAAAGGAATGCTAGTTGTTCAAGCAACATACATAATTTATTAGTGCACTTGAGTGAAGAAAGGTCCAAGCTATAAAATGGTATTTTTCAATGAACATTATTAAAATGTTAACATTTTAAACCACCACCTCTGACATTTTGTTTCATGTTACTCAGGTCAACTCCCACGGAAGTTTCTATTCTGTTGGTTTTGCATAATTCTTACATAGTAACAGAAATTAATTTGATAAAAACTAACAAAAATTTAGTTTAGCACTACAGAAAATGTACTTAGTATGTATTAAAAATATTTTCTACTTACAAGTTCTTCATATTATCTTGAGGTCTAATTAGGTAATTTTACTACAAACATTTTCAATATGGTACGCAAAGAAACTGAATCAAAATTCTCAACACAAGCCCCTTGGTGCAGTGAAAAACTATATAAAATATAGACCAAAAAAGTTAAGTCCTGACTCTTAATACTACTTCTAAAAAAGGAATATATGTGTACAAGAGTATGAAGCCAAATACATTGATAAAAACACAAATAGGACCGTAAGATTATTAGGAATACTGCATTAAACACAGTGGAAAAAAATATTTCATCTACAGTGACTTAACAAAACTTTTGAGGCTTCATATGGTCTCTCACTAATACGATAATCCTTTTCATTTACATATCCATCTACACAGTATGCAAGAAGTTAAAATAAACTTCAATTTAGGACTGACAAATATTAAAACAATGCTTTATAGCATGTAGCACGTTTCAATGTCTTTTTTTTTTTTTTTTTTTTTTTTTTAACAGAATCAATTCTAAAAATCTTGCTTCAAATAGTGGAAAATGGAAGGGGAAAACCCTGACACTAGGCTAACCAGTTTCAATTTAAGTAACAAAACAGTAATATTTAAATATCTATATCTATTAACTATCTATTAAGCAATATTTAAATATCTAATACTGGTGATCCCGGATTAAAATGTCAACAATTTGTTTACACTCATTTATGAATAGCAAAGACCCGAGGTCACTAACAAAGATTTTATTTATACAGGCAAATATCACTTTTTCTCTTCTTAAAAATTTTATATAATTATCTAAATAAGAATTTTGCTTACCCTTTGATCACCACCTTCTCTTCGAGGATCAAGTTTTTTTGCAAAGTGTCTCAAATTATCATAGTTATGGAAATTACACAGAGAAACAAGATCCTGTAAACAGTTATACAGAGCAGGTATAAGAAATTGGCTATTCATTGGTTATGTATATCCATATTTTAACAAACTCTGCTTATATCGTCCAGCTTAGAAATCATCACTACATGCTAATAAAGTAGTATAATACATCAATAAGAGACCTAAAATCAGAGTAAGATATGGATACAAGTTTTAAGGGCACTGCTTACTAACATGATCCTAGGGCTCGGCCAATCAAATCATCTTTCACCTTCTACAAAATAGGGTTTATAACCAGCCCCATGAAAGAATTCTTCTATCAAATAAGTGTAAAGCAACATTAAAATATAAGTAAGTACTCTGGTTACAATCTACTATACTTTATCTGCAATCCAATGTCATACTCTAGTTTTTGTAAAATATAAAAGACTGGAAAATAAAACAAGTTTAATTGAGTATGGCACTCAATATGAACTCTGGAAAGTAATAAATGTAACTAAAACTAGAAGCTCAAACATTAGCAGGAAGTAGGTAACAACAAAATACAGAACTATCAAGAGCAGTAACACTTTAAAAACTGTTTAATCTTTTTTTAATTTTCAGTGCTTATTTCCTCAAAAAAATGTTTAAAGGTAGTCAATGGATAAAGATATTTAAAAATGCAGATTAAAGATAAACCAAAATAATTCTTAAGATATACTAGGTTTTAAATTACTTCTCCAAGTTTAATATCTTTTGTTGAGCTTTTGAAAATTGATACTAATTCTAACCATGAAAATTGAAATATTAGCATCTAACAAATATAATCTGTGGGAATAATTAAATGGGAGCTATCTGACAGAGGCAACTTGAAGCTCCTCTGGGAGTATTTCCACAGCTACCTAATAACTGGCACACTATAGGTGGAAGGTCAAGAGTTAATGAACTATGGAAAATAGGTTACAAAAAAGAATCAATGGATGACTCAACTTATATCATCATTATTCTCATTAAGAAAATATGCTTACGTGACAAAAGTGAATTCCCTTAACACTGTTGCCCATCTTATCCAGAGGAGGAGACCAGCACATCATACCCATAACATTGGGGACAACTAAAAGAATGCCCCCAGCAACTCCAGATTTTGCAGGAAGACCAACCTACAAATAATTCAATAAAAGAGTATTCAGGTAAAAATTTTAAAATAAGAAATGTTATGTTCAACAATAGGGAAATTGGGGCTGGGCACTGTGGCTCACTCCTGTAATCTCAGCACTTTGGGAGGCCAAGGCAAGCAGATCACTTGAGCCCAGGAGTTGGAGGCTAGACTGGATAACACAGGAAGATCTCATCTCTACAAAAAATAGCAAGACATGGAGGGGCACACCAGTAGTCACAGCTACTCTGGAGGATGAGGTGGGAGGATCACATGACCTCAGGAGGTCAAGGCTACAGTGAGCCATGATCGCACCACTGCACTCCAGCCTGGGTGACAGAGCAAGATCCAGTTTCAAAAAAAAAAAAAAAAAAAACAAATTGGGAAATCGGTTTAAAAATTAAAAATTATCTCCTGACCTCGTGATCCTCCTGCCTCAGCCTCCCAAAATGTGCACCTGTAGTCTCAGCTACTCGGGAGGCTGAGGCAGGAGAATGGTGTGAACCTCGGAGGCAGAGCCTGCAGTGAGCTGAGATGGCACCACTGCACTCCAGCCTGGGCAAGAGAGCAAGACTCCCTCTCAAAAAAAATAATAATAATAATAAAAAAATAAAATAAAACATTATACATATACATACATATCATCGAATTTCAACATTAAAAATATTGTAGAAAAATTTTTATCAACATGTTTATAAATAAAGTTATAAGACTGGGTGCGGTGGCTCATGCCTGCAATCCCAGCTCTTTGGGAGGCTAAGGTGGGCAGATCACCTAAGGTCAGGGGTTCGAGACCACCCTGGCCAACACGGAGAAACCCCGTCTCCACAAAAAATACAAAAATTAGCCATGTGTGGTGGCAGGCACCTGTAATCCCAGCTACTCAGGAGGCTGAGGCAGGAGAATTGCTTGAACCTGGGAGGCAGAGGTTGCAGTGAGCCAAGATCGCCCCACTGCACTCCAGTCTGGGTGACGGAGCAAGCCTCCATCTCAAAAAAAAAAAAAAAAAAAGTTACAAAACAGTTTGGGATAGATATGAATATAGAAAAATTGTTTAAAGATACACTCTAAGGAATTATAGCAGTTACATCTAAATTGTGAGGCTATGGATGCTTTTATTCTTTCTGACTGTATTTTCTAATTGTTCTAAATAAATGTATTGTTTTTAAATATAACAAATTATTTTTTAAATATTTTACAATTAGAAAACAATAAAAAGTTATATATTCTTAAAAGATTTTCTAAAATGGTAATTTAAAATTACTCCTCAAAAAATTTAAGTTATATTAGCAAAACTTGACAAATGATAAAAACAAAACTTAATGTCATTAGGGCAGTGTTCATTAACTGCTTACTAACATTCAGTTAGTAAGTACCTCTGGATAGAAATATACCAATAAGACCGGGTGCAGTGGCTCGTGCCTGTAATCCTAGCACTTTGGGAGGCTGAGGCAGGCAGATCATGATATCAAGAGATAGACACCATCTTAGCCAATATGGTGAAACCCTGTCTCTACTAAAAAAATACAAAAAATAGCTGGGTGTGGTGATGGGCGCCTGTAATCCCAACTACTCGGGAGGCTGAGACAGGAGAATCACTTGAACCCAGGACACAGAGGTTGCAGTGAGCCAAGATTACGCCACTGCACTCCAGCCTGGGTGACGGAGTGAGACTCCGTCTCAAAATAAGTAAATAAATAAATAAATAAACAAAAATAAAAGAAGTATACCAATAAAGTACTCTTACACAAAACTAAACAAAACAAGCAGACAAAAAAAAAAAAAAAAAAAAAAAAAAACACCTGAATTGGATCTACAAATTTATAGGAAATACAAGGGACAATGGAACAGAGGTAATCAGCAACGTACAGACAGTGGAAAACTGTATAGACTGAATGACCCAGTTTTTTCGACCAAACAAGAAAAAAAGAGAGACCGGTCAAAAGACCAATAGATTAAAAAAAAAAAAAGGGGGGGACACACAACCCAATCACAATGTATGCGCCTCATTTGTATCCCAAGTCAAACAAACCATAAAATAATATAATAGGCCGGTGCAGTGACTCACGCCTGTAATCCCAGCAATTTGGGAGGCTGAAGCGGGTGGATTACTTGAGGTCAGGAGTTCGAGAACAGACTGGCCAACATGGCAAAACCCCATCTCTACTAAAAATACAAAAATTAGCTTGGTGTGGTGGCGGGCGCCTGTAATCCCAGCTACTCAGGAGGTTGAGGCAGAAGAATCGCTGGAACTCAGGAGGCAGAGGTTGCAGTGAGCTGGGATCATGCCACTGCACTCCAGCCTGGGCAACAAAGTCAGACTCTGTCTCAAAAAAAAAAATAATAATAATAATAATTTACAAGATAATCCAGGAAATCTGAACACTGACTAAATATTTTGATGATATTCAATTTAATATTGATATTAATAATGATATTAAAGTTTTGATACGTAATATTTAATTTTTATATGTAAAAATTATATTATTGTTATGTTTTGTTAAGGGTCCTTGTTTAGAATTATATGCTGAAATATGACAAGGACGGGGAAACAGATGCACACACAGATGAAACAAGATTGGTCATGTATTCATAATTATTGAAGCTGAGTGATGGATAACATTAAATGCATATCTCTCTCTCTCTCTCTCTGTTTTACATGTTTGAAAATTTCCAAAACAAAAAAAGCTTTTAGAATGGCATTATGACTTGACATGAGCAGAATGAAATAAGAAAAGTCAATACACTTTAGAAGTGGCAAATGCACAACAGAGCTTAAAGCAGTACATTTTTGTTAAGTTTTAACTTTAATATACTTTGAGTCATTAAAACATCTATGGCTGTAATCAAAGATGTGAAACCTCACATCTTTGCAAACTTCCTGAACTTAAAGAATTCTTAAGATACATAATCATCATAATGCTAAACATTAACAACTGAAAGTAAAGAAAGACTGTACTAACCTTGTACACTGGATTGCCTTAAAAGCAGAAGGAATGAGGTTCTACAAATCAAACTTCCAAGTTCTTAAGAACCTCTGGTAGGGCCGGGCGCGGTGGCTCAAGCCTGTAATCCCAGCACTTTGGGAGGCCGAGACGGGCGGATCACGAGGTCAGAAGATCGAGACCATCCTGGCTAACACGGTGAAACCCCGTCTCTACTAAAAATACAAAAAAAAAAAAAAAAAACTAGCCGGGCGAGGTGGCGGGCGCCTGTAGTCCCAGCTATTCCGGAGGCTGAGGCAGGAGAATGGCGTAAACCCGGGAGGCGGAGCTTGCAGTGAGCTGAGATCCGGCCACTGCACTCCAGCCCGGGCTACAGAGCAAGACTCCGTCTCAAAAAAAAAAAAAAAAAAAAAAAAAACCTCTGGTAGACCTTAGCTCTATTCCTTACTAATCTTATAACAAATTAACCTTAAAAACAAGCCTCTCAAAAATTAATATACAGCTTTAGAAGCAAAGTTCAAACTGCATTTTTTCAAAGAACCAGTTCAGACTAGTTTCTTGCCAGAGAAAATTAAGATTAAACAATTACTTACATGAAAAGCAAACTGCCCTGAGAAGTCATACATGCCACAGGAATGCATCAAACTCAAAGTATTTCGAACTGCTTCAGGGCTCAGTACTCTTTCACCAGTAATTGGGCAGAAACCACCATTAGCCAGTGTCGCAGCCATCACACTGGCTGATTCACAAGTCACTTCAATGGAGCACAGCTAACACAAAGAAAAAGCAGAATTCTCATATTACTTTTAATATTACTGTTCACTTCTAAGATAATCTATTTGATTTGGTATTTCATACAGATCTGAAATATTTATTCCAAAGTGGACATTCTAAAGATTTTAATTGACCAAAGTCCTACCCCCTTTTAAGGTTTACCCTGATTTGGCCAAAGATACTCAGTCTTTTAATGGCAGAACTAGACTAGGAAGTGCCAGCCTCTAAACACTAAGATTTGTTATTATCCCATGTGATATTCAAATCTGCTTAAATATTAATACTTTCTGTGGAATACACAAGCATAATTACTTTTAATTCAACAGGAAAAAAATGAGCCATGAAATATTTTTAAGGTAAAGCACCATACATAAGGATTATGATAGTGTCTACATGAGAAATCATCATTTTAGAAAAAATGCTAAAGTGCCTGACATTTCACCCATAACAAAGCTCAGTATCCCCATTTATATGGTAACAGGCAAAGGACAAAGGGGAAGAAAAATATAAAGCAGATCTGTCTCAGATGCTCTGTAAGCCTAAACCAAAATGTTATCCTTTAGACCACTTATTAATATTTATTTGATATTTACTATGGGTGCTAAATATACCCTCTAGGATGAAATTTTTGCATTTAAATACAATCAAAATAATGAAAATAGTTCACCATACCAAACCCAAATTTACCCATAAAATGAAAATAAATGTTTCCACATTTTATTTTTAGCTAATAGTAAGCAAAATTGGGATGAGATGGGGTCAAAAAAGAAAGTAGATAGGAGAAGAATGGGTTCTCAACTTGTAGATTTTCCTCAGCCATACTCCAAGATCTACAAGAGGCACAAAGAGGTCTGGAAATAGCAAGGAGGAAAACTAAGTATACTGAATTAAAACATTGTGTGTTTAACTTTGACTAGATTGCCTATTTATATCAAAAAAATCTCTTCCCTATTTCTCAAAAACGACAGAATCGACTTATAATACTGCCCCAGAGAGCAAAGACTTGTGATAAGGTCGACTTAATCATACAAGGCTTTCTCAATTCCAATGATCATTTCCTAATGTATACTTAACATTAATTGGAATTTTGTTTGTCATAAGGCAGCACATTACTAATTTGCCCAATGCTAACTTGGGTACTCTTCTGCAAATCTCAATGGTCGTTCAATTTGATGCACCCCTTCTCCAAAAAAGTCAGTATCACTTCTATGGCCATTTCTTGATTTTTGCCATGAAGTACAGAAATGTCACATTATAGTAGATTCTGTAACAGCCAAATTTAAATATGTATTCCAAAGGAAAAGAAGCTTATGGAAAAAATTCATACAGACTAGGAAAAAATAAAGGCTAGGTCCAAAGGAATTTCACATATCATCTCATGTTATCTTCCACATAATATGGCAAGACAGGTCAGGCATATGCTACAGATAAGGAAACTAGGGATCAGTAACTAAAATTAAGTCACATGGCTAATAAGTCGCTGGGCTAGACCTTAAATTTTGTATTGATGGTCTGGATTCCCAGTTTACGGTTTTTCACATTGGGCAGATGAAAAGCTGCAACCTGGACATCTATCAAAATCGAACTCATTATCAACCTCACTTATATACTCTCTAAGATTACTGAAAGGTTAAAATTAAGGAACTTTTAAAACTAAAGACAGGCAAATGTAAAGTGAACTGGAAATTAACAATAATGCAGCCTCCTATGTGGCTTCACATTACAGTCTCATCAGTGGCACCAGCTGTGTTAAATCTGTAAGAATAAATTGAACTGAAAATGTGGGTGAGAGAAGAGATCTCCAGGAAGGCTATTCTAAACTGAGTTCTATACCACAGCCCACTGTGTAACATGGTCCCTCTTGCCCAGTCCCGCCCCCTCAATATTGAGAGCTACTCTAACTTAGAAGAAAGCCTGACATATGACCTGCAGAAATGAACTAGTACCAGTTAAGGCAGGATAGAGCAGTAACAAAGAAATTACAAGATACCAAGTCAGCTGAGACACTGACACTTTTAAATGCTTAATAAGAGCCCTCTGATTATTTGAAAAAAAAAAAAAAAAAAAAAACTTTTCCCAAACAACATGTAAAGGCTACAAAAAATTTAGAGCTCAGTTTATAATTAGGAGTGCCAATTTCCGGGAGTGTACATTATTTTTGACAATTTTTCAATATGTTTACAGAAAAAATTGTCCCTATTACATTTTGAGGCATGATATTTTAGGCAACATGGACATAAGACTGCCTTTTATGAAGACATTTTTGAAAGTCAATGAAAAATGTATTTTCTCATGGCCTAGAACCAAGATTTCTGAGACACCTATATTTTGCATAATGTGACACATCCATTTATTTATTTTGAGACGGAGTCTCACTCTATCATGAGGCTGGAATGCAGTGGCGCAATCTCGGCTCACTGCAACCTCGGCCTTCCAGGTTCAAGTGATTCTCCTGCCTCAGCCTCCTGAGTAGCTGGGACTACAGGCAGGCACCACCACACCCAACTAATTTTTGTATTTTTAGTAGAGATGGGGTTTCACCATGTTGGCCAGGATGGTCTCAATCTCTTGACCTCATGATCCGCCCACCTTGGCCTCCCAAAGTGCTGGGATTACAGGCGTGAGCCACCGTGCCCAGCCAACACATCTATTTATATATACAATTTATATAATTAAATTACCTGGAAGTAGAAGTCTAATATACCAACCATATCTGTGCCTTCTGGAAAACACTAAAAAAATAGAAAGGCAATTAAAAATTCAGGCACACAGGAATGCACATAAGTAGAGAAATACATGAAAAATTTCAAATGTACACAAGTGTTTCATTTTAATTAATAAAATAGCATGTAACTTCTAAAAGAGTATAAACATGAAACAAAAAAGCAAAATTTTATCACATTATTTAAGTTTTTAGATACTAGTTTAACTGACAATGATAAAATGATTCTCGATGTATAAATCAAGTTACTAGACCAGCCACTTAAAAAAATCAAGAGTAGTTAACACTAATCAGGTATTATTATGCTTTTGAAAAAATAGACTAAACCTCAAACAAAATTTGCATTAATAAATAAAATTAGTCAAATATTTAAATACTGCCAGATGCAAATCAATTTAATAATAACATTAACAATTTGATAATACTGACTCAAGAGCACTCTGCAAAAACTTCTGCACTTTAAATAGTAATAGGTAGTTGCTTAAAGGCTATTGTTGAATTCTTAGCATACATCTTCATGTATTTTATTAAATGAAAGAATAATTTGAAAGAGAAACAAAAATTTAAAAACCTTCTTTTCTTTTAAGTAATATCCTATTGCAAAATTTCGATCTCCACTTTCTCTTTCAGACTGAAACCTGGAAGAAGAAAAAAACAAAAAACATTTGCTCTATGTACTTTCTTTAAAAGTGTGATTGTTCATAATTTCATTTGTATAGCAATGTACAGCACGAAGAACACTGAACTAAGATTTAGGACTACAGAGTTCCAATCAATTCTGTCAACAGGCTATTTGTGTAGCTTTGGACAAGTCTTTTAAGTGGTAATTCTTTCAATCTTCATTTTCTTGGCTATAAAATGACTGAAATGAATCAGGCCCATTCAAGTCTTCATATTTTGTAAATAAAAAGGCTAATTTTAAAATTCTCAAATCTTCTACCATTAAAATACACTGAAAAACTGCAGAATCCTCTGGCTACCCAAAAGTACAATAAGAGTCCATTTTAATTGACATAATCAGGGAACTTGATATAATCATGGAACTTTCACTGAGAGTGGGAAACACAAAATGGATCTTGCAGGATTCAATGGACTAACAGATTTCAGGGTACATCGAGACCATCGAGACCATCGAGGCCTAGGCACTGGCAAATTCCATGCAGCATGAACGGTTAGAAAAGTATTATGGATACGGCTCCACTGAAGAATGGCAAATATTCTGATGTAACCAGGAAACACACATGGAGAAGAGTGGGAAAACATCAAGCAAACGAAGGAGACTGGGACAAAATTATCAAAATCAATAGATGTCGAATAATGTAATAGCTCCTTACTACCCACAAAATAAAAGCCTGAGGGCTTTCAAACAAGTTACCTAATCAGATCTACATTTTAGAAAGATAACTGACATCAATTTGAAAAAGGGGAAAAAGAAGCGATGACTGAACTATTAAAAGAATACTGTAATGAGAGCTACAAAAGCCTGAATTTAGGCAGCTGTGATAGGAATGGAAGGAGAGGTATGATCAAACATGCAAGTAGTTGGATAATCTTCCAACCTGATGAAGAAAAGGAGAGACTGAGTAAAGACTGATACAAAGCCTGAATTTCTAACATAGCCTGAGAGCATGATAATATTAACTGACATAGGGATCTATCTGTAGAGCAAAGAGCAGTTTGGAAAGAAAGAGAATGAGTTTTGATTTAGACAGATTTAATGTGCATTATATTTGAGAATTACCCTACAAGTCTAAAAGGGCTGCTGATATTAGAGGAACTGTGGGTAATGTTCTTTATATCACTGAGGTGGACAGCCCCTTCTAATTGTACATTTTAACATTTCAAACTCTTATCAATTTGCCATACTTTTAAAAAAAATCAACATAGTTTAGATAAATGACTAACTAGTCAGCAATTATCAAAGTGACTGACACAGTTCTTCAACACTATCTCAAGTGCCTATTATCTGCCAGATAACATGCATACAGAAATGAACTGGAAGACACAACATTCCATCTAGGTCTTAAGGAGGGCAGATTCTAATGGTGATTATGGGGCAGAGAGACATGTAATAAGTTTGATAAAATATGGTAATAGGAGAGCACAGAAAAGAGGCAAGCTGAGATTCATGGAATACTTCCTGGAAAAGACACTTAAGCTGATGAATTAATGTTGGGAAGGCATGCAACCTTAAAATGCTTACCCCTGAAATGCAAAGCAGGAAGTGCAAAATAAGAATAAAATAGTAGTATACATGCTAAAACATAATAATATTACAATAATGTTTAACAGAATAATGTTTCTAATGACAAGGAACCAATCAGACAAATACAAAATGGGAAACATCCACCATATGGCCTGCTGCCTGTTTTTATAAAGTTTTTTAGAACACAGCCTCGTATTGTCTATGGCTGCTTTTCTACTAAACAGCAGAACTGAGAAGTTACGACACAGACCGTATGGTCCACAAACATAAATTATTTACTGTCTGGTCCTTCAAAGAAAAAGTCAGCAACCCCTGGTCTATAAAACAAGCAGCGTGCACTCTTTAAAAATAAAAGCCCATGGCTGGGCGCGGTGGCTCATGCCTGTAATCGTAGTACTTTGGGAGGCTGAGACGGGCGGATCACAAGGTCAGGAGATTGAGACCATCCTGGTTCACATGGTGAAACCCCGTCTCTACTAAAAATATAAAAAAATTAGCTGGGCGTAGAGGCGGGCATCTGTAGTCCCAGCTACTCGGGAGGCCAAGGCAGAACATGTGAACCCAGGAGGCAGAGCTTGCAGTGAACCGAGACCACGACACTGCACTCCAGCCTGGGCGACAAAGCAAGACTCTGTCTCAAAAAATAAATAAATAAATAAAAGCCCATATAAAAATATTTAAAAGCAAAGATCTAGAGCACAGAACTGTTCTAAGTAAACAGACAAAACAGACATCGTAATAAATACAATGTAAGAACCTTGATTTGTTCCTGAATCTAAAAAATAATAATAAAAGTTGTAAAAGACACTTGGGGAAGAGATGGGGACATTTACATATTGATTAATGTCATGATATTTTAAAATTAACATTAATATTCTTACATGTGTTAATGATATTGTGGTTATACATGAGAATGTCCTTATTCTTAGACTGTATGTGCTTTCTTATTCAAGGGTGAGGTATCATGATGTCTACAACTTAATCTGAAATGGTTTAGGGGAAAAAAATCTATGTACATACATATTTACATATTTGTATGCAGAGGTATACATACATATTTTTATCTATCTAAAGAGACAGAGGTTGAGAAAAAGCAAGTAAGACAAAATATTAGAAAATATAAGTAAAATATAAGTAAAAGATTTATTTTTTCAACTTTTCTATAGACTGACAAATTTTAAAATAAAAAATTGGGGTAAAAATCCAGATAGCCTGGAACAGAAATAGAAGAGAGGTAAAACAGGTATTATAAGCAAAGATAAAACTGAATAAGCACCAGTAATTTGACATAAACTTGGGGTCTCTTCTGATTGTATGATTACCTATAAGAAATTTGTCAAAACTATTTAAAGTATTTTTAAGTGTTTCTGTCAGGTAATTTAGAAATCATTCATTTCCCTCTAATGAAAAGAGAGCAGATCAATTCTAAATACAGTGTGTGTTTTTACGTAACAAAACAGCATTTAAAACACTCACGTCGCATTACTGAATCCAACATATTCATTACCAGCCATCTTATTCAAAAACTGCATGACCTATAAACCAAAATTAGGAATTAGTAATCAAAAAACAAATATATAGAAAATGTGGCATGAAAAGTGAATTACATGTTGCACTTACATAGTCAAATTTTTCAGCATTATTTACTCCTTGCTGCAAAAAAATAAGAGACATAAATATGTTAATATAGGTACCACCACAGTTAAGTTTCAAGCTAATATCAAAATTTCAAACAGCTACCATTATAATATACTGCATTAGTATTTTTAAATCTAAGAAATAGTTCTAAAGTAATTTAACATTTATATAAACTCTTTTACATGTTATTTAATACCCATATGTTGTTGAGAATGCATCAGAATTACAAAGGGAATGCTTTATTTTAAGTATATCTTTACCCAACCCAAAGTTACAGAAATTTAACTACAAGTTACCATGAAATTCCCTTATCTTTTATGACAGTACATAATTTTGCTAAAATGTGTTATTTAATCTCATATTTTAAAAAACTTAAAATAAAGTTTCACCCTTCGAAAAGAATTAAGTATATATAAAATATTTCAATTAAGAAAAATCTATTTGTATTTTATTAAATCCTTTAATATTAGAGTTAGAAAAATGAGTTATGCTGCAAAACTAATCTTTTATAATTCCAGTATATGCAAACA
Organism: Macaca thibetana thibetana; assembly: GCF_024542745.1. Classification (NCBI taxonomy): domain Eukaryota; kingdom Metazoa; phylum Chordata; class Mammalia; order Primates; family Cercopithecidae; genus Macaca; species Macaca thibetana. The sequence goes on from NC_065589.1 coordinate 51,903,920, forward strand.
TTCTGGTTACATTTTACTACTGTAGAGAAAGCTCTATTCCTAATAGCTCTCACTTGTTATAATAATATTTGAACTAAAAAAAATTATATTTCACAGTCTAAAAAATTAGCTTCTATTGTATTTAGCATTATGCCAATTCAGAGTATGGAAGATGTATTGTTTCATCACTTTCATTTCTGACATGTTATCTATTGCAAATGTCAATAGGAAAAACCTATGTAACGTAGATCAGTTCAAGTAGCCAAATGGTTTCATTTTACCTCGGCGAAGTTTACAAAGCAGTAAGTTGTAGATCTGAAATCAAACGTATTAATTGGTGATATGCACCCAAAAGAAACAATACATCTCTAATTTCTAAAATAGGCTTAAAATAAAATAATTTGACAACTAAAGTTTTTAAAACACATTCTTTTTTTACTTTACCCTCAAAAAAATCCAAAACATTATACTTTAAAATATTATGGGAGGAAAACCTGTACCAGAGAATTATTTAATTGAATAAAGCCAGGTTCATTCTTTACAAGAGGATTAGAGTGTGGCTGACAATATGTGAAAACCTACAAATCAACTTATTTAAGAAAGACGTGCAATCACATTTATACAATCAGTAGCTAGAAGGACCACCATACTATTTCATCAAAATTAGGCATTAACAAAACTTCAACAAGATTAAGGATAATTCAGTTACAGCCATATTGTAATCACTAGCTGTGTATTTTCTCTAAAGTATCCTTTGACATAATTTTTTCTTTCCTTATATTATATACCAGAAATCAAAATGTAGAAATGTAACTCCAAAGCTGTTCAATGAAAAATAATTAAAAGAAGAAATTACCAACTTCATTGAACTGTTGCAGTTGTCAAAATATTCCATAGATCCTAATGCTGTAAAATATGTAACAACATTTAAACCACAAAAACCTTTGTAACCTTAGAAAAAGCACAAAAAAACAACTCTTTTGGAAACGGATGTCAGCATTTGCATTGCGATGTCATATGGATAATTACTGGTTAAACAATCAATGTAAAATAAACACGTTATGTTGAACTTTCATTCTGTGACCTAAACTGTACCCTACGAAACTCTTACAAGTTGTCTTCATTGGGCTGTCATGTTTAACATACAAAAATAAAAACCACTCAACTTTAGACTATGGTAACATAATTGGTCTATTTTGTGACTTACTAAATTAAAGCACAATTAGTTTTGCTCTTACGTTGTTTTTAAGAAACAACTGGTATTTACCAATGTCTAGCATTATACAGTATAACATTTTGGGTACTCAACATTCTCTAGACAGATTATGTAAATAGAGCAAAACAAAATACAGGCATACCTCATTTTATTGAGCTTCACTTCGTTGTGTTTCACAGATACGCATTTTTTAAGAAATTGAAGGTTTGTGATAACTCTGCATCAAGTAAATCTACTGGTACCATTTTTCCAACAGTATGTGCTCATTTTACGTCTCTGTGTCACATTTTGATAATTATTATTACATGTCTTATGGGTATCTGTGATCAGTCATTTTTGCTTACTATTACACTTGTTTTGGGGTGCCACAAGCCATGTCCATGTAAAATGGTAAACTTAACCTATAAATGTTGTATATGTTCTGACTGCTTCACTGATTGTCCATTCCCATCTCTCTCCCTCTTCTTGGGACCACCTATTCCGAGACTCAACAATACTGAAAACAGGCCAATTAATAACCCTACTATGGCCTCTAAACGTTCAAGTGAAAGGAAGAGTTGTACAACTCTCACTTTTAAAAAGCCAGAATGATTATTAAGCTTAGTAAGAAAGGCATGTTGAAAGTCAAAACAGACCAAAAGTTGAGCCTCTTGCACCAAACAGTTAGCCAAGTTGTAAATGCAAAGTTTCCTTTGCATTTCTTGAAGTTCTTCAAGGAAATTAAAAATGCTACTTCAGTCAACACACGAATGATGGAAAGCAAAACAGCATAATCGGTAACATGGAGAAAGTTTGTGTGGCCTAGATTAAAAAAAAAAAAAATCAAACTAGCTACAATATCCCTTAGGCCAAGGCCTAATTCAGAACGAAGCTCTAACTCTCTTCAATTCTATAAAGGCTGAGAGAAGTGAGGAAGCTGCAGAAATGGGTTTGCAGCTAGCAGAGGTTGATTCATGAGGTTTAAGGAAAGAAGCCGTCTCCATAACATAAAAGAACAAGGTGAAACAACAGCAAGGGCTGATGCACAAGGTGCAGCAAGTTATCCAGAAGATCTACCTAACTTCAGTGATGAAGGTGACTACACTAACAACAGATTTTAAATGTAGATGAAACAGCCTTTCATTGAAAGATGACATCTACGACTTTCATAGCCAAAGAGGAGAAGTTAATGTCTGGTTTCAGAGGACAGCCTGACTTGTTACGGGCCAAGGCAGCTTGTAACCTTAAGTTGAAGCCAATGCTCATTCATCATTCCAAAAATCCTAGAGTCCTTAAGAATTAAGCTAAATCTACCCTGCCTGGGCTTATAACAAAGCCTGGATTGGACCACATCGGTTTACAACATTGTTTACTGAATATTTTAAGCCCACTGTTGAAACCTACGGCTCAAAAAAAGATTTTGTTTTTTAATAGAGATGGGAGTCTCACTATACCGAGCAGACTGGTCTTGAACTCCTTGGCTCAAGCAATCCTCTTACCTCAACCTCCCAAAGTGCTGAGATTACAGGGGTGAGCCGCCATGACCAGCCAGAAAAAAAACAAAACGAAACATTTCTTTCAAAATATTACTGTTCACTAACAACACACCTGGTCACCAAAGAGTTCTGATAGAGATGTACAAGGAGCATAATGTTGTTTTCATGCCTGCTAACAAACATCCATTCTGCAGGATCAGGGAGTAATTTCAACTTTCAAGTCTTACTCCTTAAGAAACACTGTTCATAAGGCAATAGCTGCAATAACAGTGATTTGTCTGATAGATCTGGGCAAAGTAAATGGAAAATCTTCTGGAAAAGATTCACCATTCTAAATGTCATTAAGAACTTTCATGATCATAGGTGGTCGAAATATCAACATTAACAGGAGTTCAAATGAAGTTGATTCCAATCCTCATGGATGACTGAGGAGTCCAAGCGGAGGAAGTAACTACACATGTGATAGAAATATCAAGAGAACTAGAATTGAAAGTAGAGCCTGAAGATAGGACTGAATTGCTGCAATCTCATGATAAAACTTGAACGGATGAGGAGTTGCTTCTCATGGGTGAACTAAGAAAGTGGTTTCTTGAGATGAAAACTACCTCTGGTAAAGATGCTCTGAATATCACTGAAATACAACAAAGGATTGAGAACATTCCATAAACTTAGTTCATAAAGCAGCGGCAGGGTTTTGGAGGATTGACTCCAATTTTGAAAGAAGTTCTACTCTGAATAAAATGCTGTCAAAGAGCATTGCGTGCTACAGAGAAATCTTTCATCAAAGGAAGAGTCAATTGATGTGGCAACTTTATTGCTGTCTTATTTTAAGAAATTGCCACAGCCACCCCAATCTTCAGCAACCACCACCCTTACCAGTCAGTAATCATCAACATCAAGGCAAGACCTTCCACCAGCAAAAAGATTAGAACTCACTGAAGGCTCAGATGCTCCTTAGCATTTCTTACCTATAAAATATTTTTTACTTAAGGTATTCACACTAGTATTTTTTCTTAGATGCAACACTACTGCACACTTACGAGATTATAGTATAAACACAACTTTTGTATGCATTGGTTAACAAAAAAATTGGTATGACGTGCTTTTTTGCAATCTTCACTTTAGTTAGGTGATCTGCAATATCTCTGAGGTATGCCTGTATTGAATAAGTGCACTGACTAAAGAATGTTTCTCCCCAAAACTTCCCCCATTTAAATGTAAAGGCATTTGATTATTATTTGTTCATATAATTTACCCTGGAAATGGCATTTAACTTAAGTCAATAAAATATATCTGCTTGTGTATCTCTTGGAAAGACTTCATGTACCCCAAGGATTGATGAGATCTAATAATCATTAACATGTCACATTAATTCTGAAAAAGTTACAGTAAAAAGTTTATTTGCAAAGCTCTTAGGAAAAGCACATGCCTATATATACAAAAGAGAGTAAACCACCCCCAATGCAAAATCAAAACTAAAAATGATAAAAACCCATTATCTTCATCATTATGGAGTAGTGGGGTGAGTTGGGTGGAGAAACAGATGTTAACAAAAATAAAAGCTGGGCATGCATATATGAGAGCTGGTCATACTCGTCTATTTTATATATGTTTGAATTTTTTCACAATAAAAAATTAAAGGAAAAATATTTATTTGCTAATAATTTCCCACACTAATTTGCAAGATTTTCCTTTTGAGCATTTTTCTTTCCCATTTGAAACAGTCATTGATTTTTAGTTCATGTATCAGTGGATATCTTCTATTGCTAGAATGAACTCACGACTAATTCTCTTCCTATTTTTAATTTTTACAGATGTGTGAATTGAGAAACTTTGCTTATAATAGGTAAGTACACTGAAATTTTAAAAGTTTTATTATAGCAGTGTTACTCAGTTAATGCCTCCAGCTCATTACATGCCAAAAGTCATACAGTACTCTATCCTCAAAAATTATGCTAATGCTCTTATTTACTGACAACTTACTTAGATTCTCTTTCGATTTTGTTGAAACCAAAGAACTAGAAACAACCTAGTATACAACATGACTTATTACCAGTCATTACAATGGTTCACCTTCCTTAACAACACTGACTCTAATATTTCAAAATGTCCTCTTTTGCTGGTGGGTTGAGGTTTTTACAACCTGAAGCTGTGCACTGTACTAAAATTTGAAAGACATGAGAACTATGTCTTTCTTTTGGAAAATAGGAGGACACCTGGACTAAAGGCATATTAATTTTCTAAAAGGTGCATATAGAAACAGATTTTGAAACTGACTTATCTTAAAACTATCAATTCCCCAGTATTCCTTGGAAAGAATTCCAAGTATGGAATCCAAAGATATGTTTATCCCAGTTGGAAGATCACTGTATGAGCATTATTAGATACTGTATTATTTTTTAAAAAGTTATAATCATTTGTAGTAAAAACAGTAGAAACATTTTTTAAATAAACCAAATTGGAATATACTTATCAAAATTTCTAATCCACTCACCAAATGATTTAAAAAAAACAAACCCATATGGGTTGTTTGAAAAGGGTAACCAGATCCTGATACTAAAAAACTATACAAATTTTTCTGTAAATATGCCTGTCAAGTTACAGAATTTACATTCCTTTGAAAAATACTATATGAATGAAAATTTGATAAAGCACCACTGAGTTTTAACATTATCTATTAAAAAATTAATATAACTATATTGCAGTGTTTTTATACAGTTTTTTATAACATATTTATGAATTGATTCATGTATTATACTTTACAACACAGGTGAAAAACACTGTTAACAAGGACATCTGTCAATAAATTTAATACTAAAATGGCTCATTTAAAGTCAATGCATCAATCAGAGTTATTTTGTAAGTATTGCACTTGATTCCATTCATAAAGTATGGAGGTGCAAGCCAATTAAAAATTAGACATCACAAAGGAAGAGGCAAAAAGAGGTAACTAAAAATGATTTTACGAAATATTCTTAATTTAATCTTATGATTGAAAATGGTTTAAAGCTAAAGAGTATTAGTAAAATAAAAAATAAGACACTCCAGGTAAAAAAGAATGTTTTTCTAGATCTAGTATTTTCATAGATTAACCCTAAAAATAAAGTTAACAGAACAATTTTTAGTTGACAATAAATGCTCTACTTTTCACTTAAAAAAAAAACAAAAAACTAAAGCATAAACTGATATTAACGTGAAGTAAATAAACCAATATAATCCTGTCTTCTGAATGTTGCCAGTCCAAGGCATTATGCATTACTCTCAGAGTCACAAACCACTCTTATAAGCAAACCATGTCTTACAAGCATACCTAACAGGCTATTGCTAACATGACCAAATTGACCATTACATAAACATTAACTAAGCTTGTCTTGATTTTCAATGAGTATGATTACAAATTATTTAAAGAAAAAAAAACCCTAATTTTTAAAATTCAAAAATACTTTTGATTAAAAAGAAAACTGAGCTTCTTTAAATGACAAAAACTGGAAACTACCACTAGAATGAGGCATGCCAAGTAGAATGCCTCACGCCTGTCATCCCAGCATTTCGGGAGGCCAAACTGGGAGGATCACGTTAGGCCAGGAGTTGGGGACCAGCCTGGGGAACATGGCAAGACCCCATCTTTATAAAGAATTAGCCCTGCTGAGAATGGCATAAACCCGGGAGGTGGAGGTTGCAGTGAGCTGAGATCTGGCCACTGCACTCCAGCCTGGGTAACAGAGCGAGACTCCGTCTCCAAAAAAAAAAAAAGAATTAGCCCTGCATGGTGGCATGTGCCTGTGGTCTCAGCTACTCTGGAGCCTGAGGTGGCAGGATCACTTGAGCACAGGAGGTTGAGGCTACAGTGGGCTATGACTATATCACTGCACTTAGACTGGGCAACAGAGAGATACCTTGTCTCTAAAAACCAAAAAACAAAAAACTCTAAGAAGTAAAAACATAGAAGATAGTGTAACTTTTACTATTTCTAACATGAAAAAGCATTGTGTGGCAATTATTTTGCAGCATGTTGTCCTCATTTTCCTATCTTAACCCTTAAGTTATCACCAGATCGTAACTTTTAAACTAAAACTAGGTGAAATTTTTACCAGTGAAAAGACAAAAAAAAAAAAAACAAAGTAAGGATACTGCTATGTCATATAAAAATAAATGTTCCTTTCAAATTTATTTTTATTCTTTCCTTTTAATCAAGCAATCACACATTATCACCACCCCAAATAAAACAGATTACAACAAAAAGTATTCCTTTAAAGTTAGTAGCTACCACAGAGAAGAAGAGAGGAAGTACAGTACCCTTACGATTTTAAAAATTATGTGCATTTTAAGTATAAAATTACATTTGTTTTTAAAAAGGTATTTACCTATATAGCTTTGTTTAAAATTTTAAATATTGTAGTTTTCCTATAAGCTTAGTAGTTAAGAATTTATGCAACAGGCTCCTTCTGTCCAAATTCTCCTTTTTTCCACAATCTGCTAATCCTTTTGAACATTTGCTCTGCCTCTTCCCCCATTTCCTGAGGATCACCACCAATCCTACAAGGAAAAAATATCAACACTACAAAATTATGAAATCAAGAGTCTTACTAAAGACTCTACTTAATTTTGGGGTGGGGGAGTAACATGAAGAAAATGATTTTAATGGCACCATGATAAATTCTTGAATTTTGAAAGAAAAAAAAAAAATCACAAATAGTCTTAAGGTCATCCATTAAAAGAGCTAAAAACAGAATTCACCTCTAGCAGCCATGGTGAAGCATCCGTGGCGTTGGGTACTCAGATGCAAGCACCTTGGAAAAGGGCCTGTTTCTTTACTGACTAATGTCCAAAGAATGACTACATAACATTTGCTATCAAAAGAGATACAACTTTTAAACCAATAAATTGTTATCGTTTGAACTAGTTCAAATTAAGAAAATAGTACTTCTGCATTTTGGACAATATAACTATGCTAATTAAAATTAAAGATGTCATCAAGAGAAATAGCAAACACCTAGGTTAAATATGGCGGAGTGAATTGTAATGAACAGCAAATTGAGTATCAGGAGATTTAGTTCAAGTCCAATTCTACTGCTGTTACAACCTTGCCAGATTCTCAGTTTCCTCAGTTATATAAAGTAAGAGAACTGCGTTTGACAATGTTTAAGCCCTTTTGGCTATGGTTTTATTACCTAAATTTCAAACCAATACCAATTTATAAATACAAAGTGATCATACAATTTGTAGAGATCACATTATAGATATTTATATGAATTTAATCCTTTCCCTAAAAGATCCTAAGAAAAATATTACACATTATGGGGCATTCAATTTTACATAGGGTTACATCAGGCTTTCCTCTCCAAGATTTGTTATGAACTTCACTTAAAAAAAAACACTTGAGAAACACATGCTAAAAACAAAACAAAAACTCAGGAGAAAGTGACCTTAAATATAAACCATACCCTGAAGCCTCATTTCCAACTTTGCCAACAGATTTAAATTTTTATGAAAACTACTGATCAAATTTGTAGGTACAAGATGACTCAATTAAATTTTTGCACTGTTGAACACTGAACCACACTTATGTTGTACGCATCTTTTAACTTTGTTTCTAATCGCTCATACTAAAATGTAACTCAATATATAGTTTATGGCTCATGACTAAACATGGCAAGTGAAACTAATGAAATGATAGTGTGATACCATAACCAGATATGCAACTCCCACATGCAGTATTTCGGTGTAGTCTGTTAAACCCATGAATCATTAAATGAAAGATTTTTAACTATGTGCAGTTAAGGAAGTCTTCTATTAATTATTTACATAAACCCCTTTTTGAGACTATACGTAGTGTATGTTAATTTCTCTCCAGTTTAAGAGTTCTTAAACTAGGATCCATGGATCAGCCTCCAATAGTAGTGAACACCTGGAAGTTTACATAAAATTATGGTATGTGGGTATTTTTCTGGGAAGAAACAATTTTGGTGTTTTTCTCATCAAGCATTATAGTAACTTTCCTTATTTCTAATTTAAGTTACTTGTTCAAATCTAAGCAATTATTAATGAGGCTTTTCTCTCATCACAGCATTTATTGATTTTCTTATAAGGATCCATTTACTTTTGCATATCCCATACTATGAAATAAGCTACCTAAAGGTGGGACTGTGCCTTGCAAATAATCACATTGTCAAGTTTCTTTCACCTCAAACTGACAGCTTTCTCCATAGCCTATTACAATTAGTTACATTTTAAAAACACTTGCCTATAACATCTACTTCATTAGAGTTATAAGAATCAAATGGGCCAATACTTTCAAAGAATTTGCCTTGAAGTAACAAGTAAACACATAGATTCTTAAGATACTAGCCTTCTATTTTAAAAGCTTTTTCTCACAGATATAAAACTCTTAAAGGATTTCTAGTATACAAATTAGATGAAGTGTTGTGAACTGGGCCAAGGGTATAATTTATACTCAAATATCCTTCATGTAACCGGGGTACCTCATCCACGGTAAAGCATTTACAAAGCCATCTAGTTATGCTTTCCTCTAACTTGGAATAGATAGGCACAGATTTACCAAAGAAGTATACAAATGTTCCAAACATAAATAAAATTTATTTAAATATAAATAAAATTTATAATTAGAAATTAAAAATCTGAAACATCTAAAATCGTGTGATAGATTTAAAAATCTATTACACAAGAACCATTTGCAAATACTTATTTTCAAATACTAGATCTTCCAATTATTAAGGCAAACCAAACACTAAAAACAAACAAACAAACAAACAAAAGAAAACCTCACAATGCAAATTTCAAAGCATAAGAAAATATAACTTAATTGGAATAAGCCTTATTTAATTGTTTTAATTAAAACCAAATGAAACAAGTTCCAATAAAAATTGTGATTTCAGCTCATGAGAGTATCAAAGACTTGAGAAAATCTGAGGGTAAATGTAGTTTGTCTTAAGTACTAGAACATTTGTTCCTACATATACTAATAACAAATATGCAGTAAAATGCCTTTAATTCTACTTATAACTGTTTATTCTAGAAGACTCAAAAGGAAATGAAAGGAAAATTACCAAAACTTAAAAAAAAAAAAAAAAGCCTCTATGCCTTTATTCAGCAGACTTTAAATATTTTCCAGATCTTCAAGTCAAGAGTAAATAATTGTTGGAATTTACAATGAGTCATCTGTTTTTAATTTTGCCTTGAAATGACTACATCATTCATTTTGAAATAAAGATCCTAACTCTATACCATAAGACAATTTCTTAACACTATGAGAAAATTTTTCACAATTCTACATAAATAATCCCAGATTCATCTTTATGCCTTAGCTATTAAAAAAAAAAAGTTTACTAGGTTAAAATGCAACATCAACATTTTACCTTTATTAGTGAAGTCACAACAATTGCTCCAGCATTTACCATAGGATTATGTGGTTTATCTGTAAAATATAAAAGCAACACCATTATTTCAAATACTTAAGCACTTGAGTAATATTATATATTAAAAATAACCTTGGAAAAAGCACAGCTAACGTAAACTCAATTTTGCTTTTTTCTAAGCGCTTTATTTTTATCTTTATATACAAGTACATACACAGAAGGATTTAAAAACACAAACAAGTGATTTACATAGAACAATAAAATTATAAGGGATTTTTTTTTTTAAGAGCCAAAGTTTCAGACTATCACCCAGGCTGAAGTGCAGTGGCACAATCATGGCTCACTGAAGCCTTGACCTCCCAGGCTCAAGTGATCCTCCAGCCTCAGACTCCGAAGAAGCCGGGACCACAGGCACAGACCACACCTGGCTAATGTTTTATTTTCCGCAGAGACAGCATCTCCCTATGTTGCCCAGGCGGGACTTAAACTCCAGGACTCAAGCAACCCTCCTGCCTTGGCCTCCCAAAGTGCTGGGATTATAGGCATGAGCCACCGTGCACAGCCTATAGGGGATATTTTTAGGTTTTCTATATTTCCTGACAATAGAGGTATATTTGTATTTCTTATATAATTTTAAAGTTACTTAAAACTTTACATTCTTCCAAATTCCTATTTCTTCTCCTCTTTTTTTTTTTTTTTTTTTTTTTTTTTGAGACGGAGTCTCGCTCTGTTGCCCAGGCTGGAGTGCAGTGGCTGGATCTCAGCTCACTGCAAGCTCCACCTCCCGGGTTTACGCCGTTCTCCTGCCTCAGCCTCCCGAGCAGCTGGGACTACAGGCGCCCGCCACCTCGCCTGGCTAGTTTTTTGTATTTTTTTTTTTTAGTAGAGACGGGGTTTCACCGTGTTAGCCAGGATGGTCTCGATCTCCTGACCTCGTGATCTGCCTGTCTCGGCCTCCCAAAGTTCTCCTAATTCTTATAATAAATAAGAATGTAAAAACTCAACTGATTATATTCTCATTCACTGCATTACACAAACGCCAAAAACGAAACTGTTGAGGACAGTGAAAACATCTATTTACAAGCAAACCTCAATGTCTTAATCTATCTACCTGGTGGTTACCAGAAGTGGGGGAGGGGGGAGAAGGGATTGCCAGATGTTGGTCAAAGGATACATAATTTCAGTTACACAGGAGAAATAAGTTCAAGAGATCTATTTTATAACATGATGTAGTTAATAACAAGTATTATATGTACTTGAAAATTACATATTGAAAATTGTTAAGAAAGCATACTTTGTCTTCTAATTACAAATAAATATATGAAGTAATGTATGTTACTTTGATTTATCCATTCCACAATGCATATATATTTCAAATCACTATGTTGTACACCATATACACAATTTTTATCTGGCAATTAAAAGTAAACAAAAAGAAAAAAATTATACATTTTGGGTGTATTCATAATGCCCAGTTCCAAAAGTTAAAATAAAATCTTTGTGCTATATCTGATTATTACAATCAAGATTTGCCTATTCCAAATTATACTAAGAGAAGTTTGATTTTTCTGAGAACACATAAAATGAGAACACTTGCTGTTCCAGAAGAATACTATGTGGCATGAGGGGGCCAAAACCTAAAAATGTTCCAAATATTATCCACCTGAAAGAAAAGCCCACGTAGAGAGAAAAGAAGAATTTAGAAATCAGATTGTGTTAAATTACTTTATACTTTTATTTGTATGGATGTTCATTATCTGTCATTTCAGAGCTTTTGACATTATCAGGCTTAGACTCTACAGTCCTAGAAGGCTGCTAATCTATGTATTCCAAACAGTATCACATAAATGTGAGTATTAAATATTTTCCAAATGATAAATACTCTGCAAATGCTACATAAATTACACTCAAGATGTTTAAAGAACACTAAATCATTTTACGGCATGACAGCCCAATTTTCAGACGTACGTAATTGCTCACTCTGCCTTTGGCTCAAAAGCCAGACATCTGAACATCTGGAAACCCGCCAGAGAGAATGTAACACAACACCAGCCTAACTGCAGTATAAAACCTCGGTCTAAGACCTATGACTGTGAAATTTTCTTGTATCCTGCTCTGTCTTAAGGTAAGATGGAGTTGATGGGTTTAATTTAGAATTTTTAATTTAAAAATATTTATGAATGGCAGAAATAACCTATGACACTAATAAAGGCTATCATTTAAAGTAATGAGATACCAGAGCATGTTATACTAACAAAATGGACATGGGTGACACCTGAAATTTATGGACATGTTTTAAACTATAATGCAAAAATACTGATCAATTTTAACAAGTATTTATTTTCCCCAAAGGCAATAAAATACACAGCATTCTTTCATATTATATCAAAAGAAGCTTTTCAAGCTGCTAAGCATATGAACTTTACAAGGGTTTTGTTCACAGGTGAGGCTGAGTCAAAGTTTGCTAATACATATACTAAAGAACAAAAAATATTAAAGAGGGTTTCCAATTTAATTTGGATATTTATATTTTAGGTATTATATTGGAATTTTACAGTGCCAAGTAAAAATTGGAGTTAAACTCAATTATCTGACATTACATACGTTTACAATATATTCTCTAGATATAGAGAAAATATTCTCTATCTGGTTGGGATATATACGGTTGCGAAGAATGTGCAGTGCCCATTGTGGATGGTTGGAAAAAATGTGCAGTGCCCTCTCACATTCTTCCCAACCATCCTAAATTCATCCTATCAATTCAGACCTGTCATCCTCATGTAAATTAACTCCTCTTCTTTCTCAATCCTCCATACATATAATCAGCACATATATTTTGGCACCTGTCAATTACATACTTGTAAGATAATACAATTAACTGTATTCAACGCTTAAGTATGTCTTCTCCCATCATGTATTAGAAATATGTAACTGTCTTCTGTATCCTGTAGTCAGAAAACTTATTCCAAGAACCAAGGCCCATGTACCCTCCAGAGCTGTTAACAATACAGACAAGGAAAGCTATATAAATAATTTGTTGATTAACCTGATCACTATAAGGTAGAAAAAGAAGACTTCCCTGGGAGATGGTAGTTTGCAAAACTGACATTTCCATAAAGTTACTTGTTTGCTCACTGATAATGATAAAAGATATCAGCCACCTCCTACCAAAACTTTCTATGCTGCAAACATTTTAAAACTACTGTTACTGCCGGGCGCGGTGGCTCACGTCTGTAATCCCAGCACTCTGGGAGGCCGAGGCGGGCAGATCACCTGAGGTTGGGAGTTCGTGACCAGCCTGACCAACATGGAGAAACCCCATCTCTACCAAAACTACAAAATTAGCCAGGGTGGTGGCGCATGCCTGTAATCCCAGCTACTCGGGAGGTTGAGGCAGGAGAATCGCTTGAACCCAGGAGGCAGAGGTTGAGGTGAGTCGAGATCACGCCATTGTACTCCAGCCTGGGCAACAAAAGCGAAACTCCGTCTCAAACAAAAACAAACAAACAAATAAAAAAGTAGTTACAAAAAACTACTACAATTTCTCTATCTATGCACTATATCCCTATTAGTCTTAATAAATCATCACAATCTTATAAAGCTAGTATAACATTAATATTTTTATTTTTAAAAAATTTATTTTAGATATACACATATATACATACACACACAAAAAGTGTATGGTTTCACCAAAAATCTACCCTTGCAATTTTAAATATGAATGAGATCTTCAAATTGTTTTTGCTGGGGCTAAACTAAATCAGGATTCAAGAGCACAGGCTCTAATAAGAATTCAGGAAGGTGTAATATAGTAAAGCCTGTATTTACCATTACTTTTTTTTTTTTTTTTTGAGACGGAGTCTCGCCCTGTCGCCCACGCTGGAATGCAGTGGTGCCATATCGGCTCACTGCAACCTCCGCCTCCCAGGTTCAAGCGATTCTCCTGCCCCAGCCTCCCAAGTAGCTGGGATTACAGGCGCACGCCACTACGCCCAGCTAACTTTTGTATTTTCAGTAGAGATGCGGTTTCACTATGTTGGTCAGGCTGGTCCCGAACTCTTGACCTTGTGATCCGCCAGCCTCGGCCTCCCAAAGTGCTGGGATTACAGGTGTGAGCCACCGCGCCCAGCCTTACCGTTACTTTCAAGACTCATGGTGTTGGCTCAGGCTTAGAAAACATCTATGAATATCGAGGCAAAATCTCTTGTTAAACTTTATGTTTCATTCTTATTATAAACAATTCTAAATTCCCGATTTCTTATTTTTTTCTTATATAGAATACAGTATCAATAATTTATGATTTCTAAAACCATAAATATACATGGCAAAAAAATTCATTACTTATACTGTTAAGTTCATTTGCTCCAAGCCCATTTTATTTGCTTTTTTTTTTGTTTCTGAAATCTTCTAAACATTCAAATTACTGTATTTGTTTTCTTTTTCTTAAGTATCTTCCTCAATCAATTCACTAGACACGTCTATTCTCCTTTGTTGTTCATGGAAAGTATTAAATTTTTCTTTTAAAATATTTGATATTTTTAGAATAACAGTATTAACTCTTTCAATATTAAATCTAGATGTCAACGAGCTTAGTAAATAAAGTGCTTCTGCATATGATGTCCTTATCAAAGTTGTTAATTTATGGTAATGTCCATAAAACCAAATGTAGCATCAGAATAAAAAGGTTATGGTAAAATGGGAAAGAAAATGTAACTGCTCTCTAAATAGGATGAGAAACATAAGAAAATACTAGTCTCACGACTTCATCTTACAAACTAATAAAATAATGAGTATAAGGCACATTTCATTTTTTATACAGCAGAAAGAAAAAAGTATAAAAGTGTATCTCTCGCAGCCATTACTACAACCTTCACTCTCACTTTCTTCAATTCTGTATCTTAACTCATCAATCAGAAACACAGCATATGCTTCAAAGATTAAAAAACAGAAACCAAACCATGGGAATAGTTTAACTTAGTTTGCACACAGCTAAATGATGTTTAGACTTAAAATCTCTATCAGATCAAACTAACTACTTTTGTCCTCCCCTTTTCTTTTGAATTCCTGTAAAGTCATAAGATTTGTTATTCAAGCATTAAACACAAAGCATTTTTCAAATTTTTTAATGTTATAAGGAGAAAAAGTAAAAACACTCACTAAAAAATAATAATCCTCACTATCTCAACCAGGGCCACAATAAAACTTTCAAATACTATATACAACATAATAAAGTAGAGAGAAAAATATACGAACACCCATGTACCCATCATTTAGCTGCGATAATTACCAACATGTAGTAATAATCACACCCAGCACTCCCAGCTGCCTTAACTAAACTATTTTAAAGCAAATCTCAGGCATTTTGAGATTTCACTCTATTTCCCTAAAGATGGTTATGAAGAGAAGTTCATATTCTCCCTAGCCCACTTCCCAGTGGCATGAGATGCCTAAAATAATCATTTTTAAAAGCAGGTGATGAAACTCTCTCAATGGATTCTATAGAAATCACATGACAAATATTAATACTTCCAATTTTAATCAAAAAATGTTTAAAACGACTTAGATTTACATAGGAAAATGAGACATTTCTTTTTTCAACCAATGTTCATGTAATTCTTACCATCTTCATTCAAAAATAGTTTGTTGAATCTTAGTCCACTCGGCTCTTTTCCAACATATCGATGCACATATTCAGTTCCAAGATCATTAACAGCAATGGCATATTTCAAAGGTTTTACACAGGACTGAAGACAGAAGGGAACTTTGGTATCTCCAATAGAATGCCTATTTAAAAGGAGATTTTAAAAAATAACATCAACTGGGAAAAAAATGTAAACTGCATAGTTGGAATTATTCTTTTTACATGTTAATTCCAATTCCAACAAAAATTTTCCCATAATTCAACCACAAGTTTATGTCAAAATTAGAGAATAAATTTAAGTACAGTCATCCTTTGATATCTGTGGGAGATGGATTCCAGGAATCTCTGTGATACCAAACTCCATGGACACTCAAGTCCCTTATATAAAATGATAAAGCATTTGCATATAACCTACACACATCTTCCCATGTGTTTTAAATCATCTGTAGATTACTTATAATACCAAATACAACGTAAATGCCATATAAACAGTTGTACTGTATTATTTAGGGAATAATGACCCATGTATCCATGGGTGCAGACCCCATGGATACAGAACTGACCTATGTTTAAGAGAAATACTGTGAAAAAAAGCAAAAGCATAAAAGTATTCACGTAACAGAATAATGGTTTTAAAGTAGGTAATAAATATGTAATGTGGAAATTTTCCTCTGAGGGCAAGAGAGTAAGAGCACGCTCCTCCTTACTCCCACGTGTATTCAATCACATAAAATAAACTAGCCCTTTTAGAAATTATTCACCTTTTTTTTTCAACTCACAGCTGTAAGCTGTGACTAAACCACGGTTAAAAAGTTAAACAGAGCTCAGTTTAGATTCAATACTATTTTCTGAGACCCTGTCTACAAATGCCTCATCTTACAAGCTACATCCACTCACAATCCTGGCCCCATTAAAAGAAAAAGCATCCAGTTTTATAAACCTGACAGAGCTGGCACTAAGTTCAGTAGGCAGTCATCATTACCATGGAGATAAATAACAGAGCAAAAAGAAAGCTTTATATTACCACCAAACTGAGAAGTACTTGAAGTAGAGAAAAGATTTGGGAATGAAAAAGTTCTGGCCAACCCAATTATAATGTAAGCTTCAGAAAGGCAGAGATCTTTGATTTACTTACTGATATATCCCAGGTTCCCTGAACAATGTCCCAACACATCACAGGCATTCATTCACAGTGAAAGTCATTCATAGTTAAACTGGGCACTATATTAATAACCACCCGAAGCAGAGGGTGACAGAGACATCAGAGGTCAAACAGGAATGCATACCCACCTCACTTCTGAGTGTACTATAGAATATAAATACATACGTATAAATACCAAAAGAATACTTTTCCTATCAAATTTATTCATGTGTAACTATAACCTTAAACTATATAGTTATACTATGTAAGATTATAACTTCAAACTTGACAATCATTCTAAAGAATGATTAAAAGCCTGTCTTATTACCTTTGGATTTAAAAATACATATGTTCTAGTTCTGAAGTCAACTTTTTGAATTCTCTAGATAAAAAAACTAAGAGACATAGAGAATGTTTAAGAAGAGAAAAATCATATTCAATATTACATGATAATAACTTCCTTCAAATTCAAAGACTTCCATTTCTTGATAAACTATTTCCTAAAATGCAAAAACAGGAATACCATTCCCTACTGGAATTTGCTTCATGGTTAAAGCCACCATGTCTTTTCATTTCATTGTGTCCCTTCATAGCACACAACATTTAATTCAACACATGGTGACTACTCAGTACATTTTACAGACCCAAATGACGATAAAAGCATATAATAATGTAAGAAAAAATAGACTAGAAGTTAAGAGATCCAGGTGTTCATTTCACCTTTGCCAATATCATGTCAACTATGGGCCTCAGATTCCTTACTTTCAAAATTAATGGGCTAACCCATATATTTTTTATTGTAAGTACTTGAGGATAATTAGTAAAAAAAAATTAAAATCACCTAAAATGAAGGTCCTTAAGAGTCACAAATTTTTGGCTAGGGGAAGAGGCTCATGCCTATAATCCCAGCACCAAGGCAGGAAGATTGCTTGAGGCCAAGAGTTCAAAACTAGCCTGGGCAACATAAAAGATCAAATTTTCATAAATGGAAAAAAAGTTTTTAATTGCAACATTATCTTGAAAAGTAAAATCCAAAATTACTAGATTAAATGACTTTTGGTAGTTTTAACAAAATTTAGGTAAAATTACAACTCTGATATAAAGTTTTTTTTTTGGCCGGGCGCGGTGGCTCAAGCCTGTAATCCCAGCACTTTGGGAGGCCGAGACAGGTGGATCACGAGGTCAGGAGATCGAGACCATCCTGGCTAACACGGCGAAACTCCGTCTCTACTAAAAAATACAAAAAAATAGCCGGGCAAGATGGCGGGCGCCTGTAGTCCCAGCTACTTGGGAGGCTGAGGCAGGAGAATGGCGTGGACCCGGGAGGTGGAGCTTGCAGTGAGCTGAGATCCGGCCACTGCACTCCAGCCTGGGCGACAGAGCGAGACTCCGTCTCAAAAAAATAAATAAATAAATAAATAAATAAATAAATAAAGTTTTCAAGCTGTATTCACTTACAAGTTATACATCTTATGTAAGTTATATTTTAAGAAAACAGAAATACTTTAATAAAAAAACAAAAAACAAAGGAATACATCTCTGAGCTAAGTCTTTAAATGAGTGAAAAAAGAATACTGATTTTTCTCTTTAGCATAATTTTCTGATAAAACTAAATTATAAGGTGATAATAATTTTTATGTCTAATTCCCAGCACAATGAACAGTGTCATTCTTGAAAAAATATTCTAGAACTTTACCATTTTCCAAGGGCCTCTCTTAATTCTTTGATTTTTAAATCAAATCATTCTCTTTAAAGTGCCCTCACATCACTATCCTTTTTATAATTCTGCGAGTTCCTCATCTGTCAGCAGCTGTGCCTGCAATGTAAGCGATTCCCAAATGCTGCTTTCATGGACTTCATGAAATCCTACATGTTTTCAACTGACTTTTAACTTTGCAAATGAACCAATGAATAATGGAATACGTTATGTTGCACTGTCTTAATTCTCATGCTAATTATATCAGGAACACAAGGAACAAAGACAATGACAGATGGGTTACCAATGTTAAGTTGAGAAATAGGGACTAATTTTATTATAGTGTCATGTTTTGACAAGTCTGCTTTTCTGAAACAAATTGGTAACTGCAGGTATTTGAATAATACTCAAAAAAGTGAGACTACAACTGTGACTAAAATAGATATAAAACTCAATATAATGTTACTGTTTCAGTTGAGTTTTTTTTTTTTTTTTTTTTTTTTTTTTTTTGAGACCGAGTCTCGCTCTGTCACCCAGGCTGGAGTGCAGTGGCCGGATCTCAGCTCACTGCAAGCTCCGCCTCCTGGGTTTACGCCATTCTCCTGCCTCAGCCTCCCGTGTAGCTGGGACTACAGGCGCTCGCCACCTCGCCCGGCTAGTTTTTTGTATTTTTTTTAGTAGAGACGGGGTTTCACCGTGTTAGCCAGGATGGTCTCGATCTCCTGACCTCGTGATCCGCCCGTCTCGGCCTCCCAAAGTGCTGGGATTACAGGCTTGAGCCACCGCGCCCGGCCTCAGTTGAGTTTTTAAAACTTAAATTAAAATCTAAATTTACCTTTTGAAATTATGTCCTGTTAGGAAATTAGTCAATTTTCATTATAAAAGATGATCTTCTCCATGTCATTCTCACCATTATACAAAAGTTAAGGCTTAGAGTTCGTTTTCATGAATTTGAAATAAACTTACCTCTGTCCATCTACTGTACAAACAGACACACCCCACAAATCAGGACTGAATTTGGCCAGTTGAGGAATATAATCTGCAACCTATCCAAAAGATTGGAAAGAAATGAATAGATATAATATTGGCAAATACTGTATTTTCTTCCACCAACAAATTTCTTATCTCATTTACCTTCTACCAATGCCTAGTTATTTTACAACACTCAGTGGCTTCATAGTCTATCTTCTATAACAATGCTCATGAAAACTAAAGGCAAAACAGAATTGAGAATTATGAGATCTAAAGTGACTTCTCTCAGTCTCTATTATTTATTGTTTTCCAATGCATTCTTTCTTTCTAATGCATTCTTTCTTTCCCATGTTTAGCAGGAGAGTCTAGCAGAGGAACTTGAACTGTCTTTTTTTGTTTGTTTGTTTTTTAAGCAGGAAAAAAGTAAAAAATTTACTTAATCAGGGTCATGGGTGCTAGTAGGGTTTCACTAAGACATTAGGAATCAAGTACTTAAAAATAAGTAGTAAGTATTTACACTGAAGTTGTTACACAGTTGAATCTTAAACATGGACTCAAACTTCAAAGAGTGCACTTATACGCAGATTCTTTTCTGCCTCTGCCACCCCCAAGACACAAGACCAATCCCTCCTCTTCTTCTTCAGTCTAAACACAAAAATGATGACAATGAAAACTTTCAAGGTGATCCACTTCCACTTAATAAGTAGTAAATGTATTTTCCTTGTGATTTTCTCAATACCATTTCTATCCTCTCACTTTATTGTAAGAATATGGTATATAGGCCGGGCGCGGTGGCTCACGCCTGTAATCCCAGCACTTTGGGAGGCCAAGGAGGGCGGATCACAAGGTCAGGAGTTCGAGACCATCCCCGCTAACACGGTGAAACCCTGTCTCTACTAAAAATAGAAAAAATAGCCAGGCGTGATGGCGGGCGCCTGTAGTCTCAGCTGCTCTGGAGGCTGAGGTAGGAGAAAGGCGTGATCCTGAGAGGCAGGGCTTGCAGTGAGCCAAGATTGCGCCACTGCACTCCAGCCTGGTCGACAGAGCCAGACTCCACCTCAAAAAAAAAAAAAAAAAGAATATGGTATATAATAAATATACAAAATGTGTTAATGGACTATTTATGTTATTGGTAAGGCTTGTAACAGTAGTTATAAGTAGTTAAATTTTAAGGGAGTCAAAAGTTATACTCAGATTTTTGACTGTGTGTGGGGTTGGCATCCTTAACCCCTGCTTTGTTCCAGGGCCAACTGGATTATACTAAAGCTACCCAAAGTTAAAACAAAAGAAAACAAAAACTTTCTATATGAAAATCAAACAGTCTCTAGTATTATTTAGAGGATTTTCAAAACTAGAAACATTTCATTTAATACGGCAGGATATCAGATCTGCAGAAATTCTGAATAAGGTTTTTTAAATTAATTAAAATTTTAAAATCCATCACCATCATCTGAAAATAAAAAAATCTTACTCGATTTCTCTTTAGCCAGAATAACAAAGTTAAACATTTAAAATATTGTAAAAACACTAAATCCAGTGGCTTCACTTAACTTAAATTTCTTAAGCAAAGCTAAAGTGTTTTCTTTAGCAAAACGCAACTACACAATTTACTCTCTAGACCTCAAATTGAGCTGAATTTATTAAGTGATTGGGTTATGAAAATATGTACATCAAAAGCATTACCTTTCCTCCAGACTGCTTTTTAGCACTTTCATATAACTCATCAATGTGTGAGGTAAAAGACATAAAGTCAGGAATGACAAACTTTCTTCTAAAGGCTTGTGTCAACAAAACAATGTTGCTCTGAACACATCTGTGGAATGTAAGAAAAATAATTAATAAATTGGGTACCTTTCAAATATTAGAACTTGGTAATAACAGTAACAATTAGGACACTGTTTAATAGATAAATTCATCATTTTATACAACTAAACTCCATAAATTTTGCTTTCTATATTATTTTCTTTCCTTCTAGCAGAATTTCAAGTAGTTGCTTGTAAGCTGTTCAACATGTAAGAGAAATAATCTAGATGTGCCTAAAATTGTGTCAAAAACTAAAAGACAAGGCATTCCACCAGGTTTAAGTATTAAGACCATCTGAAACAAGCTTCTTACTCAGAGTTGGTAAACATTCAGCATGATGACATCTGGTTAACAAAATTCAACTGCCTTGGTTGAGATCTTGTTTATTTATCAAGTAATCTCAGAAATACATCTCTTAGTTCTTATATAGCTATTAATAGCATTTCATTTAAAAATTAAACATTTTGCATTTTAACATATTTTTCCTTAATTATATAAACTTTGTTTAGTCAGATTAATTTACCTCTTAAATGAAATGTCTGTTGAAATGCTTGCAAAAATAATGTATAATTTGAAATAAAATTTCATATGTAGTATAATAAATTTTATATTATTTGAGTCACCAAAAATGTTATACTACAATATTCTATTTAATATAAGATATGTAAATACAATGCAGAATAAAAATGTTTCACTGTTAAAAAAGTATTTTTAAAACATAGTAAACCAAGTGGATGGGAGAGCATGACATTCTGAAATCTAATAATTTGAACTGTATTCTGCTTTTTGCTAAAAAGAATAAGCCAGAAAATCAGTATATTAATGTAGCCTTTAAAAAGTTTTGCAAATAGATTACAGCCAATCGTATATTCTGAGCTTCTTAAGTCTCTATAACACAGTAATAGAATATTTAACTAATATTTAATTAATAAAGGAAGACTTGCTAACCATGGTGTTAAGCCATAATACCAACAATAACAAATCTTAAGAGTAAGATGCTCTCAGTATTTCTTGTTTAGTCTGTAGTAAATGAGAAATTTTTAAATCTCAATATTTTAATTCAGGTTGTTCTAGATGAAACCAAATTAAAGTTAAAAGCCAGGTTTCACAGTTTATGAATAAGAATTCAGAATAATATAAACTCATTTGTTCAATATAAAATTAACGCACAGTTAAAAATAAAATCCTAATAGAAATGACTACTGTATCAGTCATAAGGATCCCCCTATTGACATTAAAAAATTATAGTCCTAATTTCCATAAATTACATATTACTGACACGCTAGAGCTAAGAAATATTTACTTCAAAAAATACAAAAAACTAGCCGGGCAAGGTGGCGGGCGCCTGTAGTCCCAGCTACTCGGGAGGCTGAGGCAGGAGAATGGCGTGAACCCGGGAGGCGGAGCTTGCAGTGAGCTGAGATCCGGCCACTGCACTCCAGCCTGGGTGACAGAGCGAGACTCCGTCTCAAAAAAAAAAAAAAAAAAAAAAAAAAAGAAATATTTACTTCAATAAACAATCATTTTCAGATAGTTTCAATGTTAATCTCAAAAATGTTACCATTGTCTTAATATTTTTAATGTTTCAAAAAGCTTCTAAAATCCAACTTGCAAGTATCAGAGTTGCAAGAGATATACATCAAACACCACCTTTCTCAGAGGAAAGAAAAATAGAATTCCTGATCTTAAACCAGTATTTATATCTACAACAAATCAAATATACTTCCTCATTTTTCAAGAAGTTATAAATGCAAAAATGAGCTGCTGAACAAATTTAAATTATTAACCTATTACCATTTAACTATTTTAATCAGCACCTTTAAAAGGATTTATAATTAACAAAATTATACACTCAGTGAAACTTTATGAATGTTCTGCTGTAGCAGAAGGTGCTGGTAAAGCTGTTGCAACAGCCTTCACTGGTAAATTAACAGGTGACAAAGCCAATCTTGCCTCTCAGGAGAGTATCTAACTGCATACTGATCACCATTTCAAACAGTAAGGTTTTTCTTGGGAGTTATTTTAATATAGATACCATGAGTCTAACTAGGAAATTAGAAGTCATATAAAATGAACTCTGAGGAGGTGCTTATGCTTTCACCAAGTTATATCTATCTCTGTCCTTTGTTCAGTTTTCTTATCTGTAAGCTGGGAATAATCATTTTCTTTCCTCAAGTGTTTATAACTAAAAACTAACGAAATGCACAATGATTTACAAGACATTTCTCAACAATAATATTTCATTTGTAAAATAACATAATAAATATGAAATCTTTAAGAAAATCAAACACACAAATGAAAGGCTATCATTCACTTTCTTGCAAAACAAAAGATCAAAAAATTATGATCATACAAAGAAACAGTTCTAACACCTATAAAGTTAAAAATGCATGAATAAATAAAGGATTAGTTTTCAACACAAAGACTTTTACTTCTATTAGTTTTAAGGTTTACTAGCATTAAAAACAATTGACTATCAAGCTGGGTACAGGCAGTCTCCAACTTTCAAACAGGTTATACTCCAAAAGTATACTTAGAACGTATTTTCCCAAGTTAAAAAAAGTCGCACATAATAGTTGTTTCTCAGATTACCGAAAAAGTCTAAAAATATTAATCTACAATGTATTTTAGGTAAAATATTAATACATTGCTTCAACCAAACCTACGCAACTTTATAAATTATTTCTCTGGGGAAAAATGAATCCCATGTTTTAACATCTCCTCCCCAGCTGCATGGAAGGGAGAAGTTTATTTCGGGCAACACTAACTAGATAACTTCTTATATTTGAAAACAAAGAAGGCTGGGCGCAGTGGCTCATGCCTGTAATCCCAGCACTTTGGGAGGCCAAGGCGGGCGGATCATGAGATCAGGAGATCGAGACCATCCTGGCTAACCCGGTGAAACCCCATCTCTACCAAAAACACAAAAAATTAGCCGGGCGTTGTGGCGGGCACCTGTAGTCCCAGCTACTCCGCAGGAGAATGGAGTGAACCCAGGAGGCGGAGGTTGCAGTTGAGTCGAGGTCGCACCACTGCACTCCAGCCTGGGCGACAGATACAGGCTCCGTCTCAAAAAAAAAAAAGAAAGAAAAGAACATCTCTGAAGCAATCATCTTTCCAGGTGACTGAAAACTATTAAAAGGTTAATAGATGGAGGTTTTGAACTACCTCATTCTAAGAATAAAGAGAGAAATAATTATGCCTATAGACTTGTACTTTTCTACTGGTTGCTCTTATAGACCATAAACATTTGTCAAGTTAGAAACTGCCTGTATTACAAGCATAGATTTTTAAAAATTGGATTAGTGTTTAAAATAGTAATTACTATCTCTTAATATAATTGCAGGTAGAAAATTTAATGTTTGCAGTTCCCTGGCTTAATAATCAAAGGATTTAAATTGTTTTTAATTTCATATTTAAACACAGCAACATGTTTATAAAACATAAATATCTTTTCAAGTATTAAAAACGTGTAACTTTGGGAGGCCGAGGCGGGCGGATCACCTGCGGTCAGGAGTTTGAGACCAGCCTGGCCAACGTGGTGAAACCCTGTCTCACTAAAAATACAAAAAAACCAGGCGGGCACCTGTAATCCCAGCAGCTTGGGAAGCTGAGGCGGGAGAATCACTTGAATCTGGGAGGCAGAGGTTGCAGTGAGCCAAGATCATGTCACTGCACCCAGCCTGGGCGACAGTGAGACTCCGTCTCAAAAAAAAAAAAAAAAGTGTAAAATACTGCTTCCACTTAAAATTCCAAAGCAGTTCCCCCACTGATTATCAATAGATCTACCTATCATTACTCTAACAAACTTCATTCACAGACACAACAAAATAATGCCCGCAGAAAGCACTTTAATCAGAATATTGAGCAGATAGCTCATGAACACGAAAAATAATCCTTACTGCAAAGACACAAATAAATTTAGAAATGATGTTTTTCTGTCTCTTAAAAAGCAGGTTCTGGAGAGTCAAAATTCCTAACACCAACTGCAACACAGACCTAAAGTCTACACTTTAAGGTCAGCTAACAGAACCAAGAACCTCCTGGTGAAAAGCTGTCAGCAGTGCTTCACAGCATGCCAGGAAACTTCAGAGAAATACAGTTAAATACTTATACCTTCAGATGACTTAATACTCCAGGAGATATCTAGAACAAATCACCCAACCCCCCCAAAAAATAAAACAAAAGTAAATACATCCATACATAACAAACTTTCAAAGTAGATGTAGAAATTTTTTGGATCCATGTCTGGAAAAAGCCAATGTCTTATAGTAGTATTTACAGTTTTATACTAGTTTCGACTTAAACAGTAGGAGTTTAAAATACTATTTGATTCTTTGGGATCCATTACACACATGTTCATTAAATCTTTAAGTAATCAAACTAATAGAAACACATTAATGAAGATAAATAATAAATACATGCAAATACAGGAACATCTTAAGGCTTTAATCTCCAATGTTGCCTTTAATTCTTTACTGTTTTGAAGAAAATGAAAATAGCCAAAAGCCTATGTATTAATATGTCTGAAGAGAGAAGCAGACAATGCAGATATGTAAATGTGAGGAACACAGTTCTGTCTGAAGCCCTCTCATTTTACGATGTCACCTAAATCACCTTGTGGAAAAGAACTAGAGACCATGCTGAGAAAGCCTGAAAGTCATACAGATGAACTGGGGATCAATATAAGCAATGACAGGACAAAGGATGTGCTCTACTCAAACTGAATGCAATCTCCAAGTACTGTAAACTGGAAACATCAGTGGCTAAATTTCCTTAGAACAGATTTAAAGAAAGAATACTCTTAGCCTGGTGTATTATAGAACCTAATGTGTACCAAGTTCTTCAAACAAATGATGTTTATAAATCCCCTTTTTCCATTACACAGGAAGCAGTGGCCTTCAAAGATGCAATTTTGTTTTAAAAGCAGAATCACCGTATAGCATAGCAAATCACCATTAAAGGTTTGGCAGAAACTTTTACTTTTTAAAAAGATCTTTGTCTAGCATGACACCATCTGATGTTGTTTGAAGAGTTAATCTTAACATATCCATACACTCTTTCAACCTGGGATCAGACGTTCGCAATCCTGTAGATTTGAGTGCCTGTTTTTAAAAAAATAAGAGTTTGTAAATATATAGTGCAAATAACGTATATGTTTATACCAACTATAAGATTTTACTCCTGTATATAAAAACTTCTACCCAACACTTGAACATGAATATGGCATCTTAGTGTCACTATTACCCACTTTCTGGACAAGTTTCTCATTGTTTCTTTCTTTTTCTTTCACTGATTACCTTGAAATGAGCATGATAAAAATTTGAAAACATAATAAGAGAAATAGTGTCAGTCAGAATCTACATGTCAGACGACCTTTAAGACTATATTTCAATAATACTGTATTTATTATTACTGATTTTTTAAGTTAAGATAGAAAACTATAAAAACTTACTGTAATAAATTTATGAACGGGTATTTTCTCTTGTCCTTCCGCAATTGTATAGAACAGCAAATCTTCCAAGCTAGGTAACAGACCCTGTTTTATTTTACTGAAGAGGTAGAAAGAATACAAAATTAATCTTTGTATGAACATTCTAATGGATTTTAACTAAATCCATTGTTAAATAACCATTGAACTAGACTACAGCTGAGCTGATATACCCAAGACTACAGTTATAATAAAAGTTGATTTGCCAAAATCAAATCAGTACCACTATAAACCACACTGAAAAACAAGTTAAAAAAAAAAAAGAAAGAAAATTATTAACACATATTTTTTAATCCCAGGTTTTGAAACCCTGATCATCAACTCTAGTTGTGCTAATGCCCAGCCATCCCTTATGGTGATGCCTTCCTATACAGCCCAGTACAATCACCCAATACAAATTACAGAGCTCAGCAAACGTTCCAGTAAGACTCAACACTGTTCAGTTGTTTTGGGGGTTTTCTAAACATGATGACTATATTTACATATTATTCAAATAGTTAACCTGATTATAAAATCTGGGAGAGACAGCAATTAACTATTGGACAGTAGTTAAGATCAAGTGCACAAGTTCTTGAATCCTGGCTGTAATACTATAGTTGTATAACCTTGGGTAAATGAATTAACCTTTCTGTGATCCAGTTTCCTCATTTGAGAAAGGGGATAATAGTGCCTCCCTCATGGGGTTGTGGTGAGTATCAGTTGGTTCAATACATTCAGTATCTTTAGAACATGCCTGGCAGAAAGTAAGACCCCACTGACAGTAGTTGTAGTTATTATTTCTAAAGTGATCTAGGTTTACATATCCTCGTCAGCCCTTTGCATCCATAGATTCAACCAACACAGATAAAAAATATTCAGAAAAAAAAAAACACACATTCAAAAGATAGTATAAGACCTATGTACATGGCATTTACATTTTATTAGGTATTGTAAGCAATCTAGAGATGATTTAAAATATAGGGGAGGGTATATGTAGGTTATAGGCAAATATTATGCCATTTTACATAAGAGACTTGAGCTGTGGGGGTCCTGGAACCAATCTCTTAACATATACAGAAGAACAAGGCAAGACTGTATATATCAAATTCTACAAATCATAAAGACTATTAAAAGAAAAACGTTACAGGCCGGGCGCAGTGGCTCAAGCCTGTAATCCCAGCACTTTGGGAGGCCGAGGCGGGTGGATCACGAGGTCAGGAGATCGAGACTATCCTGGCTAACATGGTGAAACCCCGTCTCTACTAAAAATACAAAAAAAACTAGCCGGGCGTGGTGGCGGGCACCTGTAGTCTCAGCTACTTGGGAGGCTGAGGCGGGAGAATGGCGTGAACCCGGGAGGCGGAGCTTGCAGTGAGCCGAGATCACGCCACTGCACTCCAGCCTGGGAGACACAGCGAGACTCCGTCTCAAAAAAAAAAAAAAAAAAAAAAAACAACGTTACCAATAAATATGCTTTAAAAATCTTAATTAACTAGTGTAGGGCCGGGCGCGGTGGCTCACGCCTGTAATCCCAGCACTTTGGGAGGCCGAGGCGGGCGGATCACAAGGTCAGGAGATCGAGACCACGGTGAAACCCCGTCTCTACTAAAAATACAAAAAATTAGCCGGGCGCGATGGCGGGCGCCTGTAGTCCCAGCTACTCAGGAGGCTGAGGCAGGAGAATGGCGTAAACCCAGGAGGCGGAGCTTGCAGTGAGCCGAGATCGCGCCACTGCACTCCAGCCTGGGCGACAGAGCGAGACTCCATCTCAAAAAAAAAAAAAAAAAAAAAAAAAAAAACTAGTGTAACACTAAGATGCTATGATTAACCAAACTTTTAAAAAATGAATGTCACACAAATGTTTTTTAAAAACATATAGCTTTATCATTAAAATATTTAATGACATATCCTGACATATAATTATTCCCTGAAACTATTTTTGCTCTTAGACGACTTTAAAAAATGCATTTGGAGCTGGGTGCGGTGGCTCATGCCTGTAATTCCAGCACTTTGGGAGGCTGAGGCAGGAGGATCACTTGAGGTCAGGAGTTCGAGATCAGCCTGGCCAACATGGTGAAACCCCATCTCTACTAAAAATAGAAAAATTAGCCAGGCATTGTGGCAGCTGCCTGAATCCTGGCTATTTGAGAGGCTGAGGCAGGAGAATGGCTTGAACCCAGGAGGCAGAGGTTGCAGTGAGCCAAGATCGCGCCACCGCACTCCAGCCTGGGTGACAGAGTGAGACTCCGTCTCCAAAAAAAATACATTTGGGATGTTTTAGTAATAATAACTACAATATATTGATCACTTACCTATGTTCTACACACTGTGCTAAGTGTTTTACATGCATTCTAACTTAATCCTCCAAGGATCTTACAACAGAGGTACTATTGTTATCCAAAATATAGTATAATTTCTAGTATATACTAGAAGCTCAACAAATTTGTTATTTGTTCAAAAAAATGAGTACCTCTATTCCCATTTCACAGATTAGGAAAGAGAGGCTCAGAGGTTAAGTAGCTTTCCAAGGTTACACAATGGCAAAGATGGATTTTTCTGACTCCAAACTACTAGTACACTATACTGGCTCTCTAACTTACCAGCTTGTTATTACTTTTATAAGGTACAAACAAGTTTTCTCGGTCCTACCCTGATCTAATACCATTAAACACAGCTTAACAATACTCACTACCTAATATTTAAAGAAAAACTGAACCAGCTGTCAAAAAATCAGTGGATAATAACATACCAATTATTTACAGCAAATGGTTGGTCAAATACACTTCAGATAGTGGTAGTTTATCACTTTAAAAAACTGCAGAATAAGCTTTCTATGTATTTATCACACCAGTAAATGGTATTTGCTTTGCCTAAAAGCTATGTAAATAACGTAAAATATATGCTTTTTTAGCCTTTGGCTAAAAAATTAAAGTGACCATGTTATTGCCATAGCTAGCAAAAAAAGATAAATGTTTACTTGCTTTTAAATCAGAAACTAATTTTTATCTATAGAGGAAAGAATTTAAGCCAGTCCTAAAAAATATGCTCACAAAATAAGCTGTCAAAACTGATAAAGAGAAATTACTACCTATCTCAGCATTTGAAACCTCAGATTTTGATCTGAGAATGATCTAGAGAACAAGCATATTCAAATATTCTCCAACTCTCTACCAGGCAGAAACTACTCAAGATCATTCATGCCTTACCCCCCGCCTTTCTCTTCCTAAATTAATTCTTTCTGGTAATTCTTCACAATAATGTATTTTTCACTAAAATTCAAAAGCTAAAAACTATAGCTTTCAGTAACTACATAGTAACTAGGAAATCCTTGAGAAAAGTATTTAAGTTTCAACGACAAATAGGATTAATCGTCTTTCTAATCTTATCATCAACAATTATGAATAACCCAAATGAATCCTCCAGATTCCTCTGGAGAGAAAAACATAAAATGGTTATGATATTCAGCAATTCAAATAGGATATAACAGAAGATAATCTGAATGAAAATCCTTATTTCTCACCTTTTTACTACTTCTCCAACTTATACTCTCTCTCTCATTTCCTTTCTAAATTCTGCCTTTAAGATCATTTTACCATCATATTATTTCTTTTTATTACCCATTCCTTCTCCTACTTTAGCCTCACAAAATAACTGTCTTAAAAAATAATTTAATGAAAAAGAAGAAAAATCCCAAGTATTTAACTATGCCATATATGACATCATGTTAGACATCATTTACAGTCTAGAAGAAGTAGGAGACATGTACATAAAAAGAGGATTTACAGGAATGGATCTATGACATCCAGACTTTGGAAAACTACTTCACTGTGGTCTAATAAGGTCAAGCTTTTTTTTAGATGAAGTGGAATTTGAGCTAAACCTGAAAGATGGGTAAAAGCTGGAAGCATGGCAACAGAAAAGGATTTCTGGCAAACAGACCAAAGGGATGAAAGTAAGCATTTATTTAGTGTTTATAAAGAACAAAAAATAGCTAGAGCACAGAATATGTGAATTAAGGTGCTTGTTTCTACCTAAAAGCTATTATATGAATACTTAATTTTTTAGTGTTGAGAATACATATATATATATTCTGGTAAATGAGGAGACTACCTTCCAAAAACTACATTATGTTTAAATGAGGGGCCAACTTCTGCAACATGAAAAAAGGAACTGTCTTTGCTTACCCCACTGACCAAATTAGTTTCCCCATACCAAAGGGGGAATTCATATTCCTCAGTCTGGTATGCAGTTCTCTATAAATCAGCTTTACACTATTTATTCCTAACTTATTCCTTATAATTCCCCAATGTAACTGACTAGACTCATTGACCCGTAAGTAAGTACTGCTATCTCATCTTTATTTTTTTTTTAACCTATCATCCTTCTGTTTAAAACCGTCCTCTCCCTAAATCTTTAAGCCACCAATGATCATTTCAATTGTTGCACAGGACTTTGCCCCCACCAGATTCTCTACACTCTTTAGCATTCTCTGGTATCACTAAGTGTTGTCATTTTGTTGTACCACTTATTACATGCCAAGCAATAGTGATAAAGATCCCTAAAGTAAGGTTGTGGTCTAGGAGAAATATGACGAAAGCCATGTGGCAAATACTATGGTAGAAGTGTTTTTCAAAAAGTATCATATTAGCAAGTACAGATGAAGTATTTAATTTTGCCTTTATGGGTAGGGGAAATCAAGAAGGTTTCTAATCTGTAATTAGGAGCAACAAGGCAAACTCATCTTCATCAGTTCAAAAATCTTATAAATAAAAAACTATCAAAAGAAGAAAATTTTTTTAAAAAATCCTTACTAAGAACTACAAAATGAACAGAGGAAAATAATTGAAACCAACTGTACAGTCTTATTTTGTTAAATAACATTTCATATCACCCAACCGCCCCAAACTATAAAGCTTCAAGGCTGGGGTCAAGTCTTCCTTAAATTTTTTTTTTTTTTGCATAACTCTTAAAACACATAGTATAGTATGGTAAACCTATGAGACAATGAAAAACTATCTTTTCAAGTGGGATTTTTAAAAAATGAGGCCTAATAACATAATACAATTATGCCTTCATTTAAGAATAATGATCCTTCAGGCCGGGCACGGTGGCTCAAGCCTGTAATCCCAGCACTTTGGGAGGCCGAGACGGGTGGATCACGAGGTTAGGAGATCGAGACCATCCTGGCTAGCGTGGTGAAACCCCGTCTCTACTAAAAAATACAAAAAAGACTAGCCGGGCGAGGTGGCAGGCGCCTGTAGTCCCAGCTACTTGGGAGGCTGAGGCAGGGGAATGGCATAAACCCGGGAGGCAGAGCTTGCAGTGAGCTGAGATCCGGCCACTGCATTCCAGCCTGGGCGACAGAGCGAGACTCCGTCTCAAAAAAAAAAAAAAAAAAAGAATAATGATCCTTCAGATGATATTTAGGGTTGTTTTAAAATCAGTGTATCATTTTGAATTTATAGTAAGCTGACTGGTAACTGTCTACCAACACCAGCAAATCAGCAGATTAATAAACCTATTAGATGGAAAGTTGAATTGATGGTGGCTGACCATATAATAAAATAGCATATTAGAATGAATGTTAAGTCTAACAAATTGACAAATTCTACTTATCATCCAAGTGATTTTGCCCCAAGGTGGAATTTAAAAATAAAAACTTACATCTTTTAAGGCTTTACTGCTAAAAAAGGACTCTCACTTTCTATCATATTAAAACCCTATGATGTAAATTAAGGTGGGTTAATTGTACCCAATGTACAGATAGAGTCCTAGAAGAGTGTGGTGGCATGCACCTATAGTCCCAGCTACTTTGGAGACCGAGGCAAGAGGACTGCTTGAGCCCAGGAGTTCAAGGCTGCAGTGAGCTATAATGGCACCAATGCACTCCAGCCTGGGTGACACAGTGAGATTCCATTTCTGAAAAAAATTTTTTTAATTTAAAATTTTTAATTTAAAAAAAAATTTTGTTTTAAGAGTATCAAAGTCAAGCAGCATGTCCAATGTCACATAAATCTTAAGTGGCTGGACCAGAGTTAGTCCTATAAAGCTCATTCTTTGTTCCCAGTTCCAGACTCTTCCTGCTCTGCCACCTCATGCTCTCAGTGGTTAGCACTCTATTTTAGGAAGAATATCTGTAATTCTTGAACAATAATAAATTTCTAACCAAAATGCAAATAAGAGAACTAAATTGGTCTGCCTTGATAAAACTGCATCCTGTCAAAGCAAAGATGAGATTATAGTCAATTAGGGCTGCTGTTTTGACTAGATTTTATAGCAGAAATTCATTTAAAAGCACACCAAAGTAAAAAGCACAAAAGCCACTTTATGTGAGGAAATGGTCAGGCTGTCCCTGTCAGTTCACAGTAATCTTTCCGTACGTTTGCATGACTTCAGAAGTTTAACCCAAAAGGCAGTCTGGCTGTCTCAGGTGGGAAGACTACGATCTGGAGAGATCAAGTCTATATAACATCCAACTCTGTTAGTTTTTCCAATAACTCATTTCTTCAGCCAAGTATTCTTTAATAAATCAGTCTAGATGGAATAATACAGATACTATATGAATTCTGTCACTGCAATCACTCTGATACCACTATAGATGACCTGTTCAGAATAACTAAAATACATAGGTAATTACTGAAAGACTTCAGCTACACACAAGGAAAAATGAAACAGCTATAAAACCGGAATGGGCTGCCTTCTAAGGGAGTGAACTCCCTTGTGAAGGCAGTATTCAGGAAGAGATGAATAACAACCTATAGGGAGTATGTAACAGAAGAGAAGAAAGCAGCAGCTGGGGAGAAAGGTTTGTAAGATCTCTTATAATCCTGAATCTAAAAAAATTAATTATATAAATTGAATTAATTTGCTGCTAATAGATGAAAAAAGAAAAATCAAAACAAGTCCTAATACTGTCTGAACTTGTTTAGGTCATTTAATATCTGTGGGCAGCTTATATAATATGTAAAATGAGCTGGAATTAAATGTTCTTTAAAGTTACTTCCAAGCCTAATTCTCAGTTTTTGAGTTGCTAAAAATAGATTCCTCCAAATCACTACATTAAAGTGAGATCACAAACTTTATTCACTCACGACTTACATACTTTTATTTTACACATTAGCATATTCATCTAGGTCCTAAAACTAACAGAAGTACTTAATGTCACTGAACTAGGGAACTTAAAATGGTTAAAATGGTAAATTTTATGTTATGTATATTTTATCACAATTTTTTGAAAAAGCTAAGCAGAACTGGATACAGAAGGTGAGAGTGAAGGATTGTTAAAGTGGAGACATGAAGAACAGTCAAACGATACAAGATACAAAAATCCACAAAAGAACAAACCCACCCTTAAGAGTACTGGTTAAAGCAGAACCAATCAAGGCATGAGAGAACTTACCAATAAATACATTTTAGTGCAGGGGTAGGCAAACTACAGCAGGGGCCTCCTCTTGTTGTAAATAAAGTCTTATTGGAAGACTGCCACATCCATGTACCTATTTTTTGTGGCTATTTTGCTACCACTGAGTAGTTGTTGTAGTGACTAGAGAACCCCAAAAGCCAAAAATATTTACTATTTGGCCTTTCAGGGAAAGTGTGCCAGCACTTGTCTTACAGCACCACTGTATTATAGTGCAGTATAATAATGCTTCCTTAAAATACACATAAGTTGAACAAGAAATGTTAAACTCTACTCATTACAATGTTTTAATATGGCAGAGAAATATGTAACATTTACTAGGGAGACTTATATCAAGAATAGTTATAAATTTTTTAAGTTTGATGTTTGAGGGTACCAGTGAATATGATTGGACAACGCTGATAAACAGGAGATGTACAAATTCATACATAACCTATTTTCATACTTTTCTTTCAGTGTAATGGTGCTTACTATTCTTATACAACCAGAATCAGGATATTAGAGTAGAAAAGGAGGCAGTAGAGATTTACAAGTTCAAAATTTAACAGATGTGGTTCCTTTGATTTTCAAAACTATGGAATGTTTTTTACTGTTTTGGATGTTTCCCACTCATAATGGGGGGGAAATCTTAAAAGTATCAAAAGGAGGCAGGAAAAACAATGCCGTTCTCATAACAATGTCATTTTGGCTTATTTCCTTCTATTACTTTTTCTGAGCTTTTTAAAACAGCTTGAGATCATACCGCAAGGAAAATTCTGTATTCTAACTTTTGGCCTAACATTACCTTATATCCCAAAAAGTATCTGCAAACATTTTAAATGACTAAATAAGAGACTCTCATATGAATGTACCATAACTTACTTAGCTATCCCACTAATGTTGAACATGAGTTTTTCTCTAGTATGCAAAACACTGCACCAAAAATATTAGGAAATAAATCTTTCCAACACTTCAGTTTATTTTGTGAACTTAGATTCCTAAAAAGGTATGAATACTTTTTAAGTTCCTCATAGAGCTTAAAAATTGCTCTTTAGAAAGTTTACAATCCCATCAAAAATTGAAGGACGCGGCTATGTCACTCAAAATATCACCAAGAAGACAGTTTTAAAAATCTTTTTTAGAAGCCTGTACCAGAAATAGGCAAAAATATATTTCTTAATCCTGAAAGCTATCAGTTTTATTTATCATACAACATCTACAGTTCCATGTTTCGAAAGTAATGCTTTTACTATAAACATTTCTTTATAATGAATGTTACATATCAAGCAGAGGACACTTCCAAATGGAAGTCAAGGTACATTAACATTTTGCTTCTACTACTTTGCAGGGGGTCAGAAAATCACTAAGTGCAGTGATCACTCATAAGTAATGTGTTTCATAACCAAAGCAATTTTACACCTGAGTAGATTTCAGGGTAAAACTGTAGTAGCAGTATCTCTATGTGAAAGCTATGTACCTCACTTAGAAATATCAGTAATTAGTAACTATTTTTATAAATACATCTGTTCACTCAGCTTTCTTAAGCATTTCTCTTACTAGCAAATGACTTAAAGGTGAAAAGGCACAGACAGGCAACTGTAAAATATAACCTTAATTTATATAAGATTTAACATGATTGAGCTCCCTCACACAAATTCTATAATTAGGCTTTCAGTTTATATAGTCATAATTTTTCTTCATTTCAAACATCACGAGAAGGAAGTAGTACAGCCTTTTACTATGAGCTTTTTTTTTTTTTTTTTTTGAAATGGAGTCTCGCTCTGTCACCCAGGCTAGAGTACAGTGGCACGATCTCAGCTCACTGCAACCTCCACCTCCTGGGTTCAAGCAATTCTCCTGCCTCAGCCTCCTGAGTAGCTGGGATTACAGGCGCCCGCCACCACGCCTGGCTAATTTTTGTATTTTTAGTAGAGACAGGGTTTCACCAGGTTGGCCAGGCTGGTCTTGAGCTCCTAACCTCAAGTGATCCACCTGCCTTGGCCTCCCAAAGTGCTGGGATTAAGGGCATGAGCCACCACGCCCAGCCTGATTTCTTTTAAATAACTTTTTAAAACTCAAAGAAACCCACAAATACCTTCAGCAAATTTCTTTCGAGGTGACATTTATCTTTGGACCAAAATAGTGCCACCCCTCCCTTTTAACTGGCCTACATATTGCCTCATAAAAAAGGCGGAATTCTATTTGGTAGTCATTTCATGGATAAGGTGACTTTGAGGTAGGCAGACTTCTCTATAAAAGAGTAAGGTCTGGAAACATGCAGCTAAAACTCAAGGAGACTAAACCCCTCAGAATCTAATTATTGTTTTTCAGTGAATTTCATCCAAATATTAATAAAATTATATATCAACAGCATGAGTTTGTTAATTACAGATCATGAACAAAGTTATCAATGACTAACTGAAGCACATTTCAATATAAATATTAGGCCACAAAAATGTTATGACATATAGTTATTGGTACCTTTTTCACTTGCTTTTATAAAAACAAAAAACTGGGCTGGGTGCAGTGGCTCATGCCTGTAATCCCAGCAATTTGGGAGGCCGAAGCAGGCAGATCACAAGGTCAGGAGGTTGAGACCATCCTAGTTAACATGGTGAAATCCCATCTCACTAAAAATACAAAAAAATTAGCCAGGTGTGGTGGCACGTGCCTGTAGTCCCAGCTACACGGGAGGCTGAGGCAGGAGAACCACTTGAACCGGGAGGCAGAGGTTGCAGTGAGCTGAGATCGCAGCACTGCACTCCAACCTGGGTGACAGAGCAAGACTCCATCTCAAATATAAATAAATTAAAATAAAATAAAATAACAAAAAACTAAAACTCACTGATAATCATCAACTAGAAAAAAAATTTAATGAAGAAATCAAAAATAACTAAGGAAAAAATTAAACATACTTTCCAACTTGATTTTAGTTTAAGTGAATTGTAAATGTTAACTTTTAAAATTAAAAACAAATGCAATACTGAAGGATCATAAAAACACATGCCAAGGTTTTGTCATTCAATTCTAAAACTTAATATTTATATCTGCCAAATACTAACTCAACTTCCTTACTAGTATTGTTCAATCTACCCAATTCAATGTTTGCTGAAATTCATAAGCATTTCATCTTACTTTGAAATTCAATTTTCAGGCTGGGCACGGTGGCTCACGCCTGTAATCCCAGCACTTTGGGAGGCCAAAGAAGGCAGATCATCGGAGGTCAGGAGTTCGAGACCTGCCCAGCCAAAATGGTGAAACCCCATCTCTACTAAAAACACAAAAATTAGCCAGGCGTGGTGGCGGGCGCCTGTAATCCCAGCTACTCGGGAGGCTGAGGCTGGAGAATCGCTTGAATCTGGGAGGCAGAGGTTGCAGTGAACCAAGATTGTTGTGCCACTGCACTCCAGCCTGGGTGACAGAGTGAGACTCCATCTCAAAAAAAAAAAAAAATTCAATTTTCGTAGTATACACCTCGATGATTTTCTTTGCCCTTCATTTTCCATTTACTAAATATATGAACTATCAAAACATAAAGCTGAACTATCAAAACATAAATCCATACTATCTAAAGATAGCTGAAATCATTTTTGCTTGCACTTTTACTTTTAAATACAAATATATTTTGAAGTATGCTTATTTGTGTAATTACAAATATTTCTGAATGCCATGACTTCACGTAGATGTGCAAACATCTAACTACCACCTCACAGGTATGCAGTTTTTAACAGAAACTACCAAACTGCCCTCCAAAGTAACTGAACTAGTAATTTATACTTCTATTAGCAATGCAAGAGTTCCTATTTCCCAATCACTTGATTTAATATCTGCCAATCTGACAAGGGGAAACTGACCTCATTGTTGCTTTAACAGAAGACTTTCAATATTGCATCCTGTATGAATTATCTATTTTCCAACAGCATACATATGCTGGTATTTTTCCAGCCCAATTTCTGTTATGTATCTGTTTTCCTTTCTCATTAAAAAATAAATGTCCAAATAAAAAAACTTAATAACGCCCCTGTACCTCTATCCCTCTGACTCTTCCTAGGGACTCTTCACTAAGATAGGATATATACTTCTGGACTTTAAGGAAATAAGTATAACCAGCTTGACAGAGAAAAGTATGATAAAAATGTCCATATGGGCAAGTGCTGGCATAAACCATAACATAGTTTGTGACTTTAATATAATGCTCATTCCAGTTCCTGTTGGTTTTCTGGAAGTAGAGT
The DNA here is from genome assembly GCF_024542745.1 of Macaca thibetana thibetana. Classification (NCBI taxonomy): domain Eukaryota; kingdom Metazoa; phylum Chordata; class Mammalia; order Primates; family Cercopithecidae; genus Macaca; species Macaca thibetana. Next base: position 51,942,320 of record NC_065589.1, read on the forward strand.
GATATTTTCAAATTAAAACTCTAAAATTAATCTCATAACAGCATGCAAAATAGGTTGAATTGGAGAAAAGAATATTGGGGTACAGACTTAAAATCTGAAGTCATCGGATATGTGGCGACAAATGTAAGAACAGAGCTTTAGATTAAGAGATGAAGTATTACCTACACAAAGATGAGAGTCAAAGCTGAAATAAGGGATATGCTGTTGACAAGGGAGACAAGTGGGAAAGGGGCAAAGGCCTCAGCCTCAGGGTTCACCCAGTAAGGAAATCCAAAAAGAATTAGGAAAGAAGAGAGAACAATTTTGAAAATGAAGAGAGACAAGCAAAGTTGGTTTTCAAGATGACAGAATGAACCATAACAAAATTAAGTAAGATCACTATAGAGAAAACTGAGCAAATATCATTACTTTTTTCTATATGATATTAAGATGTTCCTATCCTAAACTACACTAAAGTTGTGTAATGGAAACAGCATAGTCTAAGATGACTTTAATTCAGAGTTTATGAAAAAAAGGTAAGGTAACTTGCTTATATCCCACCTCCTTTCAGAATATAAAGTAAATAAAATATAAAGTCAGGACCAAGGAAAGGAGGAAACGCAAATATCTCAGTCATGTGAACTGATGAAATTCGTGTGGTTAAGCATCAAAGTTACTCTGAACTTATTTATCAACAGAGCAAAAGGTAAACAGTGCAACTCACATAGTTTCATATAAGACAGATGTATAGCAATTTCTCAAGATAAACATTTTTATGGAAACTAAAAACATTAAAAACCTTCATGTGCAAGCCTGAAATTCAAAGGTCAATCTCTTTAACAGGCTTTACAAAAATGAAGCAGCAATTTTTTCTCATTTATTTAATAAATAGTTATGTGTCATTTAACACACGCCAAATACTGTTCTAAGCCTTTTACAAAATGTTAATTTAATTTTCTCATGGTTATTTCTTAATAATACTACATAAAATCTGGCACAGTCCTGAGTGAGTGCTAGCATACCAGGTGGACTGCTGATTGAGGGATGACCTATGCTTTGGAGGCTAAGCATTAGAAAGGATAACAGGATCAACTGGGAGCTTATCTCCCAGGATAAGAGAAATGTTTGTCACATAAAGGCAAAATGAAAGGAGCCAAAAGAGGAAAGCTACATTTGGAAACCAGATCATCCAGGAAATAGAAACTTTAACCAATTAAAATACTTTCTTCACAACCTTGAGGCCATTGCTAAAAGGTGACTTGTATTAAGAAGGCAATGAAACTAGAAACTTCTGGACAAGTAAATCACAGAAGAAGCTCAATTTCCTATTTGACAAGTGGGAAAAAGGAGAGGCACTAGAGCCACCGCAGAGACACAGACCTGAAGACATAATTTTACTAGAAAGCAGTTCCCATCCTGTAGCCTTTAAGATTAACTTTTAAATGGTAGTGACTGCATTTTGCAATTCTGTAACTTGGGCACTTGTATGTAAACTCGTTACTTGCTTGGTAAACCCGATGATGTTAAAGTGAGTCCCAGATGAGATTAAGTATCATACTAGTCCCTAAAACATGAGAGAAGTACAAATTTAACAGGAGTATAGCTTTTCAGAACTTGAAAGGATTTAAGTCATCTAACCTAAGATATTAAATAACTTGTCCATGCTCAGGACGCTATTTCGTGGCACAAAACCAACATCACAAAATACCACAAATTTCGCCCTTCATCAAGTGCTTTTTTCAAATAATCTTTTTCAGTATAGGAGAAGAACTTCAGGAAAGTTTTTGGAAGGTCCCAACTTCAATTACAGGAAAATATCAAGCAGGCGTGAGATTGAAATTATAAGAATGTTCTCACTTTCAGTTTGACTCTAGAGCTGGAACTCTAGAGCTGGAAATAGCAGCAGAAATAAAAGGGAAGCAAAACAGGTTAGAGTGTCAGCGTACAAAGCCAGAAAAACAGGTATAATGAAAGCAGGCCGGTAAATTTTTACCCATTTTCGGAAAACAAAGTGGTCCATTTGTATTACATAAGACTAAAATATTTAGGAGACTGCTTTGCATATTGTTTAAGAAAAACCAATTTTGCTTTAAGACTAAACTACTGCGCTGTACACATACAGGATGAGTCAACATCCTATCACAACTAAGTCACAAAACCTACTTAACTCAGATTTTTCACTGAGTTAGTGTATTATGTCACATTTCATCTTGGCTATTTAACTTTTATTTCTAAAAATCTCCCCATCTCACGGAAGACCTGACAGGCCAAAGCTGGTCCCTAATGCAAACAGGTGGTCTATACTGTGTGCCCCATCTTCTCGGCCACATAACCCGATTCCTCCTAATCTCACTTCTGAAACATTGTTTCCGGTGCCCCAGATGGCTCTACACGTGCCTGATGTAGCCACTTCAGAAATATAAAGAGCTCTCTGTCACATCTGGTTTCCAAAGGGATGATGGCAGAAACCAAGGGAGGGCAGGCAAAGCGGAAACGAGCCAGGAAAGGCGACAAGTCAGGAAGGTAAAGGCTCTGCTGAAAGCCCAACTCCTGAATGTCACTCGGTGGAGATGTTCGTGCGGCATCGCCCACGAACGGCTGGGGCGGGCGGCCAGGCGCTGCAGCCGCGAGCCAGGGAGCTGAGCACGCGGCGCGGGCAGGGGAGCGGCCTCTCTTGCGCTAGGACGCCAGGCGAGCCCATCAGGCCCCACCGCGGCCCCACCCGGGCGACCCCCGCCGGGGGCGGAGAAGGGAAGTGGGAGCCTGGCGGAGAGACGCGGGCGGGGAAGGCTCGGGCGGGGCCGGGCCTAATCACATGGCGCAGACGGCGCAGGCCGCCCGGCACCTCTTTCTTTCTCTTTTCCAGAACCTCGGTTCCTATCCCGCCCCACCGCAGGTCCCCACACACCCCGAGCCTGAGCCCCGAGCGGAATGAGGCCTCCTGCGCCTCGCGGAGACACTCACTTTTCACCTGAGGCCACCAGCTCTTTGCCCTCGCTGTTGCCAAACGCGTCCGTCTCCCCGGGGCTGTCCTTGGGGCCGGGCGCCGCCGGGGCAGCGGGTGGCGACACCCCGGGCTGCGGATGCGTGCTCCCCTTGCCCAGCTCCTGCAAGATCTCCGAGGGAGAGCTGGACAGGCCCCGCACAAGGGGCCCCGCCGGCCAGCCGCCCCCGCCCCACCACGGGTGGAGTCGCGCGGCGGCAGCTGGGCCCGCGGCCGGCCGTCCCCCGCTTCGGGGACGCCGGCACAGGGTGACCAGGGGCTGTGCCCGCCGCAGAGTCGCGCTCACGCCGGCTGGCGACCGCAGGAGCAGGTCCCGCAGCATCGCCGAGCCTCGCAGCCGCATCATACCGCCGGGTCCGTCAGCGGCCGCTCAACAGGGGAGGATGCTCCGGGCGTGGGCTGCCGCTTTCCTCGGGGAACGCGGTCTGTGGCGGGGCAGTGAAATGACAAGAGGAAAGGGCAGCGACGTGGGTGTGGTTCTGGCTCGGACTCCCGCAGCGGATGCGGGTGCTGCTGCTGCTGCTCCTGCTGCTGCTGGTCCCTAGGTTCGCCGCGACCGGTTCTCTTCACACCGCCTAAGGCTCTGCACTGAGGCTAAAGCGCAGGGGAGGGCTAGAGACATTCGGCTCTCGCGGACGACCCGCCCCCTTTGCCCGCTCCGATTGGCTGAAATCCTCGACCTCTCTTTTGATTGGCGATTAGGGCAGTCAAATTTCTCTCGGCTCTGGGTGCGCGGAGAGTAGGGCGGGGGATTGGTGGGGAGCGGGGAGAGGAGTCAAACTGACGTGTGCAGCGGATGAGCCAGGCCCGGCTCCTCAGTAGCCGCTTTCCGCGCGCGGTGCCAACTCCGAGGCTAGCCTAGTTGGGTACTAGGGGCTCTGGGTTCTCGCATTTGTGAAGCGATGGGCTCCTCAGCTCCGGGGATTCGAGCTGTTGGGGAGACTCATGGGCGAGAGCCCCCGCAGCCGAGGGCTGTGAGGTCAGCAGGTTTGGCGGGGCTGAGTCTGGCCGAGCTGTTGGAGCTCGACCGGTCCCAGCTCGCATCTGGCTCCCAGGTCAGGGCGTCTGCGAATCCTCCGAGAGCAGCCCCGGACGAGCTTCATCCCTCTCCCAAATGTAACATTTGCTTGAAACTTTCCATGATTGGCTACTACCCAGACGTGAAATGTTTTGGAAAAAATGAGCACAATCCTTTCAGCTATGTGACTTAAGCCAATGGAGGGTGGAGGTGGGGGGAGGACGACGAATGGGGGCGGTGCGGAATCCAGAAAACGACAGCTTTTTAAAAATTAATTTTTAAATGTACACCGATACTTCAAAAATAGTTTTGAATAGCAATGACTCCGTTAACGCTAGTTTGCTTGAAAGCAAAATTGTAGATACTTTTCTATTTTAAAAACTGCTTCACTGTTTTTAAAATAGAAGCGTTGGAATACGGGTTCTCTAAGTTATTTCAGCATCACTTTATCCATTTATCCTTTTGGACCTGTGGAAAAAGAGCCAAGAACCTGATAAACTGAGTTGTTCCCTGAGCCTACATACACATTCCATTCCAGGACAAAAAAATGTTTTTAGACGATTTCCTGAAACAATTAGGTTTAAAAGGCGTAGATCCACGGAGTTTAGTAAGATGTTTTGGGGGTTGGTGTGTCGTTATTGTGTCGTGTGTGTGCCTTTTGAGAAAGGGTCTCACTCTGTCGCCCAGGCTGGAGTGCAGTGGTGTGATCACGGCTCAATGCAGCCTTGAACTCAGGGGCCCCGGTGATCCTCCCACCTCAGCCACCACCTGCTAATTTTTTTTTTTTTTTAATTAATTTATTTTTTTTTTGTAGAGATGGGGTTTCGCGAGGTTGCCCAGGCTGGTTTTGAGGGATCCGCACCCCCTGAGCCTCCCAAATTGCTGGGATTACAGGCGTGAGCCACCGCGCCCAGCCTAATGAGATGATTTTATGAAACTAGAAGGTGTATGTCAGGTGCGTCATTAATTGATCACCGGATTTAGTAATCTAATGAACTGTAAAATATTTTAATAGATTAATAATTAGGAAATCTGGCTGTACCCACAGGTTATGTTGACCTTTGGCATGTTACAGCCTTGCTGTGTTTTAAGTTTTTTTTTTTTTTTTTTTCTATCTGCTGTTTAACCAGAAGAACATGGAAAAAACTATCATGTGTAAAACATAGTCACCTTTTTTATTTAAAAAAAAAAAAAAAAAAAAAGGCAGTTAGGACAATGGCAAACTACTTAGATGGCTTTTATTACTAATGTTACTTGTCCAAAAATGTTGATGAATCCAAGTAATGATATATTCAGGAATAGAGACATCAAGTTTCGGAGGAAAGGTAACAAATATTACCCCTGCCTAACCCTGACTTGTTAATGACTTGCAAACTTTAATATTGTCCAGTATCTTAGCTGCAATTAGTTATCAATTTTAACTGCCTCCTTTTTCTCAACAACAGGAAGCAACTGACAATCCAGTTACTATTTTCCTCTCAGTTTTTCCCTTAATTTCTCCGAGTTTCTTGAAAATTATTTTAGATATTTAAAGGTTTAAAGGCTTTATAGTACACTTAACAAATAAGAAAGCTAACCTAGTAATAGATTATTTTCTAGAGTTTCTAGTTTCTAGAGTTTTATTTTGTAGTAGTTTCTAGACTTTCTGCTTTTGGGGAGAATGGACAGATATTACTCCCAAAATCTGGAAGAATTGAGTTCACTGAAATTTAACCCCTTGTTTGAGAAGGCTAATGAAAAGGTTATAGACAGCCAAGAAACTATTCTAAATTGAATAAAAATGTGACTCAATACTTTCATTTGATTATTTTCTTCATCTTATATAATTTTTTAATCTTTAAAGATATTTTTATTCTACAACTTTGTAACCATTACACAACTTTGGAGTTTCCGTTATGTTAAATTGAATCATATCATCACGTAAAATAAACTCATGTAATCATCATGTAAAACATATAAAAATATTTGTATACATACAATAAGTAGTCCACCAAAATATCTGCAAATAGAAAAAGGCTCTCCACATTAACTATGGTTGAGTTGTCAAATCTACTCTTAGACTTCCTTTTTGCTTCTAAGTGCAGCTACACTACAAAGAGTTGCTGTCCCATAGCCATCATGAGGTAATCAACCATCAAAGGGAATAGTTGGAATTTATGCACTTTGTTCCTATTCTAATTTGAAGAAGGGTTCCTGTGCTTCTGTGTTCCTGAGCTTCTCTGTTCTGTCGAAAATTACAGAAGGCTAATGTTTCAAGATCATAATAAAATCCATGTATAGGCTGGGCACGGTGGACTCATGCTGTAAATCCCAGCACTTTGGGAGGCTGAGGCGAGCGGATATCAAAGTCCGGAGATTGAGACCATCCTGACTAACATGGTGAAACCCCGCCTCTACTACAAATACAACAATTAGCTGGATGTGGTGGCATGCACCTGTAATCCCAGCTACTCGGGAGGCTGAGGCAAGAGAATCCCTGGAACTTGGAAGGCCGAGGTTGCAGTGAACCGAGACCACGCCACTGCACTCCAGCCTGGCAACAGAGCAATACTACATCTCAAAAAAATAAATAAAATAAAATAAAAAGTATATATATATATATAGAGAGAGAGATATATATATATATCTCTATATATATATATTCCAGGTTGTGCCTTCACAAAAACTTATTTATTATTTGTTGACCTAGAACTAAAAACCAAGTAATTCTCCTTTGACTAACAGCTTAAAAGAATTGCCTAAGCCTTTTTTTGAAATTCTTCTGTTTGGAGAATAAAGCAAGGTTCAGGAAACCTCTAAACAAGCTTCTGCTACTACTTCCCTTTCTTCTGTTGGTTTCCTGCTTTAACTGGCCAACTTCCTAGCCTCGCTGATAAGCCCTGCCAAACATGGCTTATTTTTCCAATACTGAATATAGATGTGTACTAAAGTAAGTACGGTAAATCCTTCATGTATAAAAAGGGGATAACATGGCCAGGCAAGGTGGCTCACACCTGTAATCCCAGCACTTTGGGAAGCCGAGGCAGGTGGATCACCTGAGGTCAGGAGTTCAAGACCAACCTCGCCAACATGGTGAAACCCCGTCTCTACTAAAAATACAAAAAATTAGCCAGGCATGGTAGTGCATGCCTGTAATCCCAGCTACTCGGGAGGCTGAGGCAGGAGAATCGCTTGAACACAGGAGGCAGAGGTTGCAGCGAGATCTAGCCATTGCACTCGAGCCTGGGCTATGAGAGCAAGACTCCATCTCAAAAAAAAAAAGGGGGGGATAATATTGGTACTTACAGGGTTGTCATGTGGAATAAATAAACAACACATATAAAGCACCTAGAATATGACAGTAGCACTCTGTAAGTGTTATAGCTATTGTTATCAAACCATGGGTAAATAAATTTTGACATGCAATATGATCAGTTTTTACATTTATTATTGAAAAGCCAAACAGGATTGTTTTAAATCATCTAATAATAAAATATTATTTAAGGGGAACCTAGAGATAATTTACTTCATTTTAGAAAATAAACCAGTAATTTTCGAAGTATCTTAAAATAGAAAAAGACAAAGACAGTCAGATTAAGAAAAGCTGGGCTTGGAGGCCAGGCACGGTGGCTCACGCCTGTAATCCCAGCACTTTGGGAGGCCGAGGCGGGCGGATCACAAGGTCAGGAGATCGAGACCACGGTGAAACCCCGTCTCTACTAAAAATACAAAAAATTAGCCGGGCGCGCTGGCAGGCGCCTGTAGTCCCAGCTACTCAGGAGGCTGAGGCAGGAGAATGGCGTGAACCCGGGAGGCGGAGCTTGCAGTGAGCCGAGATCGTGCCCAAAGTAACAGCTATTCACAAATAGCTAAAAAAATAAATTCCAGAGAAGGAAGAATCGCTAAGAAAGCGGGCCTCAAATATACATGTCATATACAAATACCTTAACATTTAGCAATTAAATCTAAAAATATATCATTTGCCATCTATGTAAATGAAAGTATACCTCTGTTCATTGTGACCTCATATAGAATGACAACAGATTTTCATCAAATTTGAGCAGCATATTTGAATGATCTGCCTTAAAATACTAACTATATGAAGTTCTTTTTGAGAGTTTCCTGGTGGCTGTAGTGGGGGTTGGGTGGGAATCAGCTGTTTTTCTCCACTTAGAGTAATATGATGAAGATTTCAATTAGTTGAGTTTGTAAGGTAATATTGTTTATATTTATACCAGCATTATATTTATGGGAACTCCAAATATTAATTTTTCAAAATGATTTTAATCCTTATTTTTCTGTGGATTCATACTAAAAATAAATCAGGCTAAACCCCAGCCTAGAGAAAAGAAAGTCTTTCTTGTATATTACCAAAACCTAAAAAAAAAAAAAGGATTTTGTACATAGTCCAAAAGTCAGTCAAAAGGATACCTGCCTGAGAATGAAAACAACCTCTGTGGTAGATTATATTACTATTCCCAAATATTTTTGTCCCTCCCACTGGGCAGACTTTACCTCCTCACTTTGAATGGCAGTCTTGGCCTTGATTTGTTCAATGATATGTGACAGGAAGTGATATGCCACTGCTGAGCATAAACTCACTTGGTTCTGTCATCTCTCTTTTCCCTTTTAAACAAGAATGGCATGTCCCAGAGAGGGGACACTTCTTCCCGCCCCCCTGGCCCCTGCAAACCCATCACAGGGGTTGGTTCTAGTCCAGTCCATGAGAGGGTGCTTCTTTACCTGGGTCTCAGAATATGGAACAAAGCTGACAATGACTTTGGCTGACAACAGCAAGAGAAATAAGCCTTATTTTAAGTCATTTAAACTTGAGGGTTATTACCATAGAATGACTTAGTTGGTTTTTTTTTTTTTTTGAAACGGAGTTTCACTCTTGTTGCCCAGGCTGGAGTGCAAGGGTGCGATCTCGGCTCACCGCAACCTCCGCCTCCCGGGTTCAAGCGATTCTCCTGCCTCAGCCTCCCGAGTAGCTGGGATTACAGGCATGCACCACCACGCCCGGCTAATTTTGTGTTTGTTTGTTTGTTTGTTTGTTTGTTTTGAGACAGAGTCTGGCTTTGTCACCCAGGCTGGAGCGCAGTGGCCGGATCTCGGCTCACTGCAAGCCCCGCCTCCCGTGTTCGTGCCATTCTCCTGCCTCAGCGAATGACTTAGTTTAAGCTGACTGATATATCATCCAATTTGAGTGAAGAAGACGTAGTAGCCAGTATACAAATCTGTATTATGAAGAAGAAGATTGGGGAACTCTAAAAGATAGTCAGTCAACCTACAGAGCAGTTGAAACAGTACCACTAAGTGGGACTGCCTGTCAATAGGTATTATTTTTCAGGTACAATTAAAACCAAAGCTCAGGTAGGAGACATTTAATTGATAGTTCAATATGTCATATGCATTTGGACACGTTAAGTGGAGAAAATTAGCAGTGATTTGAAGTATGAACCCGATATCAATTATGCTGTGGTTAGTTTTATGCTATGAAATCTAATGGTAGTTCAGCATCTAACATTTGTCACATTTTACAAGCCCTGAAAAAGAAAAATGAGCCAGGGCTTTTATCTATTTATGCTCATACAATGGTAAAATCATATTACCAGTTCAGAAACCAATTACTGAATTCTGCTGAAATCATTATTTATGGAGCTAAATATAAAATTCAGAGTCTACAATAATGTATTTGGATGTACCAGGGTAAAGAGGAATCAGTATTCATCCTCTGGAAAGCACGGGTTCCTTCAAACTATATTTTCACTTTTCAAGCATCTGACATTTGCAGTAAGCATCTGGTTCTCTCTATCCATTTAGAAGGTATTAGAAACAATGCTACAAATCAAGGATTGGTTTGTGATCAAGCTGCTTCTCATAGAGATAACACCAATGTGTGTTCTGAGGCAGAGCTTTATTCACATGTACCCTAGATAGTACAACAAACAGTACAATATATTTTTTAAACTGTAGAAACAACCTAAATGTTTATCAGCAGGATCATGGATTAACATAACATGGCACACATTATTTAATGCACAGTATTTAAAACTAATGATCCCTAGTTTCCTGTATTAAGTGAATAAGTCTCAAAAACAGTGTTGAAGGGGTAAAAGTTACATATGGGTGTATTATACTACCATGATTTTTTTTTTTTTTTTTTTTTTGAGATGGAGTCTCACTCTGTCACCTAGGTGACATCTCGGCTTACTGCAACCTCTGCTTCCCAAGTTCAAGCAATTCTCCTGCCTCAGTCTCCCGAGTAGCTGGGACTACAGGCGCCTGCCACCATGCCTGGCTAATTTTTGCATTTTTAGTAGAGACAGGGTTTCACCATGTTGGCCGGCCTGGTCTCGATCTCTTGACCTCATGATCCACCCAACTCGGCCTCCCAAAGTGCTGAGATTACAGGCATGAGCCACTGTGCCCGGCCTTAAAATACTATATGATTTTAAAACATGGAAAACAATTTATTATTTGTAGATTTATATAGATTTTGTTTAAATGTTTAAAACATGCACAGGAATGGCAAACATCGAATTCAGTATAGTGACTATTGTCTCTAAATATATAATGGAGAATGGGATTGAAGAGTTGTACACAGTTGTAAACTGTATCTGTAATGATAAACTTCATTTTGTTTGTTTGTTTGAGATAGTTTCGCTATTGTTACCCAGGCTGGAGTGCAATGGCGTGATCTCGGCTCACCACGACCTCCACTTCCCAGGTTCAAGTGATTCTCCTGCCTCAGCCTCGTAAGTAGCTGGGATTACAGGCGCACACCACCATGCCCAGCTAACTTTTGTATTTTAGTAGAGATGAGATTTCACCACGTTGGCCAGGCTGATCTCGAATTCCTGACCTTGTGATCCGCCCACCTCAGCTTCCCAAAGTGCTGGGATTACAGGCATGAGCCACCACGCCCAGCATGATTAATTTCTTAAAATAATAATTTTAAAAATCTGAAGCAAACAGGCAAATATGGTTTGTTATATTCCCTTTTCTCTCTGTTTGAAATATTTTGTGATAAAAGAAAATAAGCTCAGCTGGGCACAGTGGCTCACGCCTGTAATCCCAGCACTTCAGGAGGCCAAGGCTGGCAGATCATGAGGTCAGGAGTTTGAGACCAGCCTGACCAACATGGTGAAATACCATCTCTACTAAACATACAAAAATTAGTCGGGTGTGGTGGTGTGCACCTGTAGTCCCAGGTACTCAGGAGGCTGAGGGAGGAGAATCACTTGAACCCAGGAGGTGGAGGTTGTGATGAGCCAAGATCACGCCATTGTACTCCAGCCTGGGCAACAGAGCCAGACTCCATCTCAAAAAAAGAAAACAAGCTTCATTTCAACGTTGAAACCCATCACAGCCCTCTAACAATTATTGTATATGTAGAAAATATTATAAATTCTATGATACATTTTAATGGCTCCTTTTAAACTTAATTTCACCTAACCAATGCTGACTGATATAACTAGTAAGCAATACAGCTACCCTGTAAATTATTTTTCAAAAGGACAATCAGTAGTTACTAACCTTGAAATAAAGGTTTTATTAAAGATAAGAATGACATATTTAACAGAAAAACATTAAAAATTATATTATTTTTTACTATTTCAAAGATAAATATGAAAGCAATTACTTTACTAATGAAATTTGAATAAAAAATATATTCTTCCTTCCTTCAATGTTAAAGAGGCTATTTATGCTTGTAACATTTCTGTTGGAGACAGGTGTTGATATGGTTTGGCTGTGTCCCCACTCAAATCTCATCTTGAATTCCCATGTGTTGTGGGAGGGACCTGGTGGCAAGTAATTGAATCATGGGGGCAGGTTTTTCCCATGCTGTTCTCCTGATAGTGAATCTGTCTCATGAGATCTGATAGTTTTAAAAAGGGGAATTTCCCTGCACAAGCTCTTTTCTCTTGTCTGCTATCGTGTGAGATGTGCCTTTTACCTTCTGCCATGATTGTGGGGCCTCCCCAGCCATGTGGAACTGTAAGCCCATTAAACTTTCTTTTGTAAATTGCCCAGTCTCAGGTATGTCTTTATCAGCAGCATGAAAATGGACTAATACAGGTATCAACTGCTAAATGTTATGGCTAGAGATATTATAAGTTAATAAGGTCACATGGCTAATTAATAATAGAGTTAGTGAAAACATACCCTTCTGCTAGATCTGGCACTTATCCTCATTTCTTTTGAACCATCAGTGAAATGCCCACCCAAAAACTCTGCTGTGGCTTGAATATCCTTGACAAAACTCACATTGCAATTTAATTGGCCAGGCGTGGTGACTCACACCTGTAATCTCAGCATTTTGGGAGACTGAGGCAGGCAGATCATTTGAGGTCAGGAGTTCAAGACCAGCCTGGGCAACATGGTGAAACCTAGTCTCTACTAAAAGCAAAAAAATTAGCCAGGTATGGTGGCACATGCCTGTAGCATGTGGTGTGGTGGCCTGTAGCATGGTGGCATATGCCGGGTATGGTGTCACATGCCTCCTGAGACCCAGGAGGCTTGAACCCAGGAGGCGGAGGTTGCAGTGAGCTGAGATTGCACCATTACACTCCAGCCTGGGTGACAGAGCAAGACTGTGTCTCAAAAAAAAGAAAAAAATTAATTGCCATTTTAACAGTGTTAAGAGGTAAGGCCTTTAGGAGGCAATTAGGTCATGAGGGCTCTGCCCTCATGAATGGATTAATGCCATTATCATAGGAATGGGTTAGTTATTGCAGGAGTGGGCTCCTGATAAAAGATTAAGTTCAGCCCCCATTTGTTCTTCTGACTCACGCTCATTTGCCATGTGAGGCCTTCCTCCATGAGATGGCTCTCATCAGTTGCTGATACCATATTCTTAGACATCTTGGCCTCCAGACCATGAGCCAAATAAATCTCTTTTCTTCATAAATTACCCAATCTGTAGTATTTTGTCAGCAGCAGAAAATGGACTAAGAGAGAACATTGTTATTGAGAAGTGGAGCTGTTGCTGTAACAAATACCTGAAAATATGGATATGGCTTTGGAACAGGGTAATGGGTACGGGCTGGAAGAATTTGAGAAGCAAGCTAGCAAAGGCCTAGATTGTCCTAAACAGAGCATTAAGGGTGATTCTGGTGAGGGTTCAGAAAAAAAGAAATGCAGGAAAAGTAGGTGATATGGTTTGGATTTGTGTCTCCGCCCAAATTTCATGTCTGAATTTTAATCCCCAGTATTGGAGGAGGAGCCTGGTGGGAGGGGATTGGATCATGGGGACAGACTACCTCCTTGCTGTTCTTGTGATGGTGAGTTCTCATGAGATTTCATTGTTTAAAAGTGTGTAGCACCTCCCCCTGCTCTCTCTTCCTCCTTCTCCAGCCATGTAAGACATGCCTCCTTCCTCTTTGCTTCCTGCCATGATTGTAAGTTTCCTGAATTCTTCCCGTCCATGCTTCCTGTACAGCTTGGGGAACTGTGAGTCAATTAAACCTCTTTTCTTTATAAAGTACCCAGTCTCAGGTAGCAATTCTTTATAGCAATGCAAGAACAGATTAATATAGTCTAATAATACTTCTTAGAGATTACTTAAGTGCTCACAGCCGCAATGTTGGTGGAAATATGAACAGTAAAGGCCATTCTAATGAGGTCTCAGATGGAAATGAAGAATGTATTAGAAACTAGAGTAAAGACTATCCTTGTTATAAAGTAGCAAAGTCCTTAGTTGAATTATGTCCATGCCCTAGATTTTATGGTATGCAGAACTTAAAGAGCAATGAACTAGGATATCTGGTGGAAAAAATATCTAAGCAGCAATGCTTCCAGGCTGCTGGAGCTACCTTTAACTGCATACAGTGAGATGCAAGAGGAAATACATGACCAAAAGACAGAATTTATTGGAAACCAAAAATAAAATTCTAGCCCCAAACTGACTGAATGGACCCCTTTCTTGACCAAGGAGATTTCAAAGAAACCTGAAAAACTAGTTCAGACCATGCTTCATTATACTCCCTTCCATTTGAAGTTTAGATACAACTGACCAACATTAACATTAAAGTAGAGGAGGTAAGGCTGGGCGAGGTAACTCACACCTGTAATCCCAGCACTTTGGGAGGTTGAGGCAGGGGGATCACCTGAGGTCAAGAGATCCAGACCATCCTGGCCAATGTGGTGAAACCCTGTCTCCACTAAAAATACAAAAATTAGCTGGGCGTAGTGGCACGTGCCTGTAATCCCAGCAACTGGGGAGGCTGAGGGAGGAGAATCGCTAGAACCTGGGAAGCAGAGGTTGCAGTGAGCCAAGATTGCGCCACTGCACTCCAGCCTGGCGACAGGGTGAGACTGCATCTCAAAGAAACAAAACAAAACAACAACAACAAAAAATTAAAGTGGAGATACTGACACTGACAAAACAGACTTTTCGTAGCACTAAGATACCAACTCCAAACTGACTCTGCTATAACATCATATGACAGATAACATGCCCTAAAGGAAATCAAAGTATTTTACCCCAAAATAGATTTCTTTGACATATTTTGGAATGATCCTACAAAGGTGTCTCTTGTAGGGAAAATTTACACTCTGTAGAGAATCCCCTTCCCTTTCCTGATTCAGGAGCAGTTTGACTAAGGGTCTGACACCCCTTAAGGTCTCCTAAGAGACATTTATCATCTATTCTCTCTGAAGCTTGCTACCTGAGGGCTTCATCTACATAACAAGAACCTTGGCTTCCAGGAACCCCTTATCCCAAACCCAAGAAACTGCTAATTTATACGGGCTGACTTTAACACTTTAGGCAAAGCTTAACTCTTTTAACCAATTGCCAATCAGAAAATCTTTGCATCCACCTGTGACTTGGAAGCCCCCATTTCCAAGTCCAAACTTTCTGACCCAAACTAATGTAGATCTTACATGTATTGATTTACATCTTTGCCTGTAACTTCTATCTCCCTAAAAATGTATAAAATCAACTGTAACCCAACCACCCTGTACATTTGTTCTCAGGACCCTCTGAGGCTGTGTCATGGGTGATGGTCCTCATATTTGGCTCAAAATAAACTTCTTCAAATATTTTACAGAGTTTGGCCTTTTTTTGGTCAACATTAAAATTAAAAGAAAGACTAAATGGAAAGATTTGAAAAATTTGCAGTCTGGCCATATAAAGAGTGAAAAGTCATATTTAGGAGAACAAAGTGGCCATATGCTAAAGGTATTAGTATAGATAAAGGAGAGCCAGATGCTATTTATCAAGACAATGAAAGACTCAAAAGGCATTTCAGAGATCTTCTGAGGCTGCCCCTGCCACCGCAGGCCCAGAACTCTAGGAGGACAGAATGGTTTCGGGGGATGGGCTCAGGGTGCCCTTCACAGGCTCACAGCCCAGGGCCACTTTGGGACTCTATTCCCTGCATTCTGGTCCAGTGCTCCTCAGCTGTCCTAGCTGTGACTCAAGCAGGCTTAGGTGTGGCTCAACCTACCACTCCAGATGGTTCAAGCCATAAACTTTGGTAGCATCCATGTGGCGCTAATTCTGCAGGTGTACAGACTGCAAAGAGCTGTGTTGGTGTGGCTTCCTCCACCGAGATTTCAAAGAATGTTGCAGACAGCCTGGGCACCCAGGCAGAGACTTAATCACGGGGGTGGAGCCACTGCAGAGAACCTCTACTAGGGCGATACCAAATAGAAATGTGGGGTCAAAACTACCACAGAGAGTCCCCACTAGGGCGATGCCTAGTAGAGCCATGGGATTGGGGCTAATCCCCAAACCCAAGAACTGTAGGGCCACCAGCATGCAACTTCAGCCTAGGAGAGCTACAGGCATGTGATCCCAACTTGTGAGAGCTTCTGGGTGGACTGACTCCAGTAGAGGCATAGGACGAGGGCTGCCTGGGTTTTTAGGAGCCCATCTTCCACCACTGTGTGCCCAAAATGGGGGATATGGAGTCAGAGGAGACTATTCTTCAGCTTTAAGACTTAATGTTGATTAACCTGTTGGATACTTTTGTACTTATTTGGGACCAGTTCCCTTTTCTTCTTGCCTATTTTACCCTTTTGGAATGGGAATGTCTATCCTATGCCAGTCCTGCCATTGTATTTTGGAAGTAGATAGCTTGCTTGATTTTATAGTCTCATGGCTATAGGGAATTTGCCTCAGGATAAATCATGCCTGCAATCTCACCCCTATCTGATTCAGATGAAACTCTGGACTCTGGGCTTTTGAGTTGATGCTGGAACAAGTTAAGAATTTTGAGCTATTGAAATGGAATGAATGTATGTTGTATGTGAGAAGAATATGAGTTTTGGGGGGTCAGGGGCAGAATGTTATGGTTTGAGTGCCCTCATCAAAACTCATGTTGAAATTTAATTGCCATTGTAACAGTATTAAGAGGTGGGGGGGCCTTTAAGAGGTGACTAGGTCATGAACGCTCTGGCTTCATAAATGGGTTAATACCATTATCACAGGAATGGGTTAGTTATCACAAGAATGGGTTTCTGATAGAAAGGTAAGTTCAGCCCTCATTTGTTCACTCTGTCTTGCACTCATTTTCCATGTGATGCCTTCCACCATGAGATGACCCCCACCAGATGCCAGTGACATGCTCTTGGACTTCCCAGCCTCCAGAACCATGAACCAAATTAATCTCTTTTCTTTATTAATTACCCTGTCTGTGGTATTCTGTTATAGCAGCAGAAAACTGCTAACACAGGCTCTTAAAAATTATTCTTTCAGAGTAATTTCTTCAAATGTGGGACCAGGTAAGTAACCTGAGTAAAGCAAACGAGGTGTAATACATTAGGGAATTAGGAGACTCTAGCACATTGGAATTGGAATGCACCATCTGAAAGGGCAGTAATTAATCCATTCCAGTCAATTTTAGCTAAGTGAGACTGCAGGCAGTTGGCTAGACCTTTGAATTCCTCAAAATGACCCAGAAATGTGATTTTTTTAAAAAAATTAAATCTTGTGACCTTTCAATGTAAGCATCTCATTCAATTTTTTAAAAATACTATACCAATCAAAACATCTGCAAGAACAATTACATTTCTTACTTTCCCCTGAACAATCAGATGATGATAGCAATATAATGTTATTTGAGATTTATTCCCCAGAGCTGATTCTACTCCAGATAACTAGTCCTAGCCAGCCATGAAAAGTTCATTCTCCTTGAAACTGCTTCAACCCTCTTGCTGCTAGGAGGGGAGCCAGCCTTAAGGCAAACATAACACACCAAGGCCAACAGAGTGGAGATAGAAAAAAAAAAAACCCTGGAAACTCCATGACATTCTTGAACTACTGACTCAATCAATTCTGATGCCCGCTCTATTCTGGTGCTCCTTGTTACACATAAACATTTCCTTATTATTTAAATCACTTCAAGTTTTGGTTTCCATTAAGACGTCTTAACTGATTCAAAGCCTAACTATAGAAGTTTCTTTCTGTATCTATATCTTTTTATTTTCCCTAAGTACAGTTTATTGTATCCTTTTTCTCTATCATTTTTTTAACATCACTAAATTAGATAGCTATGTTTAAACCTATTTATACATTATATGACTTCCCAATTGTTTGGACGGCCATGTATGATAGCTTTGCATCATTTAAAAATAAAAGGATGGAGTTGGAGTTAGAGTTGGAGATAGTAAGCACTAAGAAGCCTACCTCTAACCTTCAGTTTGGACTCTGAATGATTTCTATAACTCCAGATTGCTTCCTTTCTCTCCTAACAAAAAATATTGGCCTGGCACAGTGGCTCACACCTGTAATCCCAGAACTTTAGGAGGGTGAGGCAGGAGAACAGCTTGAGCCCAGGCATTTGAGACTGCAGTAAGCTGTGATTGTGTCACTGCCCTCCAGTGTGGGCAACAGAGTGAGACCCTGTCTCATAAAATATAAACAGACAGATAGATAGATAGATAGTAGACAGATCCATCCATACTGAGACAATGAGCTTTGCCCTTCTGCTATAAAGTAGACTTCTATACTTGTGCCTAATAGGTTAGTGTTTGAACTTTAATTTGCTTTCCTTCATTCTTGCCAGAATGATCAATTATCCTTCACCTAACCAGCATTCCTCCTTTCCAACTTTCCTCTTTGCTTATGCCATTTTAATCACTTGTATGACCTAAACCTCTTCTCCACCCTTCAAAATTCTACTGATCCTTTAAGATCTCCATCTTATATCTTCATGGTGCTCTCCCGTTTCGTATCACCTTCATAACAGTCATTTGAGATGGGCAGGTAGGTACAATCTCATTTTTAGGTGAGAAAATTGACAGAAACATTAATCTGCTCAATATTTCAGTTACTTGCCTTAAAAGTATCACATATTTCTTGACTCTGGCTTATGCCTTTACCATCACCCTCTTACCGTTCTCATTTGGATGCACCTTCTCTTTCCCAATCAGTGAACTCAAGTAAACGTATTCTATGCTTTTTCTATTGACTGTTATTTCTTTTCTTTCTTTTTTTTTTTTTTTTGAGACGGAGTCTGGCTCTGTCGCCCAGGCTGGAGTGCAGTGGCTGGATCTCAGCTCACTGCAAGCTCGGCCTCCCAGGTTTATGCCATTCTCCTGCCTCAGCCTCCCGAGGAGCTGGGACTACAGGCGCCCGCCACCTCTCCTGGCTAGTTTTTTGTATTTTTTAGTAGAGACGGGGTTTCACCGTGTTAGCCAGGATGGTCTGGATCTCCTGACCTCGTGATCCGCCCGTCTCCGCCTCCCGAAGTGCTGGCTTACAGGCGTGAGCCACCGCGCCTGGCCTTCTATTGAATGTTATTTCTGACTAGCTGTTTTTATTTCCACAACTAACTCCAAAGTTAAGAAATGTAATTTGAGTCAAGAAAAAGAAGACATCTTCACAACCCACCCTTTCTTTAATCTGATGGTGGCATAGTCACTGACCCATGTGTTCAGGATGGGGAAAAAAAAGTATCCAGAGGCGTCTGCAGCCTCAGTAGATATTGGCTAGACTTAGTATTGAGCATGAGATACTCTGACATTTCTCATGCAAGAGGCATGATACAAAGGAAAATATAATTCGGAGTCAAGCAGGTTTAGATTTGAATTGCAGCAGACAGCAGTGCCTTCCTGAATTTTACCTCACAGGTAATATTGATTGCATTTTAACAGAGTTTTCAAAAATAAAAAGTCTTAATCCAAGAAAGTGACTGAAATAGGGAGGACTTGATATCTGGTACTAGGCAAAAACAGGAGACATTTGTGTTGATTAGCACCAGAGCTGTGCTAATATTCTCCTGAGAGAAGGACCTAAGGGAATTGTATAGACAGTATAGGTAAGTTCATGTAGTCAGAGGAGGAAATGAGGCAGGGATAGCCTAGATATGAGGGTAGTAATAAATTATAAGCATGTAAGGCCAAAGACCCATGAATAGATTGGGATGCATTTCTTTCTTTCTTTTTTCTTTTCATTTTTTTTTTTTTTTTGAGACGAAGTTTCACTCTTGTTGCCCAGACTGGAGTACAATGGTGCAATCATGGCTCACCACAACCTCTACCTCCTGGGTTCAAGTGATCCTCCTGCCTCAGCCTCCCAAGTAACTGGGATTACAGGCATGTGCCACCATGCCCGGCTAATTTTGTATTTTTAGTAGAGATGGGTTTCTCCATGTTAGTCAGGCTGGTCTTGAACTCCCAACCTCAGGTGATCCACCTGCCTTGGCCTCCCAAAGTGCTGGAATTACAGGCATGAGCCACCACGCCTGGCAGGGATGCATATCTTGAGATACCAGAAACCCTTAGAGGAACACCAAAGGAAGAAGCGAGACTGGTAGCAAAGATGGAGATTCTGAAAAAAACGTGGTTTCCTTTCTAACTGTAGTTTTTCCTCAATAATTTGTGTGACAGGCCAAGGGAAGTGCCTTAAGTGTGTACACTTGCTAGGATCTGTCCAAATGTCAAGCAGAAATTCAAGTCCTTGTATAGTGAGAAATTCAATAAATAACTTTTAAGTCCAATTCCAAAGAGTAAACTTATGTTTATTTATTTAAAAGTTTAATACTATATGTAGTTCTTTAAAATTTTTCTGAATAGAGAGTCAGGAGACTGGAGTTCCAGCTCTGGCCTGGCTATTATCTAACTGGTTGACATGGGCAAGTCCCCTGACTCGTCAATGTCTCCTTTTTCACATTTTTAAATGTAAGTTTGGCCTAAGTGACCTCAAAGGTGCCTCCTGGATCTCAACTGTGATTCCAAGCACTGGCTATAGTTGTGGCTTTTATTTGAAGGTTATTAAACACTTACTGATGAAATCTCGTGTCTATTTTTTTCCAAAGATACCATGGGAATTCCAAGTGAATTTGGAATACTGGAAATACCAAACAAGGTTAAAGAATGTTTTAAATGCAGTGACTAGACAAAAGCTATAAACAGCTTAGCACATGGCATTTTTGCAAGAGCAATAAAGAGTGCACATTTTTAGATTCATAATCATAGATAATGTTAAGGGATGTATGAGAAAGGGCAAGGGGATATACAACCCAGGGGCCCAACACTATCCTGATAACCTGAGGTCCTGGGCAGGAACTTGTCCCAGGATGTGGAACAGCATCTCTGTAGCCTAGTTGGCAAAACTTTAATCTCAGTGGGTTTTCCCTCAGTGGTAGGCATTATCAGAATGCTAATGACAATAAGGCTAAAGACAACTGTATCCAAGAGTAATTCATGCACTGTGCAGCCAGCTAGCACTCACACTTATGGCAAGAGACTCTTCAGTCACTGCGAGTGCACGTGCTCACTGTCATTAGAGACAGCTGTTGGCTCTGAAGAGCCCTGGCAGCCAGACTCCTCCAACAGCCTCAGGGATAGTGTTTTGGTGCAAACCTGAGTGTGTGCTTTCAGAGTCATTAGAGAAAGGAGATAACCACAAGTAAACAGAAAGCAGGTGGACTGTACAAACAGTGTCGCAAACATAATTTTCAAGTCAATTACTATAAGGTTCTCTTTTTATGTTCTTTTTAAGTAGATGCAATATCAGGGCTCCACTTATCTCTAAATAATAAAACTCTTTCACTCCTAGCAACCACTTCCTGGAAAACAACCTGACAAAAAGATGAAAACAGTGAAAAGAGGTCTTTCGCACATTTAACAATGATAAGAGGGGTTTTTAAGAGTGAAATCCCATAATAGCTTCAATCATAAATGGCTATATCCAGTATCTCTCAGATGAGCAGCCAGAACCATGAACTTCCTTGTTGCAAAATCATGTATTAACCCTTCCCTGATCACTGCATTCTATGACCATCATCTACCCACAGAATTTTTCAACAAAACCGTCACTGAGATTTTACTGGGTATATAGTATGCCCCATGCATTAATTTCACATTAATAAAAGGAATTGTACTCATTTTCTTGCTCCTCCTTGTGTTCCTTCAGGCAATTTATACAGCCTCAAAGGGTCTTCATTCCCTCACTTATAAGGATAATGGTTCACACTTCTCACAACTATTGTGAAAATTAAATGAAGTATATTGTTCAGGGATAGGCACACACAGAAACTCAACAGATGTTAGCTCCTTGTCCCTTGCAATCCATTTCTATCCAGGAGCTACAGTGATCTTCTTACACATAAATCGGATCATGCTACTCTCCAGCTTAAAACCCATAATGGCTTCCCATTACATTTAGGATAAAATTAAAAATTTGTAATATTCCCTACTGTTTCACGCGTCCGTGTGAAGAGACCACCAAACAGGCTTTGTGTGAGCACCATGGCTGTTTATTTCACCTGGGTGCAGGCGGGCTGAGTCCAAAAAAGGAGTCAGCAAAGGGTGGTGGGATTATCATTGGTTCTTATAGGTTTTGGGATATGCGGTAAAGTTAAGAGCAATGTTTTGAGGGCAGGGGGTAAAGCTCACCAAGTACATTCTCAAGGGTGGGGAGAATTACAAAGAAACTTCTTAAGGGTGGGGGAGATTATAAAGAACCTTCCTTTTTTTTTTTTTTTTTTTTTGGAGTCTCGCTCTGTCACCCAAGCTGGAGTGCAGTGGCACCATCTCTGCTCACTGCAAGCTCCACCTCCCAGGTTCACGCCATTCCCCAGCTTCAGGCTCTGGAGTAGCTGGGACTACAGGCGCCTGCCACCATGCCCAGCTAATTTTTTGTATTTTTAGTAGAGATGGGGTTTCACTGTGTTAGCCAGGATGGTCTCGATCTCCTGACCTCGTGATCCGCCCGCCTCGACCTCCCAAAGTGCTGGGATTACAGGCGTGAGCCACTGCACCAGGCTAAAGAACCTTCTTAAGGGTGGGGGAGATTACAAAGTATGTTGATCAGTTAGAGTGGGGCAGAAACAAATCACAATGGTGGAATGTGATCAGTTAAGCTATTTTCACTTCTGTGGATCTTCAGTTGCTTCAGGCCATCTGGATGTATACGTGCAGGTCGCTGAGGATATGATGGCTTAGCTTGGGCTCAGAGGCCTGACACCTACAATATCTCTCTGGCTCTGCCTAAATTTTAGGTACATCTTCAGCCAGTCTACCACTAACATTCTATGCTCCAGCGAAAATTACCTTCTTTTGGATCTTTAAATATGCCAGACCTGTGTCATGGCCCCTGCATGGTAGCAGCACAAGGGAAAATTTGGGTGTCTTTATTCCTCATAATATGCATGAAGTCCATCCTTTATTTGATATGCAAAATTGATATATTATGAATCTTATATAGAACGCTATGCACAAACAGCTTCTAGCCCACCACTGAGTCAAATTGCTACCTCTAAGGCCCTCCTAAATTGTCATTTGGAAACTGTCACTGTTCTTGCACATGCCATTCATTCTGCTCAAAAAAAACCCTCATCTTTCCTCTTTGCTACTGGCGAAATCTTACTGACTCATCAAGTCTCAGCTTAAATATATATCTCCTCAGGTATATGTCCATGTTAAGAATTCTCATAGCACCCTGTCCTTTTCTTTCAAGCGAATGAATAATCCTGTGTGACTATTAAGGTTGAGAAGGGCAAGGATAGTGTGGCTGCTTCTCTTAATGCTGCTGTGATCTAACATAAAGAGAGGCAGGAAATGCTTGTTGCTGGAGCTCAAGGTTTACTAGATTTTTGTTTCTTTTTTTTGAGACAGGGTCAGTGCAGTAGTGCAGTCTTGGCTCACTGCAACATCTGCCTCCCAGGTTCAGAGCTCAAGGATTACTAATTATATTAGTCTGTTCTCATACTGCTAATAAAGACATACCTGAGACTGGGTAATTTGCAAAGGAAAGAGATTTAATTGACTCACTGTTCAGCATGACTGGTGAGGCCTCAGGAAACTTACAATCATGGTGGAAGGGAAAGCAAACATGTCCTTCTTCACATGGCAGCAGCAAGGAGAAGTGCCAAGCAAAAGTGGGAAAAGCCTCTTATAAAACCATTAGATCGGCTGGGTGCGGTGGCTCACGCCTGTAATCCCAGCACTGTGGGAGGCCGAGGCAGGTGGATCACAAGGTGAGGAGGCAGAGACCATCCTGGCCAACATGGTGAAACCCCGTCTCTATTGAAAATACAAAAAATTAGCCAGGCGTAGTGGCGGGCGCCTGTAGTCCCAGCTACTTGGGAGGCTGAGGCAGGAGAATGGCGTGAACCCGGGAGGCGGAGCTTGAAGTGAGCCAAGATCGAGCTACTGCTTTCCAGCCTGGGTGACAGAGCGAGGCTCCGTCTCAAAACAAAACAAAACAAAACATTAGATCTTGTGAGAGAACTCACTCACTGTCATGAGAACAGCATGAGAGTAACCACTCCTATGACTAAATTACATCCCACTGGGTCTCTCCCACTACAGTGGGGATTATGGGAACTACAATTCAAAATGAGATTTGGGTTGGCAACACAGCCAAACCATATCACTAACCGATAAAGTTTACCTGAATATATATAGAGAGTGAAAGATCTGCCCCTGCACCCATGAAAAACTAGAGAATGTTACACCGGCTAAATCTGATGACAAATTTTGAGTCTGTCTTAAGCCAATGTTTAGGAGTCAAAGAGAAAGAAAATGTCTCCATCAAAGACTGTGCCTTTGTATCCTGGACTTTTCCTACTTCTTTTATTTTTTTGAGATGGTGTCTCACTCTGTTGCCCAGGCTGGAGTGCAGTGGAGTGATCTCGGCTCAATGCAACCTCTGCATCCCAGGTTCAAGCTATTCTCCTGCCTCAGCCTCCCGAGTAGCTGAGACTACAGGCGCCCACCACTACGCCTGGCTAATTTTTTGTATTTCTAGTAGAGACGGGGTTTCACCATATTGGCCAGGCTGGTCTCAAACTCCTGACCCTGTGATTCACCTGCCTCAGCCTCCCAAAGTGCTGAGATTACAGGTGTGAGCTGCCGCGCCCAGCTTCCTTTTCCTACTTCTTTAACTCACTTTCTTTCTACTACCCTAACCACTGCATTTCAACATACACAAATCAATCTGAAGCAGAACTAAATTTTACATAGAAAGAGGGGTTTGAGAAAGGGAAAAGCGGGTGGCAGGACTATGAACAGAAGAAATAAAATGCAAGTACAGCCTCAAGGCATTCACTCTCTTGGGCTCTCAGCAGGAAGTCCTTGCCAGGCATATCTTTGTACCACACTTCTAGTCTGTCTTACATTCCTCTGGATCATTTACCAGTGGCCTAAGCTGCCTGCTTTACTTTCCTGTCCTGAATCATGTTTCTGCATTGATCTCTGATAAAAGATCCTTTTCTGTTTGGATCCTCAGTTTGGTCCCATTTGTCTTTTAGTTGTAACAGGACTAGCTTTTTAATCACCTTTCAACATTTAGGAAGCTTTTACTAGGAATCCCAGTCCTTCTTCCACAGATATTCATAGAATGTTCGTAAGTACCAGGCACTGTGCTAGGTTCCACCCCTTCTGCATTCTCCGCTTCGGTAGACCATCTGGATTGAAAGTTTCTCTTGAATGTTTTTGTCTACTTTGACTCTCCCTTTCTACTTGGCTTTGATTTTTCTTTTTTTTTTTTTTTTTTTTTTTTTTTTGAGACGGAGTCTAGCTCTGTTGCCCAGGCTGGAGTGCAGTGGCCGGATCTCAGCTCACTGCAAGCCCCGCCTCCCGGGTTCACGCCATTCTCCTGCCTCAGCCTCCCGAGTAGCTGGGAGTACAGGCGCCCGCCACCTTGCCCGACTAATTTTTTTTGTATTTTAGTAGAGACGGGGTTTCACCGTGTTAGCCAGGATGGTCTCGATCTCCTGAACTCGTGATCCGCCCGTCTCGGCCTCCCAAAGTGCTGGGATTACAGGCTTGAGCCACCGCGCCCGGCCTTGATTTTTCTTAAAGGGTCCTCTCCCTAGCTGGGCCTCTCATCCTCCTTTAGAATATCCCTGCTCAGAAATTCACAACTTCTATTTGCATGTGAAAGATAACTCCCAGGGAAGTTCTGGGAGAAATTTCCATGTGTGTTTAAACATTTATTTGCTACTTGACAGTCAAATGGAAGCTGCCTTTGAGGGGCGGGGGGTGGGGGTCTGTGGCCCTCCCTCTGAAGTAGGAGAACGAAGTGGCATCTGCTTTGTCAGGGCGCTGTTGTGCTTTAGGTTTAGGAATTTCTATCCTTCCCTTAGTTGAAGCTGCCACATAATCAGGTCTTTTTGTCTAGAATTCTATTGTGTGTGTTGCCTCTTGAGTAAGATAAACAGAATAAGACAGTCATGGTGCCAAGGACCTATTTTTATATTCCCTAGTTCATTTGCATTCCCCCCTCCAACTTTCTATGGCAATTTTTCCTGTCCACATTAAAAACAGCTTTCTGGAAATTTTTATGGAAATTCCTTATATATGATATTGTGAATTTACGGAAGCATCTTCCAGGCATCTTAAGTTTTTTTTCTTTATAGAATTTGAGGCTTCATCACTGCCCCTGTCCCTTAACCTCTGTACAACAGTTTCATACAGAAATGTCTTGTTCACATAAAATCTGCCAGCTCCACCCATAGTGAACCCTGCCCCGTTCTGATGTTCCAAATCTTCCCCTTCCATTTCTAAGACTCACCTCAATCCTCAGGGCACATTCCTTCTCTTCTCCTATTTTCAGAAACTACCCACTTCAGTCCTAATCTTGTAAAACCAAGCAAACTACGCCCAGAAGGTGACAATGAGGAGGGACCATACACTAGAGTGTAGGTTTAGTGAGCAAAGAATAACTCCAGGAAGGTACCAAAGCTGTTATACTCTCATTTTCTACATTTTAGCATAAACTTTCTTCTTGGAGGATCTTCAGTAGAGATAGAAAGATGCCAAGAAATCTCTCCTAAATTCCATGGATTCAGATACACTATATATAATCTTTAAAAAGTGCTGAATCATAGAGTTGCAGAGGTGGAAAGGAACGGACTTGAGAAATCCAGTCCATTTCCTCAATCTGTTTATTAATTTCCTCTATAACATTCCTCAAAACTGGCCATCCAGCCAGTTTTTTTTTTCTTTTTAAAGAAAGATTGTTTAAAGAATAATGAGCGTAAGTCCAAAGGCTTAATCAGTATTTCTTAAAGAATGCTCTGCAGACGACCTGCATCAGAATCACCTGGGGTGCTGCCAAAGGGTCCCTGGGATCTACCCTAGATAGAATCCTAGAGCCTAGGGCTGCAGTCAAAGACTCTGCACCTCCAGGTAGTACTTACATATATTAAAGTCTGCGACCCTGCATTCTAACAGGGATCAGCCACAGCTGGAAGTGGACAGACTTCCTCCCCATATTTACCAGGGCAGGAGAAGGCCATCCATGCCTTGAGAGGAGCAGTCTATGCTTGCCGGCATTTTTACAGGAATGTGGTAAAACAGCTGCTACAAACCTACCCCCAACATTTTTTTTTTGCCCACACCATACCCAGAGCAGCCAACAGCATTACTGAAGCTGGCAGATGCATAAGTCTCTGCTTCCTGATGAAGATGAGGAGAAGAAGTGCCTTCCTGGATCAGGGAGAGGGAGATGAGCTGAATATTAATATTGCACTTAATACTGGTGAAATCATGATCCAGGCCCTCAGGCAATATATCCAGGCAACTACGGTAAGGGAAAAAGTTTGAACATTAATGAAAATCCGGAGAAACTGATTTATGTGGAAGCATAAGTAAATAATTCTAGGCTATGAGGAGCGTATAATAGTTTGTTAAAAGATAAAAACCTGATGGTGGAAAGATGGACCAGAACATAGGTTCATCTTTGAAGTTGAAAGGGAAAACAATGAAAGGAATTCAGGTACAATTCAAGCTACAATAAAATGAGCCTTAATAATAATTTAACCATTTTAACCAAACAGACAGCATATTTTTAGAATCAGGAGGTCTGTACAATGTTTAGGCAGCCTGTGTAACTCTCCTTTTAAAAGAGGCTCATGTTGAGCATTCCAGAAAACCACGGAGACACTGAGCTCAGTGTACGAGAGTCGACTGTGTTGAAAATGCAAGAGCCAGAAATGACACATACCTAGAAAATGACCAAAAACTAACCAAGGCAGGACAGAGAAATCCTTTCTTCTTTCTCCTACAGGGGAAAAAGTATCCAACTACAGTACACCTCTCTTGACCTCCTCCCCCGTCTTTCCCCCCAAGAGCTTTAGACTAGGAATCAGAAAATCTAGATTCTAACCCTGGCTCTGCTACGACCTATATGATTTTAATCACCAAACAAGCTTAATATTCTGACTAGATTTCTTCACCTATATGTAATAGGGTATCTTGCCTGAGGTTGAACCTTAAAACTTGTGAATTTTTTTCTGTTTTTGGTCTCTACATGTGAATATTTATTCATCTTTATTTATTGTCTGCTTGTTTGTTTTTTTGTTTGAGACGGAGTCTCACTCTGTCACCCAGCCTGGTGTGCAGTGGCACCATCTTGGCTCACTGCAACCTCTGCCTCTGGGGTTCAAGTGATTCTCGTGCCTCAGCCTCCCAAGTAGCTGGGGTCACAGGTGCCTGCCACAGTGCTCGGCTAATTTTGTTGTTGTTGTTGTTGAGACGTGATTTCACCATGTTGGCCAGGCTGGTCTCAAACTCCTGACCTCAAGTGATCTGCTCCCCTCAGCCTCCCAAAGTGCTGGGATTAGAGGCGTGAGCCACCATGCCTGGTCTATTCATCTTTAATGTAAAGTTACTTTGTTTTAGAAAAATATTTTTTAAAAAAACCACTAGAATAGTTTCTCTTATTTACACAAATATGAGGCAAGTACCATTAATATAAATGGGGTATTTTTCTGGTTTAGCAATGGAAATGAATACCTGTATAGTTTTGGGCCAGACCATCTATCTCCAAGTTCCCTCTGTGTGTGTGAGTGTGTGTGAGTGCTTGCTTGCTTGTATTTTAATAGTGAGTGCTTGCTTGTATTTTAATAGTAAACAAAGAAAACATTTTTTCTTAGATGTATATAAATAGGAGGTAGAACACACAGAGAACTGTTGTTTCTTATTACTGTAGGGACAAGTTTTTGCTTATATATGATGAAGAGGAAGGGAAAATCTTGTGAGAGCACTAAGTGGTAGCAATGGGGTCTTGGAGTGGAGCCGAGGTGGCTGCA
Organism: Macaca thibetana thibetana; assembly: GCF_024542745.1. Classification (NCBI taxonomy): domain Eukaryota; kingdom Metazoa; phylum Chordata; class Mammalia; order Primates; family Cercopithecidae; genus Macaca; species Macaca thibetana. Next base: position 51,970,797 of record NC_065589.1, read on the forward strand.
GAGGGGGGCTTTCTACCCACCTCCAGAAACTCAGCAAAGTGAAGCCAACTTAGGTAGAATTAGGGATGGACATTCTTGGCATGAATGGATGAACTGCTTGCCAGAGTTATTTTTAACAGTGGTGGCAGCAGGTTCTTTGAGGGAGCTTCCATTTCAATTGCATTAGACATTGTCAAGAGGGAACCAAGTAAGAGAGGAAAGACTTGATTGGTCTCTACATGTGAGACGCCCCTTCTGTCACTCTCAGAAATAACAGAGAGAAGCTTTCCCAGTCAGTGGGAGTGCTCTGTAAAGTACACTTATCATACAGGAATTGTATTTGGGACAGTCAAGGTAAAAAATGTATAGGCTCAGCAGCACTGCTCAGTATACCCTTGCTGGCCCCCTGAACAGTCATGAGCAGTGTGGAGTTTCCCAAAAATAACTAGGACCTGGGGACACGATTGTTTGATATCCAGATGGGATGGTTTTGCTCACCTTGTATAACTCTGGGAATCCAAAAACACCAATATATAGATTCGATCATTCTCCTATCATCATAGGATTAATAAGATCTCCAAATTCAGGTAATTGTTCCTGCTTCCTTAAGTTCTACTAGTTGCTGCCTTGGTACTTCCTGTATTACAGCCCATTTACCATTTAATAGTGATTGGAATAGAGTGTATACACAGCCCTCTCCCTCACTAGAGGGCAGAAGCTTATCTTATGGAAGTCTCTAATCCTACCTCCTAGCACAGTGTCTCACTCATAATAGGCATTGAACAAATAGACCCAGTTCTTAGAGACCTGGATTTGCATTTTGGTACCGTATCATCTGGAGCAAATTACTCACCCCTCTAAGGCTCAGTTTCTTCATCTGCAAATGTTGATACTATACTTGTGAAGTTACAACTAATAATATTTATGAAGTTGATTTAATAAGTAAATGAAATAATGGCCATAATGTGCCTTACATACAATAAATGCATAATGATAAGAGTTGTTATTGTTAATGACCACAGTGTGTTATGTCAAACATGGTTCGGGGGAGAATCACTAAGGACTGTGGCTGTTGCATTAGAAGAAAGGAGTGAATGCTTTCCAACTTATCTACCGCTTCGAGGACCTCCTACATGCTACACATTGTGCTCAGAAATGGGGGCTAGACAGAGCCATTTCTATATGGCTCCTGCATTCCTGGAACTCCCAGTAGAGTGAGTTTATTTTCCTGAATTGACATCTGACCAACACATAGGTCATTGGCAAGAAATATAATTGACTTTCTTACCAATGTAACTAACAATTTAACCACCTACAGCATAGCCAGTCAGCATCATTATGTACCAAATGTTCAATATTTAAAACGAAAGTTGATCTTAATTCTTACTTTGGGAATAAACCTTTGATATTGCTAAACATATTGATACTCTCAAAAGCCATGACCCTATCTTTATTTACTCAAAGCTTCCACAGATACTGTACATTTTACTTTTTAAATACATTGCTTTAAAAATTATTCTTCATATTATTTTCTTGTTAATCATGTTCTTTGAGCATTATTTAATAGACTAGCACTGTTGACATTCATTCTTCTACACAAATATCTTATCTAAAGGAAAACAAAAGGACTTTACTCCCCCAGTGAAACTCTTTATGGTCCCTGAAACTGTGATTTACTCATTATAAACTAGCAATACATTCTGTTATGATGGCATGCAGTTTTTATTCTTACCAGTATCTTAAACACATTTAATCTCAGGTTCATGAAAAATTAATGAAATTAATGCAAATAGACTCACTAGAATTTGTGTCAAGCAAGAAAAATTTTTTTTATATATAAATATTTTAGTGTGTTACCATGGCATATGAGGAGACAGGATTGTTTGACATCTAGATGGGATTGTTTTGCTCACCTTGTATAATTTGTCTGCATCTGGGAATCCTGAGAAGGCAATATATAAATTCTGTCATATTCAGGCCGGGCGTGGTGGCTCATGCCTGTAATCGCAGCACTTTGGGAGGCAGAGCTGGGCAGATCACGAGGTCAGGAGTTCAAGACCAGCGTGACCAACATGATGAAACCCTATCTCTACTAAAAATACAAAAATTAGCCTGGAGTGGTGGCATATGCCTGTAATTGCAGCTACTCAGGAGGCTGAGGCAGGAGAATCGCTTGAACCCAGGAGGCAGAGGTTGCAGTGAGCCAAGATCTTGCCACTGCACTCCAGCCTGGGCAACAGAGGAAGACTGTCAAAAAAAAATTTAAAATAAAAATAAATAAATAAATAAATAATTCTATCATCTTCCTATCACCATAGGATTAACATGATCTCCAAATTCAGGTAATTGTTCCTTCCTCCTTAAGTTCTACTAGTGGCTGCCTTGTTACTTCCTCTATTATAGGCTACTTAATAATGAATGTTTGGATGGAGTGTTTACATGGCCCTCTCTCTCACTAGAGGGCAGAAGGTTATCTCATGGAAATCTCTAACCCTACCTCCTAGGCAGTGCCTCACTCACAATAGGCACTCAATAAATAGCTGGTAGTAGTACCATTCCAATTTTTCCTTATGTGTGATACTTTTAAAATGATATTTGATCATGCAATATAATGTGACTCTAACTTTAGTTAGATGAAAATCTGAGGTTGTGCTATCCTCAAAGGGAATAGCTTCTTTAAGGGATGCTGTCACAATATTAGGAAGATCAATGTCAAACCACCAAACGTTCTCACTCAGCTGCCATCTGAAGAAAGCCTTTACTTTCAGGAAGAAAACCCCATTCTTTTAGTCTGCATTTCTGAATCATGGTAAGATTGTAGGCTAGAAGTGGTTTATGGATGTTAAAGGGGAGAGTTTATGTCTGCCTTTTCCCATGCATACACTGTATTCCTGGACCTGGTCAGCGGAGGTCCAAGGCCACTCAACCCCTTTCAAGTGAGGCCAATGGAATATATTGTGCTTCCTGTAGAGAAAAGGTTCTAACTGGCTCTAAAAAGGAATGTCCAATAGTTCTCACCAGGGTTGTTCTACATATTTGGAAATGTGTGGGAGTCATGTTGGTTGTCACAGTGACCAGACAGACGGCGATGAGGGAAGGGAGATGCTATTGGAATTTAGTGGGTTGCAACCAGGGATGCTAAAATGTCCTGCCATGTATAATACCATTATGAGAAACAAAGAATTGTCCTGCCCAAAATGTCACTTGCACATCTTTTTTGAGAATGTTTTTTCCCTGATAGGAGTTGTGGAAAACTGGGGTGGGCTTGCCACACCTACAAAGGTGTGGACGGACGTACCTACCCCTCATGGGTTTTGGCAAGCATGCTATTAGGAAGTCCTCCAAGCAATGCAGATTTAGCCCATTTCTTTTCTTCCCCACCCTCAGGACAGGGAGACAATGTTGGCAGCCCTTCAGGTGATGTATTTGGGGAACACCGAAAGGCCCATCATGTATGCAAAATCCTCACCATTAGACTCCTATGCGTTAAGACATTGTCTCTAAAAAGACAGTTAAAGTGTAATATGTTACTTGAAGGGCTAAAACTAGAATGTACCTTAGCATAGATTAGTTTACCAGAATAGCTAGCTATCACTTTGGCAACCAGTCTTTAAGAAAATAGATTTTAAGCAAGTAATTTTGATATAAGCATAACAAAAGAAGGAAGTGAAAGGAGGAGGACTTTTGGAAGTGAGTCATGAGGGACTCTGAGAAACCAGGAGAGGCTACTGGGTGTCAAAAACAGATGAAAACAGGAGAAAGCAGCTACACAAATTTGCTCATATTCTACCCATTTTGTTGCTGCTGTAAGCTTTCTGAAAAGAAAGATTTCAATACCAAAGTAACCTTATCCTTATGAAGGCAGAAACTGTATCTTTTCTTTTAGCTGCTTAATTCCACAACACTTTGCACAATGAATACTCAAATTTTGAGAGTTAAGGAATCACAAAAATAGTATCTTAGATTGCCTTGCTGGAAAGCTGTCAAACTCTAGGTTCAATAAAACACACACCCGTGGCCGGGCGCGGTGGCTCAAGCCTGTAATCCCAGCACTTTGGGAGGCCGAGACGGGCGGATCACGAGGTCGGGAGATCGAGACCATCCTGGCTAACACGGTGAAACCCCGTCTCTACTAAAAAGTACAAAAAACTAGCCGGGCGAGGTGGTGGGCGCCTGTAGTCCCAGCTACTCAGGAGGCTGAGGCAGGAGAATGGCGTGAACCCGGGAGGCGGAGCTTGCAGTGAGCTGAGATCCGGCCACTGCACTCCAGCCTGGGCGACAGAGTGAGACTCCGTCTCAAAAAAAAAAAAAAAAAAAAAAAAAAAAAAAAGACACACCCGTACAATGGTTTGTTTTGTGTTTTAGGTTCACAGTACAGTTTTTATGAACATGAGCACACAAATTGCTTTATTTATTTCTTTTTTTTTTTTTTCCTCTGCCCCATATAATCTGCAGGAATGAGTTGCTTTCTTTTAGCATGAGGGATTCTTCCAGGTGTTTTACAAGAAATTTAACCTGGGTAAAAATGAAGTGGACTTTAAACTCCACATCAGCACTCTGTATTAGAAAAGATTAGACAGCTTTCTTCTATTTTATGTAGAGCCATAAATTTTAAGACTTGAAACAAGTAAATGAGAATAATCTTGTTCAAATAATAAGTGACCATGGATCACACTGAAATTTGATGTTTTTCTTGCATAATATGATAATAGTCGGCCGGGCGTGGTGGCTCACACCTGTAATCCCAGCACTTTGGGAGGCCGATCACAGGCGGATCACAAGTTCAGGAGATCAAGACCATCCTAGCTAACATGGTGAAATCCCATCTCACTAAAAATATAAAAAATTATCCGGGCATGGTGGTGGGCACCTGTAGTCCCAGCTACTTGGAAGGCTGAGGCAGGAGAATTGCTTGAACCCAAGAGGCAGAGATTGCAGTGAGCCAAGATCACGCCACTGCACTCCAGCCTGGGCGATACAGCAAGACTCCATCTCAAATAAATAAATAAATAAATAAATAAATAAATAAATAAAATGGATGTATCACATGATGCAAAATATAGATGTCCCAGAAATCTTGATTCTAAGCCATGAGAAAATACATTTTCCATTGACTTTCTAAAACGTCTTCATAAAAGGCAGTCTCATATCCATGTTGTCTAAAAATTCATGCCTCAAAATGTAATAGGGACAATTTTTTCTGTAAACATATTTAAGAATTGTCAAAAGTAATGTACTTTTGGATCCAGGGACACAGATATCCTATGCAGTGTTTTTTTTGCTAGTAGGAAGAAAGTGGTCATTTGTAGAGGCAGATTAACCTCCCTCGTGCTCCAGGGCACGAGGTTTGACAAGCACAGTTGGGTCTGGGCTTCAGCACCTTGACTGCTCTAGTAGGGTGTCTGTGTAATGCTCTCACTAACAACCTGCCTGTGGCAGCCCCACTGGCATCTCACAGTCCAAATCTTCTCACCTCTAAGGTGGACTTGCACTTTCTACTAATCCTTATATCTGCTAAACTCTTGACTCGTTAGCTAGCGTTCTTGTCCTGCCCTCTTTTACTCACTTTCTACATTCTCACCCTCACCCCATCCTGCTTTCTTAGAGAGAGACCTCCTTAGAGCCAGAGGGGACCAACAGGCACTTGTTAGCAGGAACCATGGCATTTCATGGTGGTCTTCCCAGCATCTTAGTCAGTAGCCGGCATGTGGAGGAACTATGTAAATGAACGAGTACATTTTAGAACTACGCGTGATTATCTCACTGGTTGAGCCATCCAAGTTTATGTCATTTCATTAGTGGCAAATCTGATATCAAAACCTTGAAAAAAAAGTAATTTCTATACTATTGTTCTGATAGATTATCTGTGCTTAGTGCTTCCCAGCAATGCAACAAAATATGTTTTGCTATGGTCCTAGATTTATGATTACATAGTAAATACAATGTAAGAAAAGTTATATTGGATCTATATTAGTTGACATTTTAACTAAGAAATATTCTGAATCTGAAAGACTGATATCCTATTTTTATAATCCTTAACCATTCTCTCTCACATTATAACACCCAAATTTTAAGTCTCATTATGGTTGAGCTGATAGAGATTGTATTCAAAAAGCAATGTTTCTAAGGTTCATGCTCGAGAGAGAATGAAATAGGTAAGAAGTTGAGAAACTGCATCTTAGTAAATTTGTTATGGCAACTGTGCCATTCTTGCTTTTACCTGCAACTAAAGCAATGACCAGATGCCTAACTGGTTTGAGGTAACAAAATATACAGCATCTCTAGGAGGATCCTGACGCCTCCAGAATGTGGATTCAGGATGAATACATAAATTTCTATTTCAGTCAGAGGATTAGAACAGAGATAGAATAAGTTGATTTAAAGTAATTAAGCATTAGAGAAAATATATATCAATATCAAAAGTTTGGTCATTTTAAAATACCTTTATCTCATCTTAATGTTTAATGTTTGTATTACTTGATGGTGCAATGTCTTACTTATTTATTTTATTTTTTTGAGACAGAATCTTGCTCTGTTGCCAGGCTGCAATGCAGTGGCGCGATCTCAGCTAACTGCAACCTCTGCCTCCTGGGTTCAAGCAATTCTCAAACTCCTGAGTAGCTGGGACTACAGATGCCCGCCACCACACCCAGCTAATTTTGTTTTTTGTTTTTTTTTTGTTTTTTTTTTTTGAGACGGAGTCTCGCTCTGCCGCCCAGGCTGGAGTGCAGTGGCCGGATCTCAGCTCACTGCAAGCTCCGCCTCCCGGGTTTACGCCATTCTCCTGCCTCAGCCTCCCGAGTAGCTGGGACTACAGGCGCCCGCCACCTCGCGCGGCTAGTTTTTTGTATTTTTTTAGTAGAGACGGGGTTTCACCGTGTTAGCCAGGATGGTCTCGATCTCCTGACCTCGTGATCCGCCCGTCTCGGCCTCCCAAAGTGCTGGGATTACAGGCTTGAGCCACCGCGCCCGGCCTAATTTTTTATTTTTGTTAGAGACGGGATTTCACCATGTTGGCCAGGATGGTCTCCATCTCTTGACCTCGTGATCTGCCCGCCTCAGTCTCCCAAGTGCTGCGATTACAGGCGTGAGTCACCGTACCTGGCCCTGTTTTTAAATAACCAAGTTAACATTTTTAAAGAAGTCTAGAAGATTAATGCAGTATAATCTTTCTTGTAACCATACTTCTTGCCATAGCCTGATTGGCTAAGAGGTTCATCAACTCAAAATGCCACAGGGGCCAGGTAGGTAACCTGAAGCAGACTGGATGTGAGCACACATTCACAGATGTACATAGAGTGCTGGAAAGTGCCTGGCTATCTAAGTGGGGCAGTTGGGTTCAGCTATAGTTAGTGGTTATCTTGAGGGAATGAAGAGCCAGTAATTGCTAGATCTTCTGATTTTTCAAGAAAGACTGAAAATCCATATTGTTACGTGAGCACTCCTGATTATTAGCAGTTGGCTTAAATTTAAAATGAGCAAGACCATCCGGGCTAACATGGTGAAACCCCACCTCTACTAAACAAAATACAAAAAATTAGCCGGGCGTGGTGGCGGGCACCTGTAGTCTCAGCTATTCCGGAGGCTGAGGCAGGAGAACAGCATGAACCCAGGAGGTGCTTGCAGTAAGCCGAGATCGCACCACCGCACTCCAGTCTGGACGACAGAGCGAGACTCCATCTCAATAAATATAAATAAATAAATACATAAATAAATAAAAGAGCAAGCCAACAAACCATTTGAATCAAACCAAATATGGCTGGTGGCCACCCATATATTTCTGGTCTGACCATGTGATATTTATTGCCCCCTGGTGGTAGCTTTCCTCAATTCTGGCTTTAATTTTAAGATATGTGACAACGAATTTTGGTGTTTGGCTGATTTGTGAAGTTGCATAGTCCTGTTGGGTAGGCGAGTTGCCCACTTCCAACATCCGTGCCAATGCGTTCTTAGATTGGCACAAAAGGTCCAAGTGAAAATCAGCTCTCAAATGATAGTTCATGATTCAAATACCAAAAAGAAATATTCACTAATACAGATATTGTATGATAATAAGTACGATATGGAGTTTATTTGTTCGTTTTTGTTTTGTTTGTTTATTTGTTTGTTTCGAGATGGAGTCTTGCTCTGTCACCAGGCTAGAGTTCTGTGGTGCGATCTCCACTCACTACAACCTCTGACTCCCTGGTACAAGCTATTCTCCTGCCTCAGCTTCTCAAGTAGCTGGGATTACAGGCACCAGCCACCACACTCAGCTAATTTTTGTATTTTTATTAGAGACGGGGTTTCACCAGGTTGACCAGGATGGTCTCGATCTCCTGATCTCATGATCTGCCTGCCTCAGCCTCCCAAAGCGCTGGGATTACAGGTGTGAGCCACCACGCCTGGCCCCAATATGGAGTTTTTAAAAAGCATATATTATCATATATTCAGGATGCTTTCTGGGCACAGTTAAAGCGAGGAGTGCCGAAAAACATTGGATCATTGTCTTGGGTTCTGTGGCTGCAGGACTGAGCATCTGGACTGTGACTCACTCACTCAGTTGGCCAGTTCCGCAGCTGGTGCTAAAGGAGACTTGAAATACACTTTTCTCATCTGTAAAATATGATGATAATAATCCTACCTGGCTCGTGGGGTTATAGACTCACTGTCCTCAATATGTGTTGGGGGAAAATTCCTATGGATTTATTAATATATGCAGTAAGCCCAACCTGCTACCCTTGGTCATCAAGACAGGCAGGTAGGACTGGCTTATCTTCTATGCACACCCTTGGCCCATACTGGGTGTGGTTCTTTTGGGACTTCCTCATTCTCTCCTTTAAGGTCGATTTCTTTTAAACTGATGTTCCCATATAAACATGTTTGAAGCAGAAAATGGGAGGTTACAGTATGATTTGGACTGTCTTCCACTCTCACCGCAAGGTCTATCCTGTATTTAGAGCATATGAAAGATCTGTCTGCTTGAAAGTAACTTGAATACTAATTTGCGATGGAAAATTAAGGAGCCCATCAGAAGGGAATTTTTAAATATTTTATTTTATTTTATTTTATTTATTTTTTGAGACAGAGTCTCGCTCTGTCGCCCAGGCTGGAGTGCAGTGGCGCGATCTTGGCTCGCTGCAAGCTCTGCCTCCAGGGTTCACGCCACTCTCCTGCCTCAGCCTCCCGAGTAACTGGGACTACAGGCGTCCGCCACCACACCCGGTTAATTTTTTTGCATTTTTAGTAGAGACGGGGTTTCCCTGTGTTAGCCAGGATGGTCTCAACCTCCTGACCTCGCGGTCCGCCCGCCTTGGCCTCCCAAAGTGCTGGGATTACAGGCGTGAGCCACCGTGCCCGGCCGGAAATTACTACAAAGCACCAACTTTCACATGGGAATTGACAATGCCTTCATATGGACTTTGCTTGCATTTTTAAAAAATTGGAACACCGAAGCAGCAGAAAAACCTCTAAGTTTCCAAACAAGTAACTTAAAGCTATGCATTAATGGGCCCAGGAGTTTCTTTTTTTTTTTCATATAATACCAGAACTTCCTCTAATTAAAAAAAACTTCTAGACATTAACTTTCATATTTTTCATATTTAAATGTGAGAATGTAATGAAGAAAAAGCTGCTGCTGAAAGTTAAAATAAACTTACTTTTGTCATGAGAATTATTAATATGAATATTAAAGTGAGAAAGTTTTATTTCAGAGAAGACACAGTATAGCATATTAATACCAAGAATGAAGGAGATGATAAAAAGTGTGCCTGGTTGTGTAAGTGAATACTACAGCATATATATTCAGAGGATTCAGCAGAAAAAGTTACGTGCTTGTTTCAATGCTACATCCATGGTTCAAAAGGCTTTTGGAGTTCCTTTCTTTGAACTATCTTCAAATTCTGTTCACTTTGAAAATTACTCACACTGGTTTATAGTCATGCTTCATATTCAAATCATTTGGGTAATGGTTAGGCCTTGGGTCTGATCATTATACAAACTAATGTAGGGGACCGGGCGCGGTGGCTCACGCCTGCAATCCCAGAACTTTGGGAGGCCGAGGCGGGCGAATCACGAGGTCAGGAAATCGAGACCATCCTGGCTAACACGGTGAAACCCCGTCTCTACTAAAAATGCAAAAAATTAGCCGGCGTGGCGGCCGGCGCCTGTAGTCCCAGCTACTCGGGAGGCTGAGGCAGGAGAATGGCGTGAACCCGGGAGGCGGAGCTTGCAGTGAGCCGAGATCGCGCCACTGCACTCCAGCCTGGGCGACTGAGCGAGACTCCGTCTCAAAAAAAAAAAAAAAAAAAAAAAAAAAAACTAATGTAGGGATTGAAGAAGGTTTATCAGGGAAGCAGAGAAATCAGATGGAGACTGAGACTCTTCAAAATCAACCAATCATAGCAATACAAAAGATATATAAATATTTATATAGCCTTAGAGATGTCAGGAAATCTTTCTTTGTGACAAAATATTTTCTGTATCCTAAAATAGCACTGTAAGCAATATAGCAGAGGGCTCATCCTTCATATAAACGTGGTATTTTAATAAAAGAGGGAAATGAGAAAAATATTTGATCTTATGCAGAAACTCCAAAGTCCTAGTTGAGAAATATGGAACAAAGTAGAGCAAGTTAAACTATTAGAGAGAACAGATGGAAGCTTCCTCCTGAGATAATCATGAGCAGAATTCTTAGTACCTTCCTGGAAAATTTTGAATACATCCATCTTCTCAAAAAAAAATTTTTTTTTTTTTTTTTTGAAGAGGGAAATATTTATGAAATGAGTTTGCACCAGACTGGCTGCAGTTCAAGTTTTGCAGAAACAAGCTGCTTATCTAATTCCTGTCTGAAGGACATTTATTTTTATTAGCAGAAATTGTACCAGCTATCCAATGCCTCCCCTCTTCAATGGGGAAAAAAATCTTGAGAAAGTCCTTTGAGGACTTTTAATTACACCTCAAGTAATTACATATTTGTATTATCAACTGTACACACACACGCCCGATTGAGAGAAAATACGTAGATAAATATATACACACATCTTAATAGAAACAAAAAGGAAAATATATTTGCATATTCATACTAAAGACCTTCTAAGTAGTTCTATACGAGGAATAATAAATTTAGGTTTAAAAAACTTACTTTAGTTACAAATAGACATGAAAATATTGGCTGAAGGTAAATTCCTGCTGTAAAACATGGTCCTGAAATTTGGTTTTGAAATTCATGTACCCTGTCCTTCACTGAAAAACAGAAATGACATTAATGAAGACAAAGAACTTTAGTTCAAACATGCATTAATTTAAAAAATTCCAGTAACATATGAACTGTAAATAGGAGCCTTGTTTTGTATGCAAGTTTGTACCTTTCTGAAGCCCATCTTTCCAGAGGATCATGACTGATACCCTGGAGACCACTTCCCTGAGAATTACATTTGGATTATGTGTCCTGAAAGCATCTGCTCTCTTGTCCTTGAACACTCATCTACCACTTTTCTGCCCACTCACCCAGCCTGGTGCAATCTTCCTGCAGTTTATTCTATTGACTTGGCATTTTACTAACTGGAAGTTTCGTGTCATATGCCACTTTGGAGATTTCACGCATATGTTCACCTCTGAATCATTTACCAACCTGTTTCATAAGGATGCTTTAGAGCCAATCTCTGATGTGCCTCGCTGTTTTAGCCTCTTCATTCAAGCATAATGGAATGTTCAAGTGGAAGTTTTGGCTGATATCCTAATGAGAAAGGTAACAAGTACCCAACAAAATTGTGAACTTCTGAATTTTAGAGCGCTATGAATAAAAGTTACAATACTCTTAGAGTCCTTACTCACATCAATGGCATGAAAGGGTGGTTTTACTGAGCATTTGCAGAAGTTTTATATATATGTATCTCACTATGTATATATAAAATATACACATATATCTCACTATATATATAAATATATACATATATATCTCACTATATATATAAATATATACATATATATCTCACTATATATATAAATATATACATATATATATATTTTTTTTTTTTTTGAGACGGAGTCTTGCTCTGTAGCCCAGGCTGGAGTGCAGAGATGGGATCTCGGCTTACTGCAAGCTCCACCTCCCGGATTCACGCCATTCTCCTGCCTCAGCCTCCCGAGTAGCTGGGAGGCCCCCGCCACCGCGCCGGGCTAATTTTTTGTATTTTCAATAGAGACGGGGTTTCACCGTGTTAGCCAGGATGGTCTCGATCTTCTGACCTCGTGATCCACCCGCCTCAGCCTCCGAAAGTGCTGGGATTACAGGCGTGAGCCACCGCGCCGGGCCCAGAAGTGATATATTTTTTAAAAGGTGACACCCACTTCACAGAATCTCGAACTCACTGTGAAGGGAGTATCACCTCCACTTTTATCTCAAGTCAAGGGAGAATCTTAAAGTGAACCAACAAAGTGAACTCTTAGTATATAAGGGTAAGAAGAAAAGTCAAGTTTCTTTTTCTTTTTTTGACACGGAGTTTCACTCTTGTTGCCCAACCTGGAGTATGATGGCACGATCTTGGCTCACTGCAACCTCTGCCTCCCGGGTTCAAGCAATTCTCCTGCCTCAGCCTCCCGAGTAGCTGGGATTACAGGCATGCACCAGCACACCTGGCTAATTTTGTATTTTTAGTAGAGACGGGGTTTCTCCATCCATGTTGGTCAGGCTGGTCTCAAACTCCCGACCTCAGGTGATCCACCCGCCTTGGCCTCCCAAAGTGCTGGGATTACAGGCATGAGCCACCGTGCCTGGCCGAAAAGTCAAGTTTCTACAGAGAGGAAGGGGAAGGCAAGACCCACTGAATAAATTCAAGTTAACAAAGGAAGAGAAAAAAGAAAGTTGTTTTTCAGATTACATTCCACATGTTAGTGCTTGTTCAGCGCACTGACTACACATGCATGTGCCATTTATCCTATGATCTTATGGTTAGTGCTTTTAGGGCAGTTTTTATCCATTAACTATTTTTCATGGTGATTTCTGTTTTATTAAGTTGTTTTTAGTAAAGAATCTTATCAAACACTTCCAAAAACATTATATCTATTGCTATGCTTAGCAAGACATTCAGTTTTTTTTTTTTTTTTTTTTTTTTTTGAGACGGAGTCTTGCTCTGTCGCCTGGGCTGGAGTGCAGTGGCCGGATCTCAGCTCACTGCAAGCTCCGCCTCCCGGGTTTAGGCCATTCTCCTGCCTCAGCCTCCGGAGTAGCTGGGACTACAGGCGCCCGCCACCTCGCCCAGCTAGTTTTTTGTATTTTTAGTAGAGACGGGGTTTCACGGTGTTAGCCAGGATGGTCTCGATCTCCTGACCTCGTGATCCGCCCGTCTCGGCCTCCCAAAGTGCTGGGATTACAGGCTTGAGCCACCGCGCCCGGCCAACATTCAGTTTTTTTGATCTCTAAGAAGCCTAAAACGTTATTTAGATAGGATTTTCCCCTGATAAAATAAAATATATTTTCTACCAACATGTTAAGTGTGTACAAGCTTTCAATGATCTTTTATTCCACAGTAGATGCCATCATTAAACCTTAGAAAGAGATGAGACTGTGCCACTCCCCTGTCCTTTAAAAAATCAACAAAAGACAGAATAATAAGCTGAGAAAGAGAAGTTAGAGAGGTAGAACTCTCCAAAAAGCCAGTGGAAGTTTAAAGAAAGAAGGTCAATAGAGTCAAATGATGCAGAAATGTCAAGGATAGAAACAGAAATTATTGTGATTTAGTGAGTCAAAGTGACCTTTTTGTGTCTTTGAATCGAGGGGTGAGATGTAATACAATAGTGCAGAGCATGGAGGAGTAAATGACAGGTGAGCAAGGGAGGATAAAGAGGAGCAGTATTTTTTCAACAAGTTTGTGGAGGGAAAGCTTTTGCATTTTTAAACTAAGGAAACTTAGGTCTCCTTAAAGGCTGAGGAAAACAAAACATAGAAAGTGCAGGACAAAAGGGGTGAGCGTGTAAATGGGGTATGGCTGGAACCTGGAGGTTAGAAAAGGAGAGGAGGAAGAGCCCAGGAGGATGGGGTACGTGTGGAAAGAACCACACAGCAGAAAAATGCAAAGATAAAGGTAAATCAAAGGGGGAGAAGACAGAAGTTGGAGTTTGCCACTCTTGGTCTCAGTTTTCTATGTGAGGTAGGTGGTAGGTTTATTCGCTGAGTGGGTATGTGAGTGGAATAAGGTTGCCCCTTCACAAGGGAGAGTGGAAGCTGAAATTCCCAAGGGAACATCTTTTTCTAATTCTTACAAAGACACCATAAGGAGTAGCTACAGCCTTTGGTAAGAATTTTAATATTAATAAAAGTGGCAAAATATTGGAAAAATATCTGTTTCTAAGAAGTCATTCTATAAATGGTTAGCTAATTCATTGTAGAAGACCTAAGCATGATCACAATTTGATCTAATTCCTCTAATTTGTTTTTGCAGAAGTAAAATGTGGTTTAGGAATCCCCCGATCCTCCTAAAGCAAGACATTAAATTTGGGCTTATTATATTTCAACTGGACTCTATCATTTAGCGATTTTAGAGTCTTCTGGTATTCATTTTTGAGTCTCTCAAGATACTCAAGTACACTTCTTGAGGTTTTTTTTTTTTTTTTTTTTGACATGTCTAAATTTTAGTTGATACATTTAACACATGTGCTTCTGTGATATCTTCTTACTTTTTGAAAATTGCCTTTCCTTAGATAGCATTGTTTTTTATATTACCAGTCTCATTTAGCCTTGTTTTTTTTGGAAGAAACTGATCTGATCTTTTTATTAGGTGTGTGGGGTTTTTTTGGTTTGTTTGTTTGTTTTTTGTTTTTCTTTCCCCTGTGGTTTAGAATTCTTTTAATGGTCTATTATTTTAGTTTCTTCACTTTTCTCATGGACAATGTCCACATTTTATGTCATTATTTTTTCTTGAAGTAACTAACCTTGAATGGAAAAATTGGTATTTTTCTTTCCCACCAGCATGTTGAATCATCCATTTGTCTGGTAGCTTGAGACAGCCAGCAGAGGAGTCACAGGAGTAGGTACCTTTCCATGAGCTCACCTCTGTTCCACTCCCATCTCATAAAGGGTGTGACAGATACTTCACAGAAGGCAAGGAGAAAACAGGTCAGAAGTACCTTATTGGGGGCTTAGCGCTGATTTTGGTTCTGAAAAGCTGGCCACTAAGAGACAGCAGTAGCTATGTCTGCCTCAGTATGTGACAGACCATGCTGTTGGGCCCATATATAGCCTCCATATCTGCCACTGTGGCTACTTCATTCACGTACCCACTGTGTCAGTTCTGGGATGACTAAAATCAACTGGGTGAGTCATTTTGTCTACTTATCTGTCGAGTACTTTTTTCATGG
Organism: Macaca thibetana thibetana; assembly: GCF_024542745.1. Classification (NCBI taxonomy): domain Eukaryota; kingdom Metazoa; phylum Chordata; class Mammalia; order Primates; family Cercopithecidae; genus Macaca; species Macaca thibetana. The sequence continues at coordinate 51,986,112 of NC_065589.1, forward strand.
TAGTTGCTATTTGCTGAGCATTGAGGGACAATACAAAAAAGTCTTCACACTTCATGCCGCCTCCCACGTTTGTTCACAGATTCAGCAATTTGTCTTTTACTTTGGAGGGAATGGCCAGTGGACTCCTAAATATTTCACTGTACTGGCAGGTCCTGAGACTTGGTAGGGTTCATCTTCTACCCTTTGGAGCACGTATCTAACCAAGGCTTCCAGTATGGTGGCCACCTCTTCCTCTTTTGTCCAGTCATCATGATTTTATTGATGTAATGAATCAGTGTGGTGTTCTGAGGGACTCATAGGTGATTCAGACCTTTTCAGACAAAATTATGGCAAAGGGTAAGAGTGTTACCACAGCCACAAGACAAAATTAGAGATCAATATTATTGTCTATTTCATCTGAATTCAAACCTTTTCTGATCTTCTTTTCTAATTGGAATGGGAAAAAAATATGTTGTCCAAATCAATGGCTGAAAACTAGGTACCTGAAGTTTTATTAATCTGCTTAGCACAATATCACATCTGGCACAGTAACTATAATCATCAGGTTTACTACTTGATTAAGTCTGTAATAGTATACGGTTATTCTCCAGGACCCATCTGGTTTCTGCAGGGGCCACACTGGTAAGTTAAACAGAGATGGAGTGATTACTACTCCTGCATCCTTTAAGTTTTTAATTGTAGCAATCATTTCTACCATCTCATGGGATATGATACTATTTGTTTATTTGTTTGCTTGCTTGCTTTTTGTTTTGAGACAGAGTCTCACTTTGTCGCCCAGGTTGGAGTGCAGTGGCACGATCTCAGCTCACTGCAACCTCCGCCTCCCGGGTTCAAGCAGTTCTCCTGCCTCACCCTCCTGAGTAGCTGGGATTACAGGCTCATGCCACCATGCCTGGCTAATTTTTGTATTTTTAGTAGAGAAGAGGTTTCACCATGTTGGTCAGACTGGTCTCGAACTCCCGACCTCAGGTGATCTGCCCGCCTCGGCCTCACAAAGTGCTGGGGTTACAGGCATGAGACACTGCCTGGCGATACTTTTCGTTAATTTATTATCTTGGCTACGGTTTGGGGACAGTTTCAGAGGTTTCCACTTAACCTCTTCCCCTATGATAGCCCAAGGACCTAATGTGGGGGTTATTCCAAATGCTAAGCCAATTCCAATGATACTCTCAGGAACTTGGGAAATGACCACTAAGTGGAGTCCTGAATCCAGTGGGTGAAATTTTAGCCAACTCATTTATTACCTGGCCCTGTAGACCACCACTCTAGTGGGGGTTGAGGGGACCATAACCATGCTTTGAATCTCTAGATATCAGTATTATCTCTGCTTCCAACTAATAATCCTAAAAATGTTTATTTGCAGGCACTATCCACCCTCCCCATGCATTTTAAATGCTGGCGTCATCATATTTGCTACAGCATTTTACTTCACCAGGATATTTTTCCAGGTCATCATGAGTGAAGTCTTGAGCCATTGAGCCACTACCACTTTGTGCCAAGTACTATCTGTGCCCTGCCTGCCAACCAGGATGACAACCCTTCATCTGCCAGGTGGTGAGTGAGCCAGTCCCAAACTCCTACTTTGTCACCCATTTCTCAGCCCATTTCTCAACATCAGTACCATTGGTGTTGATTTGGGTCCTCCAAGAGTCAGGCTTCAAGATGAGATAGAGGAAAAAGAGGTTTATTAGGGGCAATGCCTTTGAGAGAAAAATAAGGTAGGTAGGGAGTAGAAAATGAAGGCCAGGAGAATCATCAGACTGCACAACCCAGGCCTGACCTGGTTGAATGAGTGAGAAAAAGGAAGAGAATTAGGAGAATCACCCTAGACTTCAGTTTAGCTCTAAGAAAGTTTGGCAAATATTGGGAAATCCTAAAGTCAAAGTTGCCTATCAGAGGAGCTCTGTGACTCTCAGAAGCAAGTCTGCCTTAGTATTCCTGTTTTGCTCAGTCATTGGCTAAAAGCAGCCTGTAGGAAGCACGACTTTGGCTCAAATACAATGATGATTTCAGATCACAGCAGCCAAGGGTGCCCACAGGCAGAAATCTGAGAGGTGCATTTTCATAGTTACCACGGATTAGAACAGTTGGAGGATTGTGAGGAAGAGCAATAATTATTTGTGTAGGTAAATAATAATAGATAACCGGTACACAAGAAGAAAAATCATCTTTCATGAAACAAGGTACATTCTCTCCTCCTTTGGGTTGATCTGTCAGTTTACTGACATGGATCCATTGGTTGAAAGTTGATTAAGCAGCAAAGGTCTACCCACAGTACAAATACCCAGAAAGAGCAAATGTAGATCATTGCAATGTCCTTGAGTGACAAAGGGGTGGAGGCAGAGAGAGAAGCTCTGCTGATTCAGACCAGAGGGAATTTTCCACCCATCATAAAGGTTTGGCTTATATTCTAGAAACTAGACAGTGACTGAGCAACATATGCTAGAAAGTTGGTGCTCTGCTGAAATTGGGCCCCAAGATATTTTTGGAAACTTTGATGCCCATGAAGAGGGAAAACTGCCAATTTGAAGTGAGAAGAGTGTTTTTGTCTCTAAATGTAGAGTTTATGGTTTAGTTTTTGAGAAAATCACTATTTCGAGAAATAATCACTGTGTTGGACACTTAAGAGAAATTGAGCAGTACCCAATTTGGAATTCAGACAATTAAGACTTTGAGGAGTTAAACTATGAAAATTTGTCTCCACTGAGGATGGAGATACATTTCTGTGGATTGTATCCTTTAGGAGAATGTTTCTTTTCTGAACAAGGAGTTAGATTTCATTCTGTCTGAAACTATTCTTTAGTGGTGCTTTTGTGTCATCCTGGGTGAGCCTTCAGAAAGAGGAGGTCAGGAGTGGAGAGCCACTTGGGCAGAAGTGATATGGAGGTATACATTTATCTTATGCTGGAGAAGAGACCCTAACGGGAGTAGACTGGGTTTGTAAATTCCCATGTTGGACCAAGCTTTTCTGATGTTGTTCTGAATTATGTAACTAGACACTTACTGAGTCTTTATTAGTTTGTTTTAGAAAAATAAACCATTTTATTCAATTGCTCAATTATTATTGAAGTCCTTCTAGGCTCAGGCACTATTTTAGTTACTTGGAATATATATGTCAGTGACAAACACAAAAAGCCCCTGCCCTATGAAGCTTATTTCTTATCCCTTGGATGTTCTATCACTGGAAAAGCTAGTCTTGGATTGGAAATGGGACAAGGAGAAGTAGTTTCTTCTGTCCTGGCCTTGGGCATTAGGGCCTCCATTCTGGGAAAGCACAATGTGCTCAAGAAAGCACTCAGTGGAAGAAGTGAACCAGCCCTGTAACATGTTGGCCGGCTGGCAGCCAAAGCGAGAGACATCCAACTGAGGACTCCTGTGGACGGTCCTTGGCTTGAGAACTCTGAGAACTACTATATCTGGCATAATGTTTTAAGCTATCAGGGAAGTTCCCTTCTGTTACCTACGAACCCTCCAGGGAATTCTTGTTAAGGAATACAGCCTGATCTTAGCTACCACTGTGTGGGTTTGAATGCCTTTGACCTCCATGGGGGTGAAGTGGTACGAAAGGCAATTACAGTGTCTGGCAGTAACGAAATTTGACCCTCAGAACAGAGCAGCAGTCCAGAATCAGCTGATGGGCTGAGGTGGCAAGTCATTGTGCCTTTATAAAACAAGGAAGCCCTTTCTGGGAATTTCCTGAAATACTTGGGAAGTAGATCCCAGTAAAAATTGGACTACCTGAAGTTAAGCAAGATATAAGCTTGGACTATTGTCAAAATCCTAAAGCCAAGTGTGACTTCTAGGCTGGAAAAGCTAGGATTTCTGGGTTACATAGCACCTGAGAGCTTCAGGAAGCACGAAAGATAGGATTTGTGTGCAGGTTCTGAGTTCTAAGGTCAGAGCCTGAATCACGGAGTAAAATGTGAATCAAAGTTTTCAACATGGATATGGTAAGTAGGGTTTTACATTAAGGCCACTGAAGAATAATTCTGTGTCTAAATGCATCTATACATATTTTTGTCAATACTTGATCTTTGTGTTAGTCATTATTTCTATTGTCTTTTTTTTCCTGAAACTTTATAGTAAAAGCACATCTAACATTTCAGATCACTTTAAGAATAAGACGGGATGGAATAATACGCCCCCTGGAAAGTTAATTTCTCTAAGAAAATGCACTGACTCTAAGAGAAATTTGCAGGTATGAAAAGTGATCATTGTTAAGTGATACAGTCTCTCACCTTCATCCATTCTTTCTTACCTCCCAAATAAAGGTTTGTGAGAATAATAACATATCCACATATGTATTGCCACACAAACAAAAATACCAAACATGTAGTCATATACATTAAACAAACTGTGTCACCCAGGTGATAGGAGTAGGAAATGCTCAGAACCTCCTAAGGTGTGTTATTTAGTATTTAGCATTTTATGTTTATCTCATTAAAGTTTTGTGATATATTAGAGTCTATATAGATCAATAAGCACTGCCAAACTGCTGAAGGTGATACAACTATTGAAATGTTTAGCACAAAATTTATAATGCTATAATCTCATATACTATAAAGCCTAAATTCTGCAGCAGAGGGACCTGGACTCCTAGACTTCAGCTGTTTCTATTGCTCCTACTATAATTCTTACTATAATTACTATAATTTCTGTTGCTCTTACTATAATTCAAATGTATTTTTTTGATGTCAGAGTCTTTCCTAGAGGTCACATAAAACTCTGAAATTGGGTCAGGCCAATTGGGGAGTATTATGATAGGCGATTAAAATCTCTAGAACTACATGTTCTGTTCATTTTCATGAAATATGAAATCTGTATCTTAAGAATCTCAAAGCTTCTTAAGGTTGAGACTTCTATTTTAAAAGAAGGGGAAGTTTGGGTTACCTTTTCAAATGGTTTCCTTTTTTCAGTATTTAATATTTTCTCTACCTTTGATTAAGCCATTGAAAATCCCTGGCAGAATGCAGGTAGTGAAATTTGACCAAAGTTTGGAAAAGAAAGGACTGAAGAGAAGCGGTTGTCTTCTTTCTCCCTTCTCCCTTCCTGTGGTTGATTGCAAAAATGGCTGCAATACTTTGCAGCCCCTTCCAGCAAGAAGTGGAATCTACTTCCCCACCCCCAAGATCAGGTGGGCTGCTCTTGAAACTTGCTTGGGCCAATAATGTGACGGAAGGGATAGTTTGTATGTTTTGAATCCAGGTGTCAAGAGACCTCACAGCTTTCACTCCTTCTGATCTCAGACTCTTGCCCAGCATATCTTTAGCATCAAAGGAGACCAAGTGGAGCAGAAAGTTGTAATGGTTGAACTGTCTTAGACTAACCAGCCCCAGCTAACCCACCAGCCGCCACAGATACATGAACAAGCCCAGCTGAAAGATCATCTTAGCCTGGACAAAGCCAAACCACCAAGCTGAGCCCAGTCCAAAATGCCAAACTGCCATTTGTTGAGTCACAAAATTTGGGGGCAACTTTATGAAACAGCGAAAGCTGATAGCTCTAACTACATCTATGAGTCATACAACCTAGAAATGTTATCAAGTAAGTATTTTCCTCAAAATAAAAGTTTTATAGAGTCACTTAAACCAGTGCTACTAAAAGTGCTGATCCACAGAGAGAGAGAGAGCTTGCACCAGAATGTCAATCTGTACACTGCTTCCTTCGTCAACAAAGTCTTGCTGCAAAAATTGTGTCAGCTGAATTAAATAGTGTGCACAGTTGACATATTTGGTTTATATTCCTGTGCAAACAGAAAATATTCAGATAGTAAGAATTTAGGCTTTTCAGGCTATACAGTATTTGTCACAATTTTAGGCTTTGTATACCATACAGTCCCTGTCAACTTTGTCATTATAGCACAGAAGCAGCCATAGACAACAAGTAAATGAATGGGCATGGCTGTGTTTCAATAAAACTAAGAAGCAGACAGCAGTCTGGATTTGGTTTGTGGGCCATAGTATGCTGAATTCTGAATCCTAAGCCATTTCAGCAGCTCATCCCGTCAAAGCTCATTATCGTGTCTGCTTTTATAATAATGTCAAAAGAATGTAGGCAAGAGCAAAACAGAATTGGAGGTATCTTTCCTTAGAGACCGGAAAACCAAATGCCTGAAATAGTTGTTTCAGATGCCCCAACATGGAGCTAGAGGGATAGAACGAAATATGAAAAATGTACATAATTATTTAAAATGTATATGAGTAATAAAGTGCACAAGTACTGCCAGTCAAGTCCCTGGGCCAAATTTGGAAAAAATAAATATTCTAAGAAGTTTTCATTTCAAAATGTTGATATCTCAGCATTACTGCTTAGCAGTAAGGAGTTGGAATATTCCTTCCCTCATTTTTTTCCTTCCTCCTTTTCTATCTTCCTCATCCTTTCCTTTTTTCCCTTTCTCAACCTAGAGGAAAACATTTCCAGGCACCATTGAAAACCAGTATTACATTATTGAAGAGTAGGTTCATAGGGCAGCAGTTAAAAGCTTGTGGTTTTGCCATTTGATTTTCTTTCAGTGTAGTTTGGAGACAACACATTTCTGTCTCATTAAAGTTTGAGACAATCTGTCTTTAGATTCACCCTGACAATGGGCAGGGTGTACCCGTGTAAGGGAGTGTTAGGAAGAGGCACAGAAAATGAGATGCCAACAATCACTATCCATTTCTCAAAAAGCATACTGGGCAGATTTTCAAATTGTCATTACATTCTGGGTTTTTTTTTTTTTTTTTTGAAATACAAAGATGATTAGTTGCTTTGACAAATATACTCCTCCCCAAATAACAACTGCTATCAAAATCACTAGAGTAAAACAAAAATCTGTAGAACTACATGTTCTGTTTATTTTAATGAAATATGAAATCTATATGTTAAGAATCTCAAAGCTTCTTAAGGTCGAGACCTCTATTTTAACGGAAGGTGAAGTTTGGGTTACCTTTTCAAATGGTTTCCTTTTTTCGGTATTTAATATTTTCTCTACCTTTTGACTAAGCCGTTGAAAATCCCTGGCAGAATGCAAATGTAGGAAGAATAACCCACTAGGAATCACAGCCATTGTCAGTCACTAACAATTTATCTCAGACTGGTCAAGCCTATTTTCCAGAGAGAATAAACACGGTGTCATGGCTCCTAGGGAGGGTTAGGAGAGAATAAGTCCCAGAGAATGGAATGCCAGAATGCCTTGATGGGGTGCCACAGCTGGGGAGAGGGCTGGGACAATGGGGAAATTAGAGAACTAGAGATGGCAGCAGGGGCCGTAAAAAGGTAATATAGATACATGTTAAATTTTGCCTACTTCCCAAATTTCCTTCAGGATGGCCATAGCCAAGAGAACCAAACATTACTTGTCATGGCATGAAAGGGTGCTGCTTATTTCAGCAGGGAGAAAAGGCCTAGTGTCAGTGGCTAAGCATCCTTCTTCAGCACATCTGTAGGCTAATCTTCATCTGCTAGGATGCCGTATAGCCTCCCAGGAGCCCCTTGTTGCTCTCTTCTTGACCACAGATTGATAACTCCTAGGGTCCTCTAAGCATGACTCTCTTATCAGGGCATCACAAAATGGCATCTCATATATATATGTGATGTCATGATATATATATCTATATATATATATAGATATATATATATCACTATATATATATATATATAGTGATGTCATGATATATATATCATGATATATATATATATAAAGTGCCATTTATATATGACTCATCCATTTTGTCTTCTGATGTTTATATTCTCATGCCCATGTTCTCCACTACTTCTCTCTTCTTCCTCCCCTCCAATAATCAAATGATACCCTTTCTACTTCCCTGTGTCTCCTCTTTTCATCAGTATTAACTAAGTCTTCAGACAGGGCATTGTGAGAGCCAAAAGCTCATTGCAATAACTTTCCTCTTTACTGTTTTACTTTCCTCTTTACTGTTGTAGTCAGTAGTCAATACTTCTTTTTAGTCATCCATAGCAAACATCCTCTCAAGGGGACAGATAAAGATCATAACAAATTGGAAGCTGAAAAGTACTACTTTAAATACAAAATACTGTCGTCAGTCGCCAAACACTCCATCCTCACTCCCAAAGCTGTCATATGAATCAGAACTCAATAGAAATATGGAATCTCAATGATTCATAAATTGATTCATTTATTCACCAAATATTTTTTGAGCAACTATTATAGGAAACACTCTTCCAGGTGCTGGTGATACAAAGTTAAGGCATGCTCCTTGCCCTGGAGAAGTTTATCATCTAGTAGGGGAGCCAGATGTGTAAGCACAAAATTACAATAGACAGTGATAAGTGCATAATGGAAGTAGCCACAAAGTATCATTTTGTTCAGTTGAGGTAGTCAAGGACTTTGCTGGGCTGGACTAGAAAAAGGCTTCCCTTAGGAAGAGATTTTGAGCTGAGTGTTGAGAGATAATTTGCAATGATAGGGGAAGCAGGAGGAGTGACTAGTAAAATTTGCCTTGAGCATCGAGTTCATGTAGAAAATTGGTAGGAGATTTTAGCCCTAGGCAGTGGAGCTAGAAATGATAGTGGATAAATATGTGAAATGTTGAGGAGGTAAAATGAGAGTTAGAGTTTAATAATATGAATGAAGAGGGAGAAGATGTTATTTTGCCTGATGCAGAAGTCTGGCCCTAGCATTCCTGAATGGTGGCTCACCAGCCTCTGCTGGGACGCTTCCAAGAGTAGTAGCTGTCTGCCTCACAGGACTGCAGCCTGTTCTAGTCCAGACAGACTGGATTTTAGAGACAGCTTCTTTATATTGATCTGATATCTGCCTGCCTTTAAATTCCACCCCATCTTATTTCTTTATTCAACAAAGACTGGGTCTGTTTTCTTAGATGTAGATCTGAGACATCAAGATATTTACAAATGGTTATTTTGTCTCCTTGGTCTTTTCCAGTCTTCTTTACTCAAAACATTCCCAAGGATTCAGGAAATTTCTATATCTATCTATCTATCTATCTATCTATCTATCTATCTATCTTCTGTCTATCATCTATTGATCTATCATCTATTGATCTATCATCTATCTATCCTTTATCTATCTATCTATCTATCATCAATAGGTAATCTATGTATGTATGTATGTATGTATGTATCTATCTATCTATCTATCTATTTATCTCATCTACTCACATTTCTCCAGAGGTTGGATTTGGTGTCACAAATGTTTAGTGTCATTGCTTTAAAATATGAAACTCAATGACTGAGACTGTTATCATATCAGCCTCTTGAGTAGCCACAATAAAATAATAAAAGGACAAAACAAATGTGGGAGAAAGAATAGTATGTCTCAGCCAACTCTGGGCACACTGCCTGTGAGTTAGTCCTGCTCCACAAGGAGCAGCAGAAAGCAAGAAAGCAAGCAAGCAAGAAAGCAAGCAAGAAAGAAGGGAAGGGAGAAAGAGAGAGAGAGGGATGGAGGCAGGAAGGGAGGGAAGAAGGAAGGAAGGAAGAAGGAAGAAGAGAAAGAAAGAAAAAAGGAAGAAGAAAGAAAAAGAAAAAAGAAAGAAGGAAGAAGAAAGAAAAAGAAAGAAAGAGAGAAAGGGAAAGAAATAAAGAAAACAAACTATGTTTCCTTAAAATATCATTCACTAAGAGATTGCCACCTCTTCCTGGAGATAAATGTCCACTCTCTTAGTCATTTGAAGTAACTGTCTCATTTTGTTACTGTAGAAAAAAATATAGCTCAATGCAAATAAACCCAACATAGAGACTAAGATAATAAAATAATATTAAAGCTAAAAGTGAAGTTTGAGATAATCTCATCTAATCCTTCATTTTACAGAACAGAAACCAGATGATTACTTGGTGATGATAACAAGTGGTAAAATTACTTGTTAAAGCCATTAGGAGAATAGTTAATTAATGACTTGACATTCTTTTGGCACCAGATTAACACCACACAAATTACTTTCTAATCACAAAGGAAAATATCACTGAACAATGGGGGGATCTAATGGTCATGGCACTGAATAAACAGTTATTTCTAATGGTGGTTCACCAAGATAGTATCTTCTGATGTGATTCAAAGTGGAGTATCTAACATCACCTAAGATGTAATCTGGTCAGAAATATCTAATTAGAATACAGAAAGTTTGACAAATGGTGTTGGAACAAATGGATACCCACATGCAGAAAAATGAACTTGAACCTCTTCCTGACACCATGTACAGACATTAACTCAAAGTAGATCAAATAGTTAAATATAAGAGCCAAAACTATAAAACTTTTAGAAGGAAGCATAGGTGTAAATCTTCATGACTTTGGGTTAAGCAATGGTTTCTTAAATATGACACCACCCAAAGCACAAGCAACTAAACAAATAAATAGATAAATTGGTCTTCATAAATTTTTTTTTTACATGAAAGGTCACTATAAAGAAAGTGAAAAGAAAACTTACAGAATGAGAGAAAATGTTTGCAAATCATATACCTGATAAAGACCTTGCATTCAGAATATATAAAGAAGTGGCTCGATTTAAAAATGGGCAAAGGGCTTGAATAGACATTTCTCCAAAGAAGATTTACAAATGGCCAATAAGCACACAAGAAGATGTTCAACATCTTTAGTCATTAGGGAAATGCAAGTCAAAATCACAATGAGATACCATTTCATACTCACTAGAATGAATATAAGTTTTAAAAAAGAAAAACTGATGAGTATGGGTGAGGATATGGAGAAACATAATTTAAGAAAGAAAAATAACAGTTCTGGGTAAGGATGTGGAGAAATTGGAACCCTCATGCATGGCTGGTGGGAATATAAAATAGCACTGCTACTGTGGAGAACAATTTGGCAGAACTTTCAAGAAGAGTTTTCCTTGCAATTCCACTCCTAGGTAAGTATCCTAGAGAAGTAAAAACCTATGTCCAAATAATACAGGAATCAGGAATATTTGTTACAGCATTATTCATAATAGCCAAAGAGTGGAAGCAACCCAGCTTCCACTGATTCCTCCTTGTACCTGATATTTAACTGATGAATGAATAAACACAACATGGCACAATGGAAAATTATTCAACCATAAAAAGTAATAAAGTTCGGGCCCGGAACAGAGCGTAGGGGAGAAGTACTACCCAATTAGCGCCAATCTCCATGGTCAATTTAGTTAAGGTCTCCTTCAGAGTCCGATTCATCCTTTCTACCTGTCCTGAGCTTTGGGGCCTATAAGCACAATGTAATTTCCAATTTGCCCCAAGAATGGAAGCCAAATCCTGACTTACCTTAGCAACGAAGGCTGGTCCATTGTCTGACCCTATTTGGACGGGAAAGCCATACCTGGGGAGGATTTCTTCCAAAATTTTCTTTGCTACAACCTGAGCAGTTTCTCTCTTAGTTGGGAACGCTTCTGTCCATCCTGAAAAAGTATCTACAAAGACAAGTAAGTACTGATACCTATATTTTCCAGGCTTTATCTCAGTAAAGTCTATTTCCCAATAGATACCAGGCCTAGTTCCTCTACACCTAATTCCTGCGGTGGTCTGGGTTTGGGGGCAAGCGTTGTTTAGTTGGCAGGCTTTGCAATTTGTTGTGACATCGCTGGCCAGTTCAGCTATGCGCCTGATTCTAAACTTGGCGTGCCTGATTAAGTCCATCATTCGCCGGGCACCCAGGTGGGTTGTCCGGTGGATGTGTTCCAACACCTGCCATCCTAATTTTTCTGGTAGGATGGTTTGGTCATTTATATCAGTCCACCACCCATTTTTAACCTGTTTTAGGGGAAGCGTGTTCATCCATTCGCGATCTTGTTCGGTATAGTCGGGAAAACATGGCAAATTTCGCGGGCCAGGATCGGGGAGCTGGAGCGCGAGGAGCTGACTGGGAGCTTTTGCTATGCTCCTTGCGGTTTGGTCGGCTAAGAAGTTGCCTCGAGCAATTGGCGTAGTTGGTTTCTGATGCCCAGGGCAATGTACGATAGCCAATTTCTTTGGTTTCCACAAAGCAGTTAATAGAGCTAGGATTTCTTGCTTGTTTTTTATTTCTTTGCCTTCGGCTGTTAATAGTCCCCTTTCTCTGTAGATGGCCCCATGTATGTGCGCAGTAGTGAAAGCATAGCGGCTATCCGTGTATACTGTTAGTTTTTTCTCTGCCCCTAGGGTGAGGGCCTGTGTGAGGGCTATCAGTTCGGCTCTTTGGGCCGATGTCCCTGGAGGCAAGGGTTCCGCCCAGATTACCTCAGTCTCTGATGTTACAGCCGCTCCTGCATACCGCTGGCCTTGGTGGACGTAGCTGCTGCCATCAGTGAACCAGGTGAGTTCTGTGTCGGGGAGCGGAGGATCTTGCAGGTCCTCCCGCACCCCATGCACCTGAGACAGTATCTCAGTGCACTCATGGAACGGGGCGTCCAAGTCTGGATTTGGCAGCAGTGAAGCAGGGTTTAAAGAGGTTGGGGGCAGAAAAGTTATTCTGAGGGGGTTTAACAGCAGTCCTTGATAGTGAGTGAGCCGGGCGTTACTCATCCATCCGTCCGGCGGCTGCCGGAGGACGCCTTCAATGGCATGCGGGGTTATAACGTGCAACTCTTGCCCCATGATAAGTTTATCAGCGTCTTGGACCATTAGGGCAGTCGCCGCGATTATCCGCAGGCAGGGTGGCCAGCCAGCAGCCACTGAATCTAATTTTTTTGACAAATAGGCAACTGGCCTCTGCCAGGGGCCTAGGTACTGTGTTAACACGGCTTTTGCAACACCCTTACTTTCATCTACGTATAAGTGGAAGGGCTTGGAGACATCAGGGAGCCCCAGCGCGGGGGCTGATAACAAGGCAGTTTTGATTTGTTGAAAGGCCAGCTCAGCCTCTTCCGTCCAATTGAAGGGCTGCCGTTCCTTTGTTGCCTGGTATAGGGGCTTGGCTAACTCAGCAAATCCGGGTATCCATAACCTACAGAACCCTGCTGACCCCAGAAATTCTCTCACTTGCCGTGTCGACTGGGGTCTAGGGATGCGTAGGACTATTTCCTTTCGGGCTTTGGTTAGCCAGCGTTGCCCCCCTTTTAATAGGTACCCCAGATAAGTTACCTCCGACTTGCAGATCTGAGCCTTTGTTGCTGAGGCTCGGTAGCCTAGCTCCCCCAGAGTCTTCAAGAGGTCCTCAGTCCCTTGAACACAAGTTTCCGGGGATCTGGCTGCTATTAAGAGATCATCAACATATTGCAAAAGAGTTATTTCAGGGTGTTGCTGCCGGTACTCACCCAGATCTTCATGAAGGGCTTCATCGAACAGGGTTGGTGAGTTCTTGAACCCTTGTGGCAGCCTGGTCCATGTTAGCTGACCGTTGATGCCCCTCTCAGGATCCGTCCATTGAAATGCAAAGAGTCCTTGACTTTTGGGAGCCAGAGGAAGGCTGAAGAAAGCATCTTTTAGATCAAGAACGGTATACCACTGTTTTTCGGGATGTAAAGCACTCAGAAGGGTGTATGGATTGGGCATAGTGGGATGTATGTCCATGACCTTTTTATTAACTTCTCTTAAATCCTGTACTGGCCTGTAGTCCGTACTGTTGGGTTTACGAACAGGTAACAGTGGAGTATTCCAGGATGAGTGGCAAGCCCGTAGGACTCCCTGGTCTAGGAGTCGGCGGATATGGGGCGTAATTCCTTCTCTTGCCTCCAGGGGCATAGGATATTGCCGAACCCGAACCGGGTCTGTCCCTGGCTTAACTTCCACAAATATGGCAGGTCGATGTTTAGCTAGCCCTAAGCCCCCAGTTTCTGCCCACGCTTCAGGGAAACGCTGGAGCCAAGAGTCAATTTCCTGATCAGGGGGCTTTTGCTCTTGATGGAGTCTGCACTCATCTTCTAAGGTGACAGTCAGGATAGATATTGGCCTGTTTTGGGAATCAGTTATCTTGGGCCCTTCTGGCTCAAAGTGGATTTGGGCCCCCATTTTTGTCAGCAAGTCCCTCCCTAGTAGAGGGCAGGGGCTCTCTGGGATGACTAGGAAGGAATGGGAGACTTTTCCCGTTCCTAAGTCTACAGTCCTCTGGGTTGTCCAGGGGTATTTTTTGATGCCTGTGGCCCCGTGCACCCAGGATGTTTTCTTAGACATTTTTCCAATTGGTTTGGTTAGGACTGAGCGTTCCGCCCCAGTATTGACCAAGAAGCGAACTGGGGACCCCTCCACTTGCAAAGTTACCCTGGGTTCAGGGAGGGGGTCCGAACCCCGTCTTCCCTAGTCAGAGTCCTGGGTAACGAGTACGGAGGTAGGGTTAGCTGGTCTCCGTTTCTTTGGGCAGTCTTAATCCAGTGACCACGTTCCTTGCAATAAGCACACTGATCCTTTTCTAATCCTTGCCTAGAGCCTTGCTTTGTCTGCTTTCTGCTTTGGCCATTCCCTGCCTGGGAGAAAGCTGCTACTAAAACTTTGGTCATTTCTTTGGTTGCCTTGAACTGTTTTTCTTCTGGAGTATCCCTATTATTATAAACTCGCTGGGCCATCTGAAGGAGGTCCTGAATCTGCTTTCCCTCTAAACCTTCTAATTTCTGGAGTTTTCTTCTAATATCTGATGCTGCCTGGTTTACAAAGGACATTACTACCGCAGCCTGATTTTCCGGTGCTTCCGCTTCCGGGTCCATAGGGGTATACTGTCTGAAAGCTTCCATTAATCTCTCTAAATACACAGCGGGGCTTTCTGTCTTACCTTGTAACACAGAGTATACTTTAGCCAAATTGGTGGGCTTGCGAGCTGCAGCCTGGAGACCCGCCATTAGAGTCTGGCGATAAATGAGCAGTCGTCCCCTACCTTCTGCCGTGTTGTAGTCCCATCTGGGCCGGGTCAAAGGAAAAGCCGCGTTAATGAGGTCAGGATTTGCAGTTGGCTGGCCGTCATCTCCTGGAACCAGCTTTCTGGCCTCAACTTGGATTCTTTCCCGCTCCTCCGTTGTGAACAGGATTCGGAGGAGCTGTTGACAGTCATCCCAGGTTGGCTGGTGAGTAAACATGACACTGTCTAACAACGAGGTTAGATCTTTGGGATTATCGGAAAACCGAGCATTTTGGGACTTCCAATTGTATAAATCACTAGTGGAAAAAGGCCAATACATGAGACGGGAGAGCCCGGTATCATCGAGCGATCCTATTTCTCTGAGAGGCAGGGCTACGGTGGAGTCAGGGAGTCGGGAAGCTTGGTCCCGCAGTACGCGGCCTCGCGTTCGGCCGGCCGGTCCCCCTGGGTTACTTTCGCTCTCGGCTGCTTCCGCTTCTCGGTTTCCCTCTACAGAAGCACCACCCTGGGGGACTGGGTCCTGCGGGATAAGGTGCGGATATGGTGGGGGAAGTGTGGGTTCTAACGTTAGGGGGTCCTGGCTGTCTGGCAGCACAGGGGCCGAGGGAGCAGAGGGAGTCCTTTGTCTTGTAGGTCGCATTACTAGGACCTTGCAAGGCTCAAGGATGAATGGAGTTATCCAGGGCGGTGGGTCTTCCACAAGATTTTGCCACACTAGAATATAAGGAATTTGATCAGGATGTCCTGACTGCCCTGGCAGGAAAATCTTAGTTTTTACCTTAGTAATAATAGAGAGACAGAAAGTTCCTTCGGAGGGCCACCCTACGCCGAAAGAGGGCCACTCCAAACGGCAGAAAGTAACTAGCTTTCCCTTCTTTAGTTCTACACTTAAGTTACGCCCCCGAGCCTTCACATCCTTAAAATTGGTAACAAGGAGTGAGAGCGGTGTGCTCTGGTTGTTGCCCATCTTTGGACTGCTCCTACAAAGAGAAGGAGGGACGAAAATGAGTGTGAAGCAGAGGGGAGTATCCGACAGGTCCGGTCCTGGAAGGGGAAGAAAAGGTTTTATGTTTCGTTTTGGACTTACACATAACACTTAACAATAATGGACAGACAGTGAGAAACGATGAGCCTTCGCGAGCGCGTGTCGGACTTCCGACCTGAGTCAGACGGGGCAACCAAGGATGGAGGCCCCCAGATGGGCACTGGGGGACGTCTCCCACCAGTCCCGAGTGGCTGTCTTTTAGCGCGTCCGCCAAGACCATGCCACTTATAAAACAGACCAATACAGATTACAGATTACAGATTTCACGAAATTTCAGGGAGACAGACAGAGACAAAGACAGAGACAGTGACAAAGCCGGCTTACCTACAGATTAAGATCCATTGACTTGGGGGTCTGGTGGGCTTGGGGGAAATCCCGGACGAGCCCCCATTTGTTATGCCCAGACCGTTTATTCCCCGAAGAAGACCACCAGAGTCCAGAGTCAAAGCTAAGCAGCAAGGATCTTTATTACAGGTTCGAACCTGGAACTCTCCCTCGCTCGTGAAACGAGACGGGCAGGAGAGCTCCCCCACTGAGCTCCGAGCAGTGTTATATAGTCTAAGAAAAGTGGGCATAGAGTTATTATACAAATCAGATATATGATTGGCTAGTGTTTGAACAAGGCGATTTGGCTAACTATGATTGGTTCCCGCCATTTCTGATATTTTGGTTCAAACTTTGAGGCGGGAGAGCAGGTTTATGGCAGCAAGAGTTTATCTTACTTAAACACGTCTTGTGACCTTGCCTCAGAACTTACAAAATCTGTGGTATGTGCAAAACAAAATCTCTGGTACGTGCAGAAAACCAGGTACTCACAGAACTTACGAAATCTCTGGTATGTGCAAAGATTAGAGAGCAGAACAAGGGTGTAGTGGGTGGGGGGCGGGTACACATCTATCTTTGTGTCCTTTCACCTGAAAACATTATGCTAAGTGAAAGAAGCCAGACACAAAAGACCACATATTATATGATTTCATTTATATGAAATGTTCATATAAGGTAAGGGTCAAACAAAGAAACCAGGGTCCATCCATGCAAACAGAAAGTACATTAGTATTGCCAAAGGACGGAAGAAGGAAGAATTGGGAGATCCAGGGTTTCTTTTCGTGGTGATGGAAGCATTCTGGAATTAGATAGTGGTGATGCTTACACAGCGTCGTGAATACACTAAAAACCACTGAATTATACACTTTTAACAATTAAAATGGTGAATTCTATGTTATGTAGATTTAATCTCAATAAACAAGGTTTTTTTTGTTTGTTTGTTTTTAAAGAATACACAGTTTTAGACATGACTTCCATTTTACAGTTGATTCAAGCAATAGGGAAACAAGTTAAGGGATATCAGGTGAAAGCAACCAGACAAACCCAGAAGGTCGACCAATCAGTAGGACAACTCGACTGGTCTTTTTAAAAATACACTAACATAAAAGGCAGACTGTGCTAGCATTTCAAGTATATGTCAGAATACCCTAAGAGGTATGTACTCTTAAACAGAAAGACTATTGTCAGGCCTCTGAGCCCAAGCCAAGCCATCGCATCCCTGTGACTTGCATATATACACCCAGATAGCCTGAAGTAACTGAAGAATCACAAAAGAAGTGCAAATGCCCTGCCTCGCCTTAACCGATGACATTCCACCACAAAAGAAGTGAAAATGGCCAGTCCTTGCCTTAAGCTGTGATATTATCTTGTGAAATTCCTTTTCCTGACTCATCCTGGCTCAAAAAACTCCCCCACTGAGCACCTTGTGACCCCCACTCCTGCCCGCCAGAGAACAACCCCCCTTTGACTGTAATTTTCCTTTACCTACCCAAATCCTATAAAACGGCCCCACCCTTATCTCCCTTTGCTGACTCTCTTTCTGGACTCAGCCCACCTGCACCCAGGTGAAATAAACAGCCATGTTGCTCACACAAAGCCTGTTTGGTGGTCTCTTCACACGGACGCGCATGACATTTTGGTGCCGTGACTCGGATCGCAGACCTCCCTTGGGAGATCAATCCCCTGTCCTGCTCTTTGCTCCCTGAGAAAGATCCACCTATGACCTCTAGTCCTCAGACCACCCAGCCCAAGGAACATCTCACCAATTTAGCATTTAGGCTCTTTTTCATCAAATATGAAAAACTCAGCCCAGTTCATGGCCTGTTTAGCAGCAACCCTGAGACGCTTTTCAGCCCTAGACCCTGAAAGGTCAGAAGGCCGTCTTATTCTTCATATGCATTTTATTTTATTACCCAATAATTAAATAAACCCCCAAAATTAAATTCCGGCCCTCAAACCCCACAACACGACTTAATGAATGTCGCCTTCAAGGTGTACAATAATAGAGGAGAGGCAGCCAAGTAGCAACTTATTTCTGAGTTGCAATTCCTTGCCTCCACTGTGAGACAAACCCCAGCCACGTCTCCAGCACGCAACTCCAAACGCCTGAACCGCAGCTGCCAGGGATTCCTCCAGAACGTCCTCCCCCAGGAGCTTGCTACAAGTGCCGGAAATCTGGCCACTGGGCCAAGGAATGCCCGCAGCCCAGGATTCCTCCTAAGCCGTGTCCCATCTGTGCGGGACCCCACTGGAAATCGGACTGTTCAACTCACCCAGCAGCCACTCCAGGGACTCTGGCCCAAGGCTCTCTGACTCCTTTCCAGACCTTCTTGGCTTAGCAGCTGAAGATTGATGCTGCCCCATCTCCTCGGAAGCCTCCTGGATCATCACAGATGCTTTGGATAACTCTTACACTGGAGGGTAAGTCCGTCCCCTTCTTAATCAATATGGAGGCTACCCACTCCACATTACCTTCTTTTCAAGGGCCTGTTTCCCTTGCCTCAATAATTGTTGTGGGTATTGACGGCCAGGCTTCTAAACCTCTTAAAACTCCCCAACTCTGGTGCCAATTTGGACAACATTCTTTTATGCACTCCTTTTTAGTTATCCCCACCTGCCCAGCTCCCTTATTAGGTCAAGACATTTTAACTAAATTATCTGCTTCCCTGACTATTCCTAGGCTACAGCCACACCTCATTGCTGCCTTTTCCCCCAGTTCAAAGCCTCCTTCGCATCCGCCTCTTGTATCTCGCCCCACCTTAACCCACAAGTATAGGATACCCCTCCTTGGCAACTGATCATGCACCCCTTACCATCTCATTAAACCCAATCACCCTTACCCCACCCCACTCAACGCCAGTATCCCACCCCGCAGCATGCTTTAAAAGGATTAAAGTGTTATCGCTCACTTGCTACAGCATGGCCTTTTAAAGCCTGTAAACTCCCCTTACAATTCCCCCATTTTACCTGTCCTAAAACCAGACAAGGCTTACTGATTAGTTCAAGATCTGCACCTTATCAACCAAATTGTTTTGCCTATCCACCCCGTGGTGCCAAAGCCATATCCTCTCCTATCCTCAATACCTCCCTCCACAACCCATTATTCTGTTCTGGATCTCAAACATACTTTCTTTACTATTCCTTTACACCCTTCATCCCAGCCTATCTTTTGCTTTCATTTAGACTGACCCCAGGCTCGGCAAATTACCTGGGCTCTGCTGCTGCAAGGCTTCACAGACAGCCCTCATTACTTCAGTCAAGCCGAAATTTCTTCCTCATTTGTTACCTATCTCGGCATAATTCTCATAAATACACACTTACTCTCCCTGCTGATCGTGTTCCGGCTAATCTCCCAAACCCCAATCCCTTCTACAAAACAACAACTCCTTTCCTTGCTAGGCATGGTTAGTGCGGTCAGAATTCTTACACAAGAGCCGGGACTGCGTCCCGTAGCCTTTCTGTTCAAACAACTTGACCTTACTGTTTTAGCCTTGCCCTCATGTCTGTGCGCAGTGGCTGCCACTGCTTTAATACTGTTAGAGGCCCTAAAAATCACAAACTATGCTCAACTCTCTACAGTTCTCATAACTTCCAAAATCTATTTTCTTCCCCCCAACCATCGCTCAGGACAATGCTTATGCTGACGAGTTAGCTAAAAAAGCAGCTAGCATTCCAAATTCTATCCCTCACGGCAGTTTTCCTCCTTCACATCGGCCACTCCCACCTACTCCCTGGCTGAAACTTCCACCTATCAATCTCTTCCCACACAAGGCAAATAGTTCTTAGACCAAGGAAATTATCTCTTTGCAGCCTCACAGGCCCATTCTATTCTGTCGTCATTTCATAACCTCTTCCATGCAGGTGACAAGCCGCTAGCCCGTCTCTTAGAACCTCTCATTTCATTTCCGTCATGGAAATCTATCCTCAAGGAGATCACTTCTCAGTGTTCCATCTGCTATTCTACTACCCCTCAGGGATTGTTCAGGCCCCCTCCCTTTCCTACACATCAAGCTCGAGGATTTGCCCCTACCCAGGACTGGCAAATGACTTTACTAGCATGCCCCGAGTCAGAAAACTAAAATATCTCTTAGTCTGGGTAGACACTTTCACTGGATGGGTAGGGGCATTTCCCTTAGGGTCTGAGAAGGCCACCACGGTCATTTCAGACATAATTCCTCGGTTTGGCCTTCCTAACTCTATACAGTCTAATAACGGACCAGCCTTTAATAGTCAAATCACCCAAGCAGTTTCTCAGGCGAGTTGAACAGTCCGATTTCCAGTGGGGTCCCGCACAGATGGGACACGGCTTAGGAGGAATCCTGGGCTGCGGGCATTCCTTGGCCCAGTGGCCAGATTTCCGGCACTTGTAGCAAGCTCCTGGGGGAGGACGTTCTGGAGGAATCCCTGGCAGCTGCGGTTCAGGCGTTTGGAGTTGCGTGCTGGAGACGTGGCTGGGGTTTGTCTCACAGTGGAGGCAAGGAATTGCAACTCAGAAATAAGTTGCTACTTGGCTGCCTCTCCTCTATTATTGTACACCTTGAAGGCGACATTCATTAAGTCGTGTTGTGGGGTTTGAGGGCCGGAATTTAATTTTGGGGGTTTATTTAATTATTGGGTAATAAAATAAAATGCATATGAAGAATAAGACGGCCTTCTGACCTTTCAGGGTCTAGGGCTGAAAAGCGTCTCAGGGTTGCTGCTAAACAGGCCATGAACTGGGCTGAGTTTTTCATATTTGATGAAAAAGAGCCTAAACGCTAACTGACTTGGGAGAGGTCAGATAAAGAAAAAGGAACATTAACCTTGACTAGGCCTTTAGCTCCAGCCACTTTTTTAAGAGGAAATTGCTGGGCAGGTGGGGGAGGGCTAGTCGAGCAACGAAACTGTAAGCCAGACTGGTGTGAGGAGGGGAGGTGATAAAAGGACTATAGGGTGGGGGAGCAGAGACTGAGGAAAAGTTGGGACCTAGCTCGGCCTGGCGAGGAGAGGAGAGGTCAGATGGGTCTGTAGAAGGGAAGATTAGAAAGACTCAGCGACGCTTGGGGTTGGGACTGAGGGGACAGGCGGGAGGAAAAGAAGGAAGATTTGGGACGAGTTGCATTGGGAACAGAGACTAGGGAGGGACCGATGTGTAAAAGAACGCCCGGACGTCAGGCACCTCAGACCGTCTGCCCATTTTACGACAAGATTGAGATCTTGTAGGATGGAAAAATCTGAAGTGCCGTTTTCTGGCTATTTGGAACTGCTGTCGAATTTGTATTGGGGTCAAGCGGCATCGTAGAAGAAAATAAGGCATTTAGGTTTTAGGTCAGGTGTGAGTTGAAGAGGTTTTAAGTTCTTGAGAACACAGGCTAAGGGAGAAGAAGGAGGAATGGAGGGTGGAAAGTTGCCCATAGTGAAGGAGGCAAGCCCAGAGAAAAGAGAGAGTAGAGATACGGAGAGAAGGAGTTCGGGGGTTCTTGCCCTCCAGAAAAGCAGGAAAGGGGTTGGGGAGCAGAAATAAGGTATTGAGGTGCAAAAATAAGAGATCGGGGTGCAAAACCAAGAGGGGGCACAAAACAAGAGGGGACGCAAAAATAAGAGGTTGGGGTTCTTGCCCCTCCCCCAGAAAAGCAGAGAAGGGGTAGAGACAGGGAGAGAAGGGGTCAGGGTGCTGGCCCCTCTCCCAGAAAAGCAGGACTTGCTGCTTGGGGTGAAGGACCAAGGCAGGTGTCCCTGCAGCGTGGTCAGACACCCCTGAAATGTGGGTGAGTAATCAGGCGTCTCTGCAATGATTAAACACCAAGGGAAGGCTTCCTTCCCCAGTCCGTGACCGGGGCCGGCGTTTTGGGTCCATAGATAAAACGTGTCTCCTTTGTCTCTACCACAAAATGAAAGGAATTGAAATTAAGAGAAGGGAGAGATTGAAGAGTGGTGCCAAGATTGAAAGGAGAAGGAGGTTGAGGGATAATGAGAGAGGTTGGAGAAGAGAGTAAAAAAGGGCTGCTTACCCAATTAAAAATTGGTGAGATGTTCCTTGGGCTGGTTGGTCTGAGGACTAGAGGTCATAGGTGGATCTTTCTCAGGGAACAAAGAGCAGGAGGACAGGGGATTGATCTCCCAAGGGAGGTCCGCGATCCGAGTCACGGCACCAAAATGTCATGCGCGTCTGTGTGAAGAGACCACCAAACAGGCTTTGTGTGAGCAACATGGCTGTTTATTTCACCTGGGTGCAGGTGGGCTGAGTCCAGAAAGAGAGTCAGCAAAGGGAGATAAGGGTGGGGCCGTTTTATAGGATTTGGGTAGGTAAAGGAAAATTACAGTCAAAGGGGGGTTGTTCTCTGGCGGGCAGGAGTGGGGGTCACAAGGTGCTCAGTGGGGGAGTTTTTGAGCCAGGATGAGCCAGGAAAAGGAATTTCACAAGATAATATCACAGCTTAAGGCAAGGACCGGCCATTTTCACTTCTTTTGTGGTGGAATGTCATCGGTTAAGGCGAGGCAGGGCATTTGCACTTCTTTTGTGATTCTTCAGTTATTTCAGGCCATCTGGGCGTATATATGCAAGTCACGGGGATGCGATGGCTTGGCTTGGGCTCAGAGGCCTAACACTCTTCATCCTTCATTTTGTCCCTTTTCTATCTTCAGGTGCCCAATTCATGTCCTTTTTGTTTTCTCGGTTTCTTCGTATGGCCCCTCTTTAAGAGTCTGTGCCTCTCTTCCCTGACATGTGTTCTTTACTCAAGGGAAAGCAATTGTTCTCAGGATCAGATTCTAGTTTGTCTCTGGCACTCTTCATAGAAGTTACTCTTTTCAAGCACAGGCAAGGGAAGCCAGATTCACACTCCCAACCTTGAAGCCATCATGTTTGTAAGAGCACAGGCTGTAGGAGGTAGTGGCCAAAACTCTCCGCTCCTGGTATAGTTTAGATGACGGAAGCGTAAACATCCCTGGGAGAGGCAATAGAGGAAATTGGAGAAAGTGGATCCTTCCTGCTTTTTGTTTATTTCAAAACAAGGAGATCTGTGGCCATACAAATAGAATTGGACTGGGCTAAAAGTTAACTCCTGTGTTGATCCTGGCATTGTTTAATATCATAATCTCTTTACAACCTGCTCCAGTCTTTGAGAGCCTGGAGGCTCTCATGTTCCAGGTCAGGAGTCAGAGCTGAGATTACAGAGACATGGAAGAACTCAGGAGAATTAATAAACTTTGATAATTTTTTGGTATTATAAATAAAAACATTTTACAATTAATTATAAGGTATATGGAAATTATTATATTAAATTTGACAACTGTGTAAATTTTAAAAAATCTATTTCTTTAGCTACATAACTTGAGTTTCCCAAGACCTCACCAGCCTATAGTGTATATAAATGGGTTCAACTCCCCATGTTCGCTGCAGCATTTTTCACAACAGTCAAGATATGGAAACAACCTAAGTGTCCCTTGATGAAGGACTGGATAGAGCAACAGCAACTGTGGTGTGTGTGTGAGTGTGTATTTATATATTATATATGTATGAAATATATATATATATTTTAGCCCCAATTAAGAATGAGGTCTTATTATTTGCCACAATGTGAATGAACCTAGAGAAGATTATCCTAAGTACTCAGACACAGAAAAATATTGCATGGTCTCACTTATATGTGGAATCCAACAATAAATAAGTACAAATATATGAAAATAGAGAACAAAATAACAGGGGAAGGAACTGGGGAGATGTAGGTCAGAGGATATAAAGTAGCAAATATGTAGGATGAAAAAGTCTAGAGCTCTAATGTATAGCATGGGAACTATAGGTCATACAATTGTGCTGCATTTGGGGTTCATGCTAAATAAGTAAATTTTAGCTGTTCTTGCCACAAAATAAAGGTAACTGTGTGAGATGAATACGTTCATTTGCTTCACTATAGTGTTCTTCTTACTATCTATATGTATCCCTTATTGGTGCCCTTAACATCATATTGTATACCTTAAATGTACATAATAAAATGTATTTTCACCTGCAATCCCAGCACTTTGGGAGGCCCAGGCAGGCAGATCACCTGAGGTCAGGAGTTTGAGGCCAGCCCAGCCAACATGGCGAAATCCTGTCTCTACTAAAAATACAAAAATTAGCTGGGCGTGGTGGTGTGTGCCTGTAATCCCAGCTACTTGGGAGGCTGAGGCAGGAGAATCCCTGAGGCAGAGGTTGCAGTGAGCCAAGATCGCACCACTGCACAGCCTGGGTGACAGGATGAAACTCCTCTCAAAGAAAAAATTTGTTTTTTGAAAAAAATATAGATTTGATATAGTTTGGATATATGTCCCTGTCAAATCTCATATTGAATTGTATAATAATCCCCGATGTTGGTGATGGGGCCTGGTGGGAGGTATTTGGGTCACAGGGGTGGGTCCCTCATGGTTTGGTGCTATCTTTGTAATAGTGAGTCATGATTTGTGAGATCTGGTTGTTTAAAAGTATGTGGCACCTCCCCCCACCCTCTTGCTCCTGCTTCTACTGTGACAGGCCTACTCCCCCTTCACCTTCTGCCATGACTGTAAGCTTCCTGAGGCTTCCCCAGAAGCAGATGCCAGCGCCATGCTTCCTGTACAGCCTGCAGAACTGTGAGCCAATTAAACCTCTTTTCTTGTAAATTACTCAGTCGCAGGTATTTATAGCCACTCAAGAATGGCCGAATACAATATTTTATGTATTTTTAAAAAGTACATTACCAAGATTTACCCCTCTGTAGGACCTTAGATTCCTGAAACATTTGCCCTTAAGTGTTTCTGAGAATCTACAGAGTGTCCAATCAGCTGTAAGACATTCCT
The DNA here is from genome assembly GCF_024542745.1 of Macaca thibetana thibetana. Classification (NCBI taxonomy): domain Eukaryota; kingdom Metazoa; phylum Chordata; class Mammalia; order Primates; family Cercopithecidae; genus Macaca; species Macaca thibetana. The sequence goes on from NC_065589.1 coordinate 52,011,004, forward strand.
CCTGCTGGGTCCTTTCCTGGGCGTGAAGACTGTTTCTGCTAGCCTTGCCTCATCATCTGCCAGGCACAGCTGGCTCCCCACTAGTCAGCATCCCTGCTTCTCCATCACACCATCCTCTCCTACTCAGCACCTGAGTCTCCTTCCTTGAAGGGCCACACTTATGCTATGATCTGTGACAAAGTAAGGGAAAACACCTGTCTTTATCTTAACCTGTCCCTTTTATGAGAAGGAGCTGCTTGTGCTAGAAAGTCATACAGCAGGTTAATGAAAAACACTTTTAGCTTTAATGTAGGAATCTGAGGGGCTGGGCCAGGGATAAATGGCTTAGAATCACCTATTCCTTTGTTATTCCTCTTTTGCTGATTATATGTGAACACAGTAAAAGCATTAGAGTAATACAGAGAAAGTGAACTAACAATTTGGAGCATTTAAATGTCTAACCATATATCTTTGTAATTTTTAAATAAATGCAATCATATTCTGTAAACTCATTTCAAATATAAAGATTTACTTTCTAATTTTTGAATGAGAATTCTGTTATTGGATGTACCATAACTTATTTGGCCAAATCCTTTTTAATGGACTTAATGTTGTTTATCATCACCTAATTATCATCTAAGCTCCTTGTACACAAACATCCTTGCACATACATCTATTATTCCTTAGGATAAATTCTTAGAAGATTTGGTGAATCAATGTTGAATAGACTTACAGTTTTGATAAATACAAAACAGAATGCTTTCCACAGAGTTTGTACTAGCATGGAGGACAGGTTGGAGGGTCTGAGGCCCTTTCATCAGCTGTGAATAAGGCTAACCATTTTCCCTTACCTTCACTAGACTGGATATTATCAATCTTTTTCATTTATGCTCATCTAAAAGCTTTAAAAATTATACTTCATATTTGAATTTAAATTTTTTAAAATTATAGTAAACATTCCATATTTGTTCATGCTTCTGTATTTTGCCTATATATTAAATACATATATGTATATATAGGCCATTTAAATTGTGGTGTTCAGTTTTTATTTGATTTATAAAGGCTATTTATATATAATACTAACATATATGTCAATATTTAATATATAAATCTCTTCCCTTAATTTTCTTGATGCAGATATGATCTCTTCAAGGAGGTCTCATTCCCTCTGAACAAATATTTAGATCATTCTCAATGACTTAATGGGAATGCCCATGTACGCCTATATTTCTGCTGGGATCCTTGCTGGGTTTGAAATGAAAATCATGGTGTTAGAAATTATAGATTGTGGTCTAATGGAAAGGTATTCTTGTTCAAAAGAAGCAGAGAATGAGATATATGGTAATAGCAGAAATAATATAGAAGAATGGCACATGTGTAGAGAAATGTATTAGTCTAAGCCTGGAATTTTGGAGGAGAGTCCTTAGATGAGATTTTCAAAAGTAAAAAACCTTGCACAATCTGTAAAGACCTGCCTGGCTCCTAGCCTCTCTAATTCTTGCTTGATCACAGCTAAGAGTCCTCAACATTTGCCTCTAGTAGTGGTTCTTAAAGTGACTGTACACTGGAATCACCTGGGGAACTTTAAAAACTACCAATCCCTGAGCACCACTTCAGAAGTTCTGAAGTACCACCGTCCCTCGGTGTCTTCTGGGGATTGGTTCCAGATGTACCTCCCCATACCTGTGTGGATACCAAAATTTGAAGATACTCAATTTCCTTACATAAGATGGTATAGTATTTGCATATAATCAGCACACATCCTCCTGTACACTTTAAATCATCTGTAAATTACTTACAATGCCTAATATAATATAAATGCTATATAAAAATTATACCATACTATTTTAACTTGTATTATTTTTATCATTTTATTACTGCTTTTTCCAAATATTTTTATCCATAGTGAGTTGAATCTGTGGATACAGAACCAGTAGATACAAAGGGCTGACTGTAATTGATTTGTGGTTGGGATTTTTTTACAGCTCCACAGGTGATTCTAACATGTAGCCAAGGTTGCAAGCCATGGACAGAGAGACTAAGCACCATGGCTTTGGGAATAATTTAAACGTAGAATAGAGAGCTACAGTGACCTCTAATTCAGAGCACTTTAATCTTGCTTGTTCTAGCTGGGTGTGGTGGCTCACGCCTGTAATTATAGCACTTTGGGAGGTGGAGGTGGGTGGATCACGAGGTCAGGAGATCGAGACCATCCTGGCCAACACGGTGAAACCCAGTCTCTACTAAAAATACAAAAAAATTAGCCAGGCGTGGTGGCAGGCACCTGTAGTCCCAGCTACTCGGGAAGCTGAGGCAGGAGAATCGCTTGAACTGGGAGGCGGAGGTTGCAGTGAGCTGAGATTGCAACACTGCACTCCAACCTGGGCAACACAGCAATATTCTGTCTCAAAAAAAAAAAAATCTTGCTTGTTCTCACTTCAGAGTACTAGAATGACAGAAGGCAGAGAAAGGAGAAGAAAAACTACTGGAAGAAACATTAATCTATATATCCAATAAACTCAACAAACTCCAATTAGGATAAATACAAATAAATCCATACCTAGACACATTGTAATCGAAATATTAAAAGTCAAAGATAGAGAAACTCTGGAAAATTGTATGAGAAAACAACTTAATCGCATGCAAGAGAATCCTGATAAGATAACCAGCTGACTTCCCATTATAAACAATGGAGGCCAGAGGCAAGGAATGACATATTTAAAGTGCTAAAAATAAAAAAATAAAAATTCCATCAAGAATCTTATATCCAGCATGCCTATCTTTCGAAAATAAAGGCAAAATAAAGATACTCCCAGATAAACAAGTGAATTCATTGCTAGCAGGCTTGCTTTGTGAGAAAGCTAATTAGGTAATTATAATATACAATATAATTGCATATTTCTTTTCCTTTCTTCTCCTAAAATGATTTAAAAATCAATTGTGTGAAACTTAGAAACAGAAACATAAAAATCCTCAATGAAATACCAGCAAATAAAATCCAGTGACATATAAGAAGGATTATACCCCATGACCAGGTGGGATTTACTTCAGGAATGATTGGGTTAACATTTGAAAATCAATTAATGTAATATACCATGTCAACAGGATGAAAGACAAAAATCAAACAAGTATCTCAATAGATGCATAAAAAGCATTTGATAAAATCAACATTCTTTAATTATAAAAGCACTCAACAAATTAGGAATAGAAGGGAATTTTTTCAATTTGATAAAAGGCGTCTAGAAAAACCCATAGCTCACTCATCATATTAAAATTAGGAAAGATACAAGGGTGTCCACACTTGCCTCTTACATATGATATTGTCCTGGAGGTTCTAGACATCTGGATTGCAAAGGAAGAAGGGAAACAACCTCTATTTGCAGATCATTTGTTCTTTTTTTTTTTTTTTGAGACGGAGTCTCGCTCTGTTGCCCAGGCTGGAGTGCAGTGGGGGGATCTCGGCTTACTGCAAACTCCGCCTTCCGATTCACACCATTCTCCTGCCTCAGCCTCCCAAGTAGCTGGGACTACAGGTGCCCGCCACCACACCCAGCTAATTTTTTGTATTTTTAGTAGAGATGGGGTTTCACCATGTTGGCCAGGATGGTCTCGATCTCCTGACCTTATGATCCACCCACCTCCACCCCACAAAGTGCTGGGATTACAGTCATGAGCCACCGTGCCTGGCCGATTATTTGATCTTAAATGTGAAAAATCTTACAGAATCTATTAAAAGAGGATGAGAATTAACAAAGAAGTTTAATAGGTACATCATTCCAGTAGTTCCTTGTCACAAACTGGGTATCCAACAATTCAATTCAATTCAATTCTGACACTAACTACCTAGAATTAGTGCAGACGCCACAAGTTAAGAGCTCAATCCCATAATACTACCTTCATTTTTAGATATCAACCCCAAATGGGGTCCTAGGGTACCCACATTTCTGCCAGCCAACTAAAAATTTGGAGGTTCCTATGACCAGTCTCCCCTCATGCTTGATAATTTGCTAGAACTAGTCACAAAATTCAGGAGTGCTGTACTTACAATTACAGTTTTATTATAAAAGATACAACTCAGGAACAGTCAAATGGAGGAGATGCATAGGACATCTCCTATGCATGGTATGTGAATGGGAGTATAGGACTTTCATGTCCTCTCCAGGAACAAAAGTCTCCTGGTACACCAATGCATTCTCAAATTCAGAAGCTCCCCAAACCTCATTTTTCAAGGTTTTACTGGGGCTTCATTTTGTAGGCATGATTGATTAAATCATTGGTCACATGACTGAATTAAATCTCTAGTGCCCCTCCCCTTCCCAGAGGTTGAAGCATGGGGCTGAAAGTCCTAACCCTCTAATCATGTCCTGACCAGCCCTTTCCTTGAAACTGAGTGTCCACCATGAGTTACCTTGTTAGCATAAACTCAGGTATAGTTAGGAATAATGAAAGAACTCCTATAACTAAGGAAATCCCAAGAACTTTTGAGCTCTGTACCAGGAACCAGGGGCAAAGACCAAACATATTTTTTATTATACTACAGGTAAGGAATTCATTAAAAAAAAACTACTAGAATTAATAGACAAGTTTAGTAGGGTTGCAGGATACAAGATCAATATACAAAAATCAGTTGTATTTTTATACACTAGCAATGAACAATCTGAAAATAAAATTAAGGAAACGATTTCATTACAATTTCATCAATAATGATAAAATACTTAGGTATAAGTTTAACAAAATTAAGTGTATGGCTTGTACACAGAAAACTACAAACTATTTTTGAAAGAAACTAAAGATCTAAATAAATGTAAAGACACATCACTTTCATGGATCAGAAGACTTATTGTTGTTAAAATGGCGAAACTCTCCAAATTTTCTACAGATTCAATGCAATTCTTATTAATATCCCAACTGGTTTTTTTGCCTACATTGACAAGCTAGTCCTAAAATTCAGAAATTCAAGAGACCCAGAATAGCCAAAGCAATCTTAAGAAGAGCAAAGTTGGGGTCAGGCATGGTGGCTCATGCCTGTAATCTCAGCACTTTGGGAGGCTGAGGCAGGTGGATCACCTGAGGTCAGGAGTTTGAGACCAACCTGACTAACGTGGTGAAACCCCGTCTCTACTGAATACAAAAATTAGCTGAGTGTGGTGGCACATGCCTGTAATCCCAGCTACTTGGGAGGCTTAGGCAGGAGAATCATTTGAACCCACGAGGTGGAGGGAGGTTGCAGTGAGCCAAGATTGTGCCATTGCACTCCAGCCTGGGCTACAAGAGCAAAAACTGTCCAAAAAAAAAAAAAAAAAAAGAACAAAATTGGAGGAGTCACACTTCTTGATTTCAAAACATACTACAAAGCTTCAGTAATAAAGACAGTGTGGCATAAGGATAGAAATATGGATCAGTGGAATAGAAGTGAGAGCCCAGAAATAAACCCTTACATGGTCAATTCATTTTTGACAGCATGCCAAGACAATTCAATGGAGGAAAGAACAGACTTTTTAACAAACATTATGGAAACAACTAGCTATCCATCCAAATACAAAATAAAGAAATTGGACTCCTAACTCACACCATATTAATAGCAAGGAATTACCTTGCCTTGATATTTTTGAAAATGCTATGTATGTTGGCAAAAGAAACAATTTGCACCTCAAACACATTTTGTGAATGAGCAATTTTTTTAGTTTTTGGCATCCCTGAGAAGTGCTAACATTATCCAATGTAAGTAACACTGGGCCAATTCTTTGGCTTTTTTTTTTTTTTGAGACTGAGTCTTACTCTGTCACCTAGGCTGGAGTGCAGTGGTGCAATCTTGGGTCACTGCAACCTCTGCCTCCCAGGTTCAAGCGATTCTCCTGCCTCAGCCTCCTGAGTAGCTGGGATTACAGGTGCACACTACCACACCGGGCTAATTTTTTTTTGTATTTTTAGTAGAGACAGGGTGTCACCATGTTGGTCAGGCTGGTCTTGAACTCCTGACCTTGTGATCTGCCTGCCTTGGCCTCCCAAAGTGCTGGGATTGCAGGTGTGAGCCACCGCACCTGGCAATTCTTTGACTTCTATAGGCTCTTCATCTTGTGTGTGAATAGAAGTAGGCACCCTAGATAATCTCTGTGATCTCCTCTTGTTCCAAATTGTTGCAACTAGCACCTTTGTATGCTGGTCATCATTCTGAGAAATGAGCCAACAGGAGAACTGGGGGGTGTTAGAATCACCTAAGGGAACATATTAGAAACAGATATACTAGGTCTCACATCCCCAAATTCTAGTTGGGTGGGTAGGCCTTAGAAATTGGCATTTTAGAGGAGCATGCCACACAGTCAAGAAACACTGTCAGACATCCTTGGAAACCAGCCACCCCTAGAAATCAGGGACCCTTTTTCTCTCTTGTGCCTAAAAAGGTAAGATAGACCTCCCCATTGGCGTCTATTATTTCCATGTCCAACCTGTCTTAGCTAAACCTCTTTCTTTTAATCTTTTAAAAAGTTAGTTAATATCTCCATCAATTTGCTTCTCTTTATATGCCAAATACATGGAGTGCATGGTTGGAATATTAAAAGATCCTGCTAATTCCACTTAAGCCATATGGGCATTACTGATCAAAGAATAGCTGCAATTTCAGTTTTCACCTTTGGGAGTCACAGGAGATCAGGGAGGTGATGTGATATGTCACCTAGGTTTACAAATCTGTTATATGATGCTGCAATTCTGTTCCTTCTGGATAGAAATTTGACTCTGAGGAAGCATGGCACTTTGGAAAGAGGTGTCATAAAAAGAGTTAAAAGGAAGTAAGGAGAGATACCAGTGATAGTATTTCCAATGGCTAAAATAGCTTTCAGGCCTTAGGCCAGGTAGCCTTGTCCATGGGTCAGAAAAAGGCCTGAGCCTTACCAGAAGTTACTTACCTTAAAATGAAGTTGTTTCATCTGAGCATTCCTGAAATTTGAAGAGAAGGGGTTCAAGTTCTTATTGTCCTACTCTTATACCCTTAACCATAACTCACATGTTTACTATGCCCAAGGCACTGTTCTAAGAGCGTTAGCTACACAAAGATGAGAAAACTGAGACAGGAAGGCTACCCAGATTATGAAGAGTACAAAGCTGGAAGGCACTGGATCAGAATGTGAATAGGCAACAAGGCACAGAGTCCAGGAAATTTAAACACTAAGCTTCTCAGTCTTGTTCATCAAAGAGTAAACTATGCAACAGAATACAATACACTTCCCATTCCTGGCTTAGCAAAATCCTTAACCACAGCAGGGTAATATCATCCAAATTTGTCTTTAATGAAAAGAGCTTAAGTATTGGAGAATACTTTGGGAGAACTGGTGATGCATAATGCTAAATTTGTTCTATTAACTGAAACATTGTTCTCCGCAAAATACAGAGAAAAATAAAGCTCTGTGAGGAGTGAGTGACTTTAAGGAACGTCTTGTAATCGAACATTATTACCATCATTACGTGTTGGGAAGCTTTCCCTACTAAGTATTGATTTCCAGCAAAATGCATTTAACACTAGCCTGAACACTCCTAGTTTGAGTTATCTATCCCTACTCAGGGGCCCAGAGCTTCAGAACTGACTTGATTTCGGAAGGTGAATCCAAAGTGCTAGATACTTGTTTGCGTTGAAATTACTACACACCAACTGTAGCAGACATTTTCACCTGGTGCCTTTCATTCAAAGACTGTTAAGAATCAGCAAATTGCAGCACTAAAGATATAGTCTACCAAAGGAATATGTTACCCACCCATGTTTAATATCTGAATAAACTCAATCATTCAGCAGGTATTCTTTGAGCAGCAGGTATTTCTTTAAGCCGAAATCAATACGGTAGGCAATGTGAGGATATGAAGATTAATCTTGTCCCCAGACAGCTCACTGTCTGCCCAGGGAAATGAGCTTTGAAAAATAAGACACAGAGCAGGCAATGATACAAGAGTAATACAACTAGTGACCATGGTTGTTCAGCGAAGGAGAACACAAGTGGGAAAGAAAAGCTTCTGGCTGATGGTCCCATTTGAGACAGCACTGATGGTAAGGTAGGATTTGGACACATGGATGTGAGGAGAAAGACAAAACTCTTTTAGCTGAATCCTCAGAGCAGATTGGGATCTCTGCAATAAGTGATTATAAAGCAGGAGTTTTGTCTTTTGCATATTTATATATCCCCATGCCTGGTGCAGACTGAAATGAGAGAGGAAGGAAGGATAGGAAAAAAAAAAGAGAGAGAGAGAGAAGCCAGTCAGTCTGATTTCTAAGGAAAGAGGACAAAGGTGCCAGCTGACCTGATGGATCACTCTGGTGACCTCACTAAGCCCCATAGAGTCCCAAGCTCCGCACTTCACACAAAATGAAATATGGTCACATCTGATGAGTGCCAAAAGAATGCATGCAAATGGCCAAGAAATCACATTTTCCAATTGTGCATTGACACCAACCTCAAGTAGAATAGTGTCAGGTATGTGTAAATATAAAAATTAAACAATAACATTGTCCAGTGACAAAAGTCACCATAGTCTTGAAAGCTGAATAAATTGTTGAATAATGTTCAAATAATAAGGTGTTGAAAGTAATGGGGAAAATGATAGAAATATTTTACTTAGATTATCTTTAAGTAAATATAAAGCAAAAAGGCTGTGTTCTCATAAAATGCATCTCCCTTTGTTCTTTTTTTTTTTTTTTTTTTTTTTTTTTTTAGCTAATAAAACAGTTGCTCCTATATTTTTGTACTTTTGTTGCTTGTTTCTTCCAATGCTTTCTCTTGGCCATGTGTAACAAACGTGTTTCCAACCCTCCATACAGACATTTTTCACCTCTCTGCAAGCTGACTTTCTGGTCTCAGCATTTCCAGTGTTAACACGGAAGCAAAAGGGGTCAGAAGTTTGCTGTGAATGTTTTGGGTGGTTTACTATCAAGTAAAATACACAGTGAGTGCCATCGTGGAGGCATTCAGGCATATTTGTCTGTTAATCTCCTGTATCTTTTTCTGAGAGAGAAGTTCACTTGCCAGCATGGACACTCCTGAGTAAAAACAGATGGCCATTCAACTGCTGTGATTTGAGAAACAATGTGATATTCACGCCACCTAAGATTATTTTCCTTGCCAAACTCTTTTGCTGTCTGGGATTTAATCCTTATAGTCTCATTCCTATGAATTAACAAACATCCAGGACGATCGCCAGAAGAGTTATGACACATTACAATGGTGTTGGTCATTACTCTTTGGCTTAACTTAGCATATTCAAGATCTTAGTTCATCTCTGAGAACTCTCAGAGGTGCAGGCAGTTTGGAAATTAGTGGGTTTTTGTTGCTGTTGTTGTTGTTGTTGTTGTTGATGTTGTTGAGATGGAGTCTTGCTCTGTCGCCAGGCTGGAGTGCAGTGACGCGATCTCGGCTCACTGCAACCTTGGACTCCCTGGTTCAAGTGATTTTCCTGCCTCAGCCCCCAAGTAGCTAGGATTACAGGCGCACGCCATCATGCCCAACTAAATTTTTTTGTATTTTTAGTAGAGACAGGGCTTCACCATGTTGGCCAGGATGGTCTTGAACTCCTGACCTAGTGATCCACCTGCCTTGGCCTCCCAAACTGCTGGGATTACAGGCGTGGAAATTAGAGTTTTGATGGGTGGGTGCTTTAGACACTGTCCATGACTGCATGTCTGGGTGGGGCATCACAGAGGACGCAAGGACACTGGGTGACTAGGAAAACTAGAGGAGAACCTAGAGGGCATGTATTTGTTTTCTAGGGCTGCCATAATAAAATACCACAAACCGGGTGGTTTAGAATAACAAATTTATCTCACAATTGTGGAGGCCAGCTTCCAAAATCAAGGTGTTACAGGACCACATACCCTCTGATGGCACTTGAGAAGAATCTATTTCAGGCCTCTGTTCTACCTTCTGATAGTCTCAGGTGTTCCTTGGCTTGGAGACAGCTGCCTTCTCCCTATGTCTCTGCATGTCATCTTCCGTTGATCCCCAAATTTCCAGTTTTTGTGACACCAGTCCCATTGGATTAGAGCCTACTCTAAGGACCTCATTTTAACTTACTTCTGTAAGGCTTCTATCTCCAGATAAGATTAAGTTCAGAAGTAATAGGGGTTAGGACCTCAACATATGAATAGGGGCAGGGGTGTTGGTACACATTTTATTCCATAACAGAGGTAGGGGTGTGTGTGTGTGTGTGTGTGTGTGTGTGTGTGTGTACGTTGAGCAAGGGTCCGAGGGAGGATGTATATAAAGCTATAAAGGCACTTGAATATAGAACTCATCTAATTCTCATTACACCTTATGCTGGCCATGCCTATTTAGTGACCTTGTGCAATAAGAAGCCTTGCCTAGTTCAGGTGCATCTTATAGAATCAAGAAATTTGTCTGATCAGGAGGACCAGTTGAATATCGGAACTAAGAGATTCAGGCAACAGTAAGCAGGAGGCAAGAGCAAGCAGGAGGTCAGGAATCCAAGTAGGTAAGACGTGGAAAACAGAGCTTTTAGAAGCTATGTAAGGTAAGAGGTCAGATATCCAAAGAAATATTTTTTTCTCAAATTTTATTACAAAAATTATCAGACATACAGAAAATTTGAAAGAATTGTACAGTGAAGCCAATTTACCCAACATCTAAATTTTACAATTAATATTTTGCTATATTTGTTTGATCACATATCTATCAATCTATCCATTCCTCTATCAGTATTAATCATGACTTTTTATTTTCCATATTTCTAAGGTATTGGCATCTGGGACCTTTCCTTGCTGACCCTAGAGGGGCGGCCCCTCCCAGGATTAACCAACTCCTAAAGATAATAAAAGACTTGCCTGCAATCATGCTTTTCACAGGCAGACTAACCAATCCAGGTCTTATACCCCATGACTTCTTCTATGGGGCTGTCACATTCAAGGCCACTACTCCCCTGTCCTAATCTCCCCACAGCTAGATGTCAGGCAACTAGAGAGGGCCACTATACCCCAGAGCCAATGGAAATTATTCAAAATAACCAATCCTAAACCTGCTTACCTTGCTTCACATGTTCCTTCCTAGGGAAATCACAATAAGAGCTCTTCTCTATGTTTCCCCCTTGCTCTGTCTGCCTCCTGACCAACCCAGGTGCTTCTCCATGTGGCCCTGTGTGGTGTGGTGTGTGCTCTCTCCTCTCGGGAACTGTGAGTAACAAACAGTCATTTCAATGGCAATCATGTCTTGATCTGTTGACCTCACCATACCTGAATAATAATTAAATCTAAATTTTAAAACACTATTTAACAATCTTTTTATTTGACACATTTGCTTGTTTTTTTTAAAAAATCATCTTCATTAAAGTATAACTTATCTGGAATCAAATTCACCAGGTTTAAGCATACTATTTAGTGAGTTCTATATAGAACATTTATGTCAACTGAAAAAATTTTCTCATTTCCCTCTATAGTCAGTCCTATCCTCTCCACCAGCCTATGGAATCCATTGATAAACTTTCTGTCACTGTAGTTGTGTCTTTTCTAGAATTTGATATAAATGGTATATCTCTTTGTGTCTCACTTCTTTCACTTAGCACAACATTTTGAAATTCATCCATGTTGTTGGTTGTATCAGTAGTTCCTTCATTTGTATTACTGTGTAGTACCCCATTGTATGGATATACCACAGCTTACTTCTTCATTCACCTGTTGATAGACATTTGAGTTGTCTCCAGTTTGGTGCTTTTCTGAATAAAGCTATGATGACCATTAAATTACAGATCTTTGTATGAACACATTTTTTCTTTTCTCTTGAATAGATACCTAGAGTAAGATTGCTGGCTCAAACAGTAGGTATGTGGTTAATCTCATATGAAACTGCCAAACCACTCTGCATCATTGACAAGACTTGGTATTATTTATCTTTTTAACTTGGCATTCTTATGTATGTGCAATGGTGTCCCACTGTGGTTTTAATTTTCATATCCATAATAACTGCTGATGTTGAGCATTTTTTTATGTACCTGTTTTTCATTTGAATATCCCTCTTTGGAAATCTTTTGTCTATTTCTTAATTAAGTTGTTTGCCTTATTGAGCTATAGGAGTTCTTTATATATCCTGGGTAGAAGTCCTTTATCGAATATTTGTTTTGCAAATATTTCCCCCAGTGGAGAAACAATTTTTAAGTAGGAAATATCTAGTTCAGGGGAAACAAACCATCCCAAATTCAGGCAGTAAGTGACTCAGGTCAGTATGTCAGCAATGAGTACTGAAGTGTGAATCTTATTCTAAGGCAGAAATGTTAGTCCAGCCATGGTTAGGGAAGAACTACTTGGAATGCATAGATATATTACAGCCACTATGCAGAGCTCAAATGTAAATCTTGTCTAGAAAAAATAAGAAATTATATGGAAAGGAAGGCAATGCCAATTCTAGTCACCAGCAAAGAGACAAATACCCTTTTATGACATTTGCCACAGGGCATTAAGTCAGGAGAAAAAGGGGAATAGCAAGAAACTTAACAGGAACTTGGTACAAATGGGTATGGTGGCCTACAAGTGGAGACGGTTAGCTTTCAGAGAGCCAGTCCCAACAAGAGAGTAATAAATTATGCGAAATCAAAATAATTCAAACTAATTATGATAATCCAAGAAGAGGCTAAATTCAAGGTTGGCAGGATAGTAAATGATGCTGCATGTTCAGAAGTCTAGAGCAGACCGTATGGAAGAGCCAAGCAGCACATGACATTTCCAAGAAATCTTTGAGAAAACAGGGCAGGAAGGCAGGGAAGACCCAGTGCCAAGGGACTACAACATAAAAAAAATAAGAAATGGGGGCTGGATGTGGTAGCTCATGCCTGTAATCCCAGCACTTCGGGAGGCCAAGCTGGGTGACTGACTTGAGCTCAGGAGTTCAAGACCAACCTGGGCAGTATAGTGAGACCCCATCTCTATAAAAAAGGAAAAAAAAGAAATGAAAAATGGAAAAACACATTAGTTAAGAAGAAGTTAAAGAACAAAAGAGTTCCTCCTTGAGTACCTGTGACCTTGGGAAAGACAGAGAAACTCGTATCAGAAGATTCCAGAGAGGTAGTTCACCTTTCTCACAGTGATATTAGGGTAGGTGAGGAAGAATGATCACAGATAAGCATAATTATTTTCAAACCCCATTGATGTGTGGAATGAAAAAAGATTATTAAGGCAAATGTGTTGACTATGTTTTTAATGCCAGGAGAGAGAGAGCAGCAGGCTAACTGGTTGTCTACTAAGAACATCCAGAGCAGGGCCAGGATCTAGGCCAAGAACTGAGAGACAGATTGGGACAAGGGAACAAATCTCCCAGGGTATGGTGGCCAACTTAGTCTTCAATTATGATCAAGGAAGGATGGGGCCTGAGAGGTCATTACTATGTGACTAATCTTCATATATTACTTCTATGTTTGATTCTTCCTCCAGAAATGTTTCAGTAGCAAACTCAGTGAGTTTATGTAGCCAGAACCTTAGTCAATAACCTACTCTGCAGTATCTCAGGGCTGACTTTGTACATATGGAAGTCAGCCAGATCTCATGAGTGGATCATTAAACTAGAATTATTTTCTTGGCATACATTACAATAAGGAAATGTATGACCTTGGCCTAAGGCAGGCCATCAAACTGTCAAGAGTAATGACCCCAGGGGTAAGGCATTGCTGTCTCCACCTCAAGGATGGGTCTTCAAAGTGGAGACAATATAGTCCCTATGGTTTCTACATGCTTAATGAGTCTGTTATGTGAATTATAAAGATAATATCTATGGGGACTTTGAGCTCCTTCAATAAAAATGTATAAATATAATCCAAGAAATTCTGGTAGACAAACATTGTAATAATGCATATCAGTCTTTGCATCTCCATTTAGTTTTTTTAAAACTTGGCCTGTGTCCAAAAGCATGCACAGATATACATAGCAAATGCTCAGTACTGAATGTTTAGCTAAATCCTGTGCTTCAAAGCAAGGATGAGTAGATTTTCATAGAGCTCAGGACCTGAACTGTAGGCTTCCCTCACAGTGAGAAGTAAAGCTAAGTATAGGTGACTCCTGAGTGGCACATATTCTATGAGAGTTTTATATATAATTTGAATGATTGATATGATACATCTTTCAGTGAAATGATTGTCAACCAATATTATTTCAAGTGTTATTTCCATGCTATTTCTAGTTCTGTATGTTTTACATAATTATAAAGGGCTTCACATTTTCATGTAACATTTTATGATATGATTTGGGTTCTAACAGATTATCCTTGACACCAGGATAGAATCCCCAGAATTAATTTAGGGTATATTATCAAACTACTAAAATTAGGATGTTCATGAATTTTGAAGGAGAAAATATCATTTAGATTGTGTGTGTGTGTGTGTGTGTGTGTGTGTGTGTGTGTCCTCTAAGTTCTAAACATGAGGTGATTATATAAAGGGGACTTCTAAATTGGGAGAGGATGAAAATGGGCTACATATTTCAAACAAAGTTCAGTGTGAAATCAGTAGTATATTCAGTAGAGGTGACAGGGAAAAAAGTTGTGGAGGAGAAAAGAGAACAAGAAAATCAGGAAGCAGTACAAATGATGATTGAGGTCAGGTGTAATGGTAACATCAAGAAACTTGAATCTGATGGAAAAAAACCACGGGTAGCTATAAAAGGGGCATTTGAAATAGGAAATGATGTGAGAGGAGAAGATAATTTTAGTATAGTTAAAGGAGGTAGCAGCTATGGGTGTGAAGAGAACGGATTAATTTTAAATGTGTCCCAGAAGTAAGAGAAATATTTTTTTGAGGAGTGGGGGAGGAACAATGAGATAAACCTGGTTGAGTGTTTTATGGTTATTTCAAGTAAGAGTCCACCTGGAGTATTATGTCCATTTTTGGACACCGTACTTTTGTAGGCATGTTGATGAACCAGGTCATTCAAGACACCAGGGTAGTGAGAAGTGTGTTAATAGTGCTTCTACCAGAGAGTTAGGGTGACATGGCAGCTGTCCTCATATCTATAGATCTGTCATAAGGAAGAAAGATCACACTTGTCTCTGCATTGTTTAAAAGAAAGAAACAGACCCAAAGAAAGTCAGGAGGCAGATTTTACTCAATATAATGATCTAACAATTAGATGTGCCCTATAACAGGATGCGCTATTGTAAAGTAATGTTCTTTCATCTTTGCAAGTATTCAAGCAGAGAATAGTCAATAATACAACTAACCACTGGAAGGGTTTCTTTTATTCTAAGGTACTATCTGCTGGAGGAACATGTAGTTTGTGGTCAGTGACCTCAGATCCTCACATTCATGTGCTGCATCCTGGTTTTCATCTGGGGACTGTTTTCTGGCACTCCCATCTGTCAGGAGGTGGAACATTCTTGTTATGACAACCCTTTTGTCACAGTAAATTGGCTGGTGCATTCAGTGTCATCTATGGCTTTTTACTTCTATTCATTAATTCTGAGCCCCCAAGTGAAAGTTTCCCAAGACCTTTTTTCTTCTTTGTTAATTATAACATGATGTCAATCAGCACCCAAGCAGAAACTAGAAGAGTCTTCAAACTAGGTAATTTGAGGAGAGTTTAATAAAGGAACAGCTTACAAAGATGTGGACAGTGGTTTAAGGAAGCCACTAAGGGATGGTACAGTCCTCCAGGCTTGTGACTGGGGGAGTCATTACCATCCCCCAGCCTGAAGATCAAGAGGCTGGAGCTATTTCCAGACCCTGAAGAGGGTGGTTGTATGGAGAGGACTATCTGAAAGAAGAGGCTGTAGCCAACACAAGAAAGCCAGGAAATAAATAATCCATCATCACTCTCCTGCTGTTGCCTCTCAATGGCCAAACCCAACCTTGAGCTGGGCATGAAGGGAGCCAGCTGACAGCTATATGGCTCAGCTTCCTGGGGCACAGAGCAGAGTGGAGCTGAGAAGAGAGTGAATCTGGAGGGGTTAATGGGAGAAACCACAGAAAGCAAATTCCTCCCTGAGACACTGTTGGTGCTTAGGCAATATTTGTACTGATAGGAATGTGGCCACATATTTTGAAAAAGCTCAGGGACTCAATCATCTGCTAGCTACCCTGAGGCCATGTCTGCCAAAGTCACTGTCCTCTACAGGGTTTTTTCCTGATGTTCAGTGTTTAGTCCTTTCTACCTTCAAGAAAACAATGCCTACTGAATATGCAGAAAGGAGGACATTCAGAAATTCTTCATCTTAATTGGATATTAGAGTTGCCCCACTTTGGAGCCAAGAAGAGCTAAATAAAGCTGAGAAACACCTAAACAGAAAGGCAAGTTTACCATGAAGTAAGAAGCGTAAGCTTTGGACCCCTTATTGCTTGGGCCTCCGTGAGTACTGGGAGTCAGTAAGGGTTGTAGAATGTTGTCAGTAGAGAGAGAAGTCAGATTGCATTTCTATGTAAACATTTTGGGTAAATTGCTTAGAGACGTGTCAGAAGAAAGGGACCTGGACTCTCAAGGCTCTGGTAACTTACTGTGAATCCTTTTCTTATCCTTAATAAATATTCTTTTTTGTGTCTAACTTTATATTTCTAACTTTATATTCTTTTTCTTGAAAAGGATCAGCCAAATAATATAAGTTTTAACCCCCACAAAACCTGGATCACTCAACCTACATG
Source organism: Macaca thibetana thibetana (assembly GCF_024542745.1). Lineage (NCBI taxonomy): Eukaryota > Metazoa > Chordata > Mammalia > Primates > Cercopithecidae > Macaca > Macaca thibetana. Next base: position 52,027,585 of record NC_065589.1, read on the forward strand.
GAATGTTAATCATACTCAAACTAGGTCAGCAGTCAGTTTAAAGTGTAGGGTTAGGGACAGTAAAAGGGACTTTATGTGGAAGCCACGGAAAGTTTGTATAGGAGAGAGAAAGCACATGTGCATGTGGTGCTAACATGGACTCAGACTTTACTCCTGGCCACTGCTCCATTTCTTTCTTGTTTGTATGTTTGTGTTCCTTGAACATATACTTTATAGTAGATGCATCTACTTCTTAACCACATCTAGGACTTTGACGTTCCTTAATCAACTTTGTTCTCCTTCACCTTGTACTTCTTCTATCCCTAGAAGCTGCTACCCTCAACTGGGATATTACTGGCAACTTCAGGAGAATTCAAAGGACAATTTCTAGTGCCATCATCTTTGCATCATTTGACTGGATGCCACCAGTTCACCCTTTTCAGCTGTAATTATAATGACTTCCTCAAAGTGTTGCCACTAACTCTGGTTTCTATGACTTCATTTGATTTGGAGACTCTCTCACCACTTTCTGCTATCTACTGGCATTCTTGGTTATAATCTAAGAATCAGCGCCCTTCCATTGCCGTGGGTCCTGTCCATACTGAGACAACACACATTTCCCTTCAGTCTTTTCTCTTGGTCTGTTTTCATGCTGTCAACCTTCTTTTGCTGCTTCTTGCTGCTTTCTTCTCCCTGTAACTCATCTCTCTGTTTAATTCATATAACTGAATCTTCTTCCATCTGGCACAGTGAAACAAGCTCCTGGTAGGGCCCCCTGTCCCACATCTAACCTTCTTTCATCATTGCTCAGAGTGACTGTAACACAGGCATCTCAAACCATCCATCTGACATACCACTCCACTCCTAAGGACTCTATGGTGGCATCCCTTAGCCCCAGGAAGCACAGGAGTCACATCACTTTCTCATTTCAGATTCACTTGCTCAAATCTTTTTTTGTCGAGTTCCACCCTACTTTTTCTAAAGCTGCATGATGTGTCTGTAGGCACTCCTTTGTACCACTTACTATGTGTCAGACCTGGTGCCCTATCTTAGTTTGACCTCATTTTACGTACAGCAACCAGGTTTCTGTTTCTTGCAGCAGCCAAGTTTCTGTTTACTTACAGCAACCAAGTGATTTCTGTTATCTCTATTTCATGGGTGAGGAAATCGAGCATTAGAGAGGGCAAATAAGGTAACCAAAGTTATAGATTTGGCAAGTCTTTGGGTTCATAATATTCAAACCCAAGTGCCTCTGATCCCATAGTCCACATTCTTTTTTTTTTTTTTTTTTTTTTGAGACGGAGTCTTGCTCTGTCGCCCAGGCTGGAGTGCAGTGGCCGGATCTCAGCTCACTGCAAGCTCCGCCTCCCGGGTTTACGCCGTTCTCCTGCCTCAGCCTCCCGAGTAGCTGGGACTGTAGGCGCCCGCCACCTCGCCTGGCTAGTTTTTTGTATTTTTTTTTTTAGTAGAGACAGGGTTTCACCGTATTAGCCAGGATGGTCTCGATCTCCTGACCTCGTGATCCGCCCATCTCGGCCTCCCAAAGTGCTGGGATTACAGGCTTGAGCCACCGCGCCCGGCCTCTTAGTCCGCATTCTTAACCACTGTACCAGTGCTTCTCAAAGTATAGACCACTGACCGTCAGCACCAGGGTCACTGGGTACCTGCTAAAGTGCAAATTCCTGGGTCCCGTTTTCTATCTACTTGCCTGATGAAAAGGGATCTGGTGAAAGAATATCCAAGGTGGAGAAAACAGCAACTGCTGAGGTGGAAATAAGCAAGGATCACAAAGAGGGTCAGAGAGCCTAGAGTACAATGAGCCCAGGAAGGTGGTATGAGGATCTGGAGGCTTCGGATTTTGGATCTCTTTTCTTCTTTTCCTTTCGTTTCCTTTTGCTTTTTTCCTTTCCTTTCCTTTCTCCCTTCCTTTCTCTCTTTGTCTTTCTTTCTTTCTTTTTTGAGAGGATTGCACTGTGTCACCCAGGCAGAATGCAGTGACACAATCACAGCTCACTGCAGCCTTGACTTCCTGGGCTCAAGCAATTCTCCCACTTCAGCCTCCCAAGTAGCTGGGACTACAAATGCATGCCACCACACCCGACTAGCTTTTGTGTTAGGGGTTGGTCTCCCTGTGTTGCCCAGGCTGGTCTCAAACTCCTGGGCTCAAGCAATTCTCCTGCCTCAGACCCCCAAAGTGCTGGGATTTTGATTTTTTATTTAGTTAGATGGGAAGCTCTTGGACAGTTGTATGCAGGCAAGCAATAGAACCCACCTTACATTTGAACAGATGGCAGCTGTCACTAAAGAGTTGTAGAGTTGTGGAACTTTGGAGTTGTAGAGCTGTAGAATTGTGGAGTTGTGAAGCTGTAAAGTTGGTGCAGGGAAGCAGCTGCCCAGCCAGGGCACTTCCTTGCATCTAGAGAGGCCACAGATGAATTCTGGCCATTGGAAGGAGAGCAGAAGTGATTTGCGGGTGACTTTTGGGAAGATGTATTGAGGGAGCAGATGTGCCTGCTTCATATTCTCTCTGCCCTTCATGGGTGTTGATTCCATGTATTAAGATGACTGGGCTCTCCCTCTCCCAGCCTGGCATTGACAAGGAGCCCCCACATGAACTATTCCCTGAGCAAGAAAAAATGGAACACAAAATGTATATTATTCAAATGTGGGGGTTTCTTTGTTACAGTAGCTATTACCTTAAATGATACATGACTCATGCTTTGCCAACATCATTTTGGCTGCTATGTGGAGGTGGAAGGGGGTGGCAGCAAGAGTAGGAGCAGAGAGACCAGGGCAGAGGCTACTGCAGAAGTTCTAATGGGACTGGGGGCTGGGAGAGATTACCTGGGTGGCACTAGAGTGGTAGAAAGTGGAGATACTAAATATACTTTGGAAGAATTTTCCCCCAAACCAGCAAGATGTGCCATTAGATTAGATGGTGGATGTGACAGGAGAGAGAAATCAAAAGTGCAAGGTTTTCAGCTTGAACTCACTGAAAATACAGAGATGCCATTTTCTGAAGTGGGGACTGGAATGTTTGAAATCTTCCCTTGCCTGCAGTCCTCTCACTCTGCAATTTGCCCTGAACAACCTCCTAGTTGTGGACCTTAGACCACATTATTCATCCCCTGAGGCCTCCTCCATACCCTACAGACCTCACATGTATTCATGTGTTCACGCTGAAAGAAAAATTTGTCCTACACTCTCTTGGTCTGAACAACTGACTACTTGATAAAATAAAATTTGTAAACATAAAAAAACAGCAATTATATCTCAAATGGGTTTAAGTTGCTTTCCCATTCTCACCAGGCCAGAGCACAAGTAGAGAAGGAATGTGTCTTTCGCGTTTGCAATTAGGAAGTGAAGGAGCTGGTGCTAATCATAGAATTTCTGTTAGTTCTGGGCTGACTTTGTTTGAAGTATGATTGCAACACACTTTATGACCCTAACAGCTCAATGGAATTTCTGTTTATTGCTTCCTCTCCTCTCTGTGTCCTGTGACTGTGGGTCTACTCAGTATGACGGTCTCTCCAGGGCGGGATTGTGTCTGTTTACCTCGTTCTGCCCTGGACTTCACTTACCATGGTGGCTGTGGCAGAGCTGGGTCATTAGGACTCTTTGGAAGATAATGCCCTATGAACGAGGAATGGGGTATAGGAAGAAAGAGGCAATAGGCATGAAAGATGTGAGAATGGACGGGAAAGAAAAAAGATATAGTAATATAAAATAATATAATCATATATGAAATAATGTAAAAAATAAATTGAGTATTTGTTCTTCAGTTAACCAATGTCAGAATATGTATTATTTTAAGACCCTTGCTCTACTCTATTCTCCTAGGAGCTCTGGAGGGAAGCACTAGATATGGCTCTTAACCTCAGGGGGCTTATAGTCCAGTCAGGAGACCCAGTGCAAATGGAACAATGAATCAAGATACAATCTAACAGAACTAGACCATGCCAGTAAGTGCTGTGAGAGTTTAAAGATGAAGTAGCTCTTTGAGGCTGGAGTAGTCAGTTGATGGTGCTTCTCCCAGTGGGTCCCAGGAGGTGTGACTGTTCTTTTTGGAACATGGTCATGGGAAAATCCCTCATACCTACTTTAAACCAGTAAAAAAGAATGTCCAGAAAGGCCAGGTATCTGGAATTGGACCTAAGCGACAGGCTTCATATACAAATATGCATTGGTTTAGGGACAATCGTGTGGTTTTTTTTCTTCACTGCCACCCAAACCATCATTATCAGCACTTGAGTCCTCTGCGACCATCACTGCTGTCCATGGGCAGTATACACAAGTGGAACAAAGCCAACGCCTCAACTGTGAGATTGTGAGATAGTTTGTCTCTTAGGGTTGGGGAAGATGAGGGCTAAGGGTGGAGGGAGAAGGTACAGCATGGGGAACCTCATCATAGATCCCTTGGAATGCTATTCCTACTGATTTGTCACTCCCTTTTCTCCCTCCATGCTTTGTCTTTCCCTTTTACACACACACAGTCGTTATTCATCCGTCTGCAGCCCAGTCACTGGAAACTGGATGTAAGTGGCTTCTACAACCAAGTGAGGGAGAAAAATGGGCAGCAGTGATGACTCTATAAAGACTTTTGTTCTTTCATTCATTCAAGGTGGTGTCCAACCCAAAGAGGAACACAAAACCCTTGTCCTCAAGCAGCTCAGTCTGTGAAAACCATCATATGAGTTAATGTGTAACAGAAGCATGCACACAAAGTACTCTGGAACAACAAGCAGGGACCATTTAGACCTGCTGCAGTGTGTGTGTCTGTGTCTGTTTATGTATTATATGCAGGCAGATTGTGAAAAAAGACAAGTTTCACGGAGGATATGATATATGATCTTTTCTAATTCACTAAAGCATACAGCTATCAAAGGCCTGAGGACTCTTGAAAGATAAGCAAAATTTCATCATGCAGAGAAGGGAAAGTATAAAGACAGGAAATGGCATGTGAAAGGCATTCTATTCTATTTAAATCTAGGAATACTGTCTTTAGAATGTTCTTGGCTGAATAAATCAGATGCGTCATCATATTATACTATCATGATTTACCAATACTGGTTATTGCCTAGATTTTATGCGTGGATTTTCCATTGGCATCACTAGTGATGAGAGCCAGAAGCTTGAGCACACCCTGCCATAAAGTTGTTTTTAACAGAAGACATAGTTTGCACTTTGTTTTCTCTGTTTCAGTTTTGGTTTCCACCTCTAATTTGATATATACCAGTTCTTAATCTGGTTGATTTGCTACAAATGAAAAGTTTAAAAAATTAATGACAATCTATACAAAACCCACATAAAGCCATTTGAGTCTCCCACTAGATGGCACAGGAAGAATATGTCATATCACCTAATTCTCAGGCTAAGCTAGATAGAAAATTTCTATTCCTATGATCGCATGACTCTGACTGCTTTCTCTTAAAAGTAAATATAAATAACATCTCTGTAATTTTAGTTTTTCTTTAACAATAATTTATTTTAAAGTAGACAGAAAAATGCATGTGGTTTAAAATTCATAGTAAATAGGAGAATATTATAAAAGTTTCTTAAGGCCAGGCGCGGTGGGTCACACCTGTAATCTCAGCACTTTGGGAGGCCGAGGTAGGCAGGTCATGAGGTCAGGAGATCGAGACCATCCTGGCCAACATGGTGAAACCTTGCCTCTACAAAAATTACAAAAATTAGCTGGGTGTGGTGTCAGCTACTTGGGAGACTGAGGGAGGAGAATCACTTGAACCCGGGAGGTGGAGGTTGCAGTGAGCCAAGATCGCGCCACTGCACTCCAGCGTGGCAACAGAGTGAGACTCTGTCTCAAAAAAAAAAAAAAAAAAAGTTTCTCAAACCATTTTTAACAGATTAAAACTATTCTTTTTTATCAAACTATTTTTTTCATTAATTCCTAGTTTTTCAGGGCAACATTTTTTCAAATGGGTTCCTAGGATGTCCAGACCAAGGTTTATTTGAGTGCTATCACTCTCACAAATTCCTAACTTGGAAAAGAAAATAAAAGTCAATAATTCTGTTATTGTGACCCTGGAAGACAAGGCACTGTCATCCATCTCCTATAGATTTTAGAGCAATTAAAAGTGAAGCAATCCATATTCATTGATTAAGAGGGAACTATCATGTAACCTGGGTAAGTCAGTCCATATTACTTTAAAAACACTAAACAGTATTACCCAAGGTTAAAAAACAAAAAAAAAGAGAGAGAGAGATCTAACACCATTCTTTAACACCTAGCCACTAATAACCATAATGACAGAACCTGCTTAATCCCCATATAATTATCCAACATACTGAATCCTAATTTTTTTTTGCTCTTCATTCCAACCTTGCCCGAGTGCTAGTGTAGCCCTATTTTAAGAAGATCAATAGAATGTGATTTTTCACAAGCTGCCATAAGTAAATGGTGGAAAGTCAGAGCTATATTCTGAAAATGCAGCTCGTTTTTTGGGGGACACATTAGGACTCAAACGTCCCAAAACTCCTACTCCTGAGTTACCTGGAGAAAAGCTACAGCAGATGGGCATCCAGTGCTTGGAAGGGCTGCTTGGTCCTCAGTACAGGGCCCAGTAAATATATCTTTCAATTAAACTCTAACCTTTGATGTAACTGGTATCAGGGTACCACAAGGATTCTGTTCAAAATGTATTTACTGAATACCTTCTTTGCGTAACACTCTGGGCTGGACCCTGGGCTAGCTTAAACAACCTAATCTGATTCATGGTGGGCAGCAGGTAAGAAGGCAGGATTAGTTCACCCTCATAATGGTCTTTTACTGCAGCAATGGCCTGATAAATCACTCAGTTTGCAACACCAGAACCCTAAGGGCACACTTACCTTGAATCAGAGTGTCCCCTGGCAATCATAACTGATATTCAATCAAAGTTCCCACTGAGTATAGATGTACTACTTGACTCCATTCCAATAAGCACAGCAAACTGGAGCAGAAAAACTAATTTTTCCTGGATCTCTCAATGCATAATTTTTCCTACATTGTGCAACCCTTGTATGCCTTTCATCATTCATTCCTATCAGAATCTCCTAGAGTGCTCGTTTTAATGCAGATTCCCAGGACCCACTGTAGATCACCGTATCACATCTCTGTGACACAGGAGGCCATAGCGAAAACACAAATGAACCTGTTCACAGGCATCCATGAGACCACCACAGATGCCCCACACATCGCCAGGGTGATTTGAGGGCCTCAAGATGTGAGTTCCCTAGCATGGTTGGGGGCCAGAGACACCACAATTTGAGCTTTGGCATTAATGTGCTCTTACTTCCTGTTACTTATCTTAGGTAGGAACCAGTTCACAAGTGTCCTCTCCCAGCACAGCAAGGAACTGACTCTGGGCACTGAGTGCCCAGATTTTACTTAAAAATCTTAAAATTTTACTCACAGAAAGTTATTCAGCCAGGATACTTCACTTCATCATTAAGGTTTTCCTTCCTTCCTTCCTTCCTTCCTTCCTTCCTTCCTTCCTTCCTTCCTTCCTTCCTTCCTTCCTTCCTTCCTTTCTTCCTTCCTTCCTTCCTTCCTTCCTTCCCTTCCCTTCCCTTCCCTTCCCTTCCTTCCTTCCTTCCTTCCTTCCTTCCTTCCTTCCTTCCTTCCTTCCTTCCTTCCTTCCTTCCTTCCTTCTTTCTTTCTTTCTTTCTTTCTCTTTCTTTCTCTTTCTTTTCTTTTCTTTCTTTCTTTCTTTCTTTCTTTCTTTCTTTCTTTCTTTCTTTCTTTCTTTCTTTCTTTCTTTCTTTCTTTCTTTCTTTCTTTCTTTTTCCCTCCCTCCCTTCCTTCCTTCCTTCCTTCCTTTCTTCCTCTCTTTCTTCTCTCTCTCTCTCTCTTTCTTTCTTTCTTTTTTTTTGGTAAGAAACAGGGGTCTCTCTGTTGCCCAGGCTGGAGTGTAGTAGCATACAATCGTAGCTCATTGTGGCCTCAAACTCCTGGGCACAAGAGATCTTCATGCTTCAGTCTTCCCAGTAACTGGGATTACAGGCATGTGCTACTGCACCCAGCTTTTACCGTATAAGTTAATTGTTAACTTCACACAAGTTTTAATACCTGCAAAAATTATGTGACTCTTCCAGCTCCCAATCTTTTCTAATTCGCTAAAGCATACAGCTATCAGAAGTCAACATGCAGAGAAGCACTAACATAGAGTCTCTGCATATCCTGATAAATGTTGCTTTGAAGCAGAATTCAGTTTGGGCAACTTGTGTAGAAGGATCGTCAGAAAGTAATTTTCTGTTTGTTGGTGTGTGTGTGTGTGTAAAGAACACAGATTCTACAATGAGTCAAGTGTTGTTGTGCTGGGAATTTAAATGTTTTAATTCTCAAAGCAGTTCTGCTGAGTAGAAATTATCATGTTATCCCATTAGACAGACTAAAAACCTGAAGCTTGAGTAGTTTGCCCAAGGTCACATAGCAAGGAAGATCGCAAGGCAAAGGAAGATCTTGAACCCTCTGAAGTTCATGATGTTTCCATTATATCATGCTTGTAAAAGACATGAAAAGAAATGTTTATAATAAAATATATTAAGTGATAAAACTTCCTTAACAATTTTCTCCTTTGCAATATCAGAAACCTCCAGCAGGCTGTACCCCTGAATCAGTTTTCTAATTGAAACTCAAAACCATTAAACAATGATTTTCTCAGTGCTTCGGTTGTTTTGGGGTTTTTTGCCATCTTATTTTAAATTAAATCTACAACAATAATTTACAAACTGTGATATGTACACCTGAAAATCAAAAGAAAATACTGTTTTTGATGCATTGTTTTTAGGTACTTAACTGATTTCTTACATTAAAATACTGCCCCATTACAATTGGTTGTGAAAATTACTGATGCTTCCACAGCTACGGACAGAGTTTTATTTTATTCTACTATTGTCAAAATCCACGCGTCTTCATTACAGGCTACCATATATACTTAACCTGATTTGCAGAAGTGTGATTAGTTTATCAATATGTCTTCAAGTGTAGCCAAGGCACAATTATTTTAGAATTACCTCAGACAGTTGTTCTGAAAGCATGATCCCCCAACCAGCATTATCAACATCAGCAGAGTTCTTGTTAGGTAAATTCTCAGGCCCCACTCCAGACCTACTGTATCAGAAACTCTGGGAGTGGGGTCCAGCAATCTGTGTTTTAACAAGTCCTCGGGGTGATTCTGGTGCACACCAGTGGATAAGACTGACCCAGGATATTCATTAGAAGTATAAATTTCTGATCCTCGCCCATATCAAACCAGAATCTCTAGGGCCTAGGAAACTATTTTTACAAATATCAAGGTGATTCTTAGGCACATAGAAGTTTGAGAACCACACTGGTCCATGTGGTATGATTTGAGGGGACAAGGAAGGATCCTTCTCTGAACATTTCTCTCCATTTCTTGATCAAAAGTCAATTAATTTTGTAGAATTAACCAACAACTCCTTATTATTTTTTAAGTTCATTAATTCACAAATATTTTAGGATGATTTATTTTATTAAATAGGTATTTCACCCTCAGGGAAGAACAGGAGAGTGGACAATTAAAAGGGAGGGACATTACAAAGAGAGACTACAAAAGCCTACTTTACATGTCACCCAAGATCTGATTTGCATATATTTCACCTCTTTCATTAGGGAGGGCATCATAATTTTAGTATAACATATTGAGTCTAACATCCTTTGGCCAAAACTTTCCCCTTCCCAAAGAAGACCTTGTAAAATCTACTTGGCAGTAATCAAGCAATATGCATAGAGTATAGGTAATAATGTATTGTAGCATTTATTTGTTGTGTGTGTGGGATTTTTTTTAGTGTAAATAGAATCTGTATATTCAAGACATGAGTCACATAGGATAAATAATCTCGTTACTTTGTAATATCACTTAAACTTTTTTCAAACAGTATATATCCAGCTTATTGACCAGACTAGACTCCATATAACTTCCTATTGCTTTAAAATAAATACAGATACAGCATGGATGATCTTTGAAAACATTACACTAAGTGAGAGAAACCAGACACAGAAGGACACATGTTGTAAATTCCATTTATAAGAAATATCAAAAATAGGCAAATCCAGAGAGGTAGAAAGCAAAGTAGTAGTTAGCAGGGGCTGGGAGGGATATTGTAAAGTGACCACAGCTTAATGAGTGAGTATGAGATTTTCTTTGGGGGTGATGAAAATGTTGAGGAACTAAATCGTGGTGATGGTTGCACAACACTGTGAACGTACTAAATGCCTCTGAATTGTGTACCTTAAAATGGTTAAATCGGTACATTTTATATCATGTGTATTTTACCACAATGTTTAAAAAACATACACACACAAAATATAAAATAAAATAGAATAGAATTAAATCTCCTTTCAAATAATGAAGATTGATAGTAGTCAGGACATAGAAAATAATGTGCCTCCGAGGCTGAGGGAATTCTAAAAGATACACCCCAAAATATTCCAAGAAGTGACACTAAAGTGGGGGATATGTCAGGTTACAATTTTGAAAGCCAACACTCACTTTAGATACATGCTTTATGTTGCCAGAAAAACAAAACAACAGCAACAACCCCCCACCACACACAAAGACACACACACACACACACACACACACACACACACACACACACACCGCACACACACGCCCGCGCGCGCGCGCGCACCAAAAAACAAAACCAAACAAAGCCAAAGGTCACTTATAATCAGACAACCAACCACAGAGCTGCATACGTAAACGTGATTGACATATTCACAGTCAGGCCAGTCAGAGTCCCAAGAGATCAACTGGGAGGCGACGCTTTTGCAGCAGCAGTGCTAGGATCTCACACATCACCACAGTAAGACATGGATTGGGGTTCGTGACTTACCCAGAGCTTGACACTCCCCAAACCCATCAAGCCCCCAGAGTAGATATGGGCCTCTCCTATGAAGTAATCTAAGGCTGGGGATTCATTTTTTAAATTATTTTAATATTTAAATTGTATTTATTTATTTATTTATTTATTTATTTATTTGAGACGGAGTCTCCCAGGCTGGAGTGCAGTGGCACGGTCTCGGCTCCCAGGCTGGAGTGCAGTGGCACGGTCTCGGCTCACTGCAAGCTCCACCTCCCGGGTTCACACCATTCTCCTGCCTCAGCCTCCTAAGTAACTGGGGCTACAGGCGCCCGCCAGAGCGCCCGGCTAATTTTTTGTATTTTTAGTAGAGACGGGGTTTCACCGTGTTAGCCAGGATGGTCTCGATTTCCTGACTTCGTGATTCACCCACCTCGGCCTCCCAAAGTGCTGGGATTACAGGCGTGAGCCACCGCGCCCGGCCTGGGGATTCATTTTTATACTTGCATTAATTTAACGACTCTCAGTGTCTATATCACTATACATAAAGGCTATTGTTCTCACTTTACTCCTTCAGAGGAGATATGTACAGCTATGATCTCAATTCTTGCCCGTTTCTATTTTCCTTCCCACTGCCTATCAATCAAACTGCCCTCCTAAAAATTCATCATATCCCATCAGGTTAGGTAAAAAACCTTGTGTCTGAAAGCTTCCATAGAAATCCTGGAGATGGTGATGAGCTGCTTTAAAATGAGATAAAATGGTATCTGCTTTGCCTTCCGAAGGGCTGCTCTTTGTGTAGGCGCTTTTGTGAAATTCTGTGTCACCCACGCTACCCATTACAATGCTCACAACATTCACATATTTGATCCGGAGGAAATGTAGCTGGCACTGTTTTTATTCCTGTTACCTCCTGTCTTGAAGCAAAATGCCAGTGCTTCATGCAGCGTGGAGTGGTAAACATCAACTGGGGAGAAGCCTCTATTTAAGGAATTTATCATAAAATGGCTTTCTGAAGACTAATATTGAGAAAGTGGAAGCACAGTTGAGAAAGTATAGCATACAAGCAGGTATTTCCAATAGGTAGTTTCCAGTGCATACATGAACATCATCTCTACTGTGGTCTCCTACCTTTGTCATAACACACAGGTTATTCTACTTTGTAAGCCCACCAATGTCTGCATTCATAAAACAGATCTTTATACTATTAAGGAGATACAATATAGGCCGAGGATTTAATATAGTACTCATAAAATTTAAATTTTTTTGAAACCTGCCAAATGGATAAGATGTTTGCCCTATATTAGTGACTATCATTTTGATGTGAAACCTACTTTAATGAATACCTGACAAAGAAACCTTTAAAAGAAATGATTATCTTTGACATGAATATATTCAGCTCCTGTTTATACAGTGAAATCTTAACTAGCTAGTAAAAATGGCACAATATTACGACGAGTATAGAAAATACCACATAAAGAAAATATAAAGGCTGCCTGAAGAGTTAATGACTAATTCTGTTATCTGAATTGGTGCTTCAGTGACTATTGCTCTGAGAAAAGCTTATGTTTATGGTATTGTGGGTGCAATCTGTACATCTGAATTATACCCAGGGCCTTATTAATGATATGTGTGAAATTATGGAAATTACCAAAGCAAGAAAGCTTTATGTTTGCATTCTGCTTTCAGATATAAGGCAAGGTAATTATATTTAATAACCCAGCGACTACATTTTATGTCTTAAAATTATAAAGTAAGAAAAAAATAGAAAGTGCTTGCATGTGAACGTAATGCTTTAAAATGATGACCTCAATCATAAGCAATGCACTTTTATCTTTAGATAACATGTTAAAGCAAAGGCAAATAACTATTCTATCATACAGTGGTCTAATTGTGTTCAGAGAAGAAGAATGACAAATATACAGCAAATGGTTATGAGACGTAGGTTATAATGACAACTTATTTATTATTAACCTGATGAAAAGAAGGCTTAATTGTGAATTTGTGAGTCTTCATAACTAACCAAAAGATCGGTAAGCAAGCAATTCATGTATTGTTCTCCATTTCCACTGAAGACAGCAGCTTAAATTGGTTAAACAAAAGAACATTCTTTTTTTTTTTTTTTTTTGAGACGGAGTCTCGCTCTGTCGCCCAGGCTGGAGTGCAGTGGCACGATCCCGGCTCACTGCAAGCTCCGCCTCCTGGGTTCACGCCATTCTCCTGCCTCAGCCTCCCGAGTAGCTGGGACTACAGGTGCCCGCCACCTCGCCCGGCTAGTTTTCTGTATTTTTTAGTAGAGATGGGGTTTCACCATGTTAACCAGGATGGTCTCGATCTCTTGACCTCGTGATCCGCCCGTCTCGGCCTCCCAAAGTGCTGGGATTACAGGCTTGAGCCACCGCGCCCGGCCAAACATTCTTAACAATATAGCTACGAATAATAAAAGTAGGAAATACTTCTTGGAGATTTTGACGACAGAGCACATGAATCTATAGGTAAAGATTTCTCAGGTGGCTGAAGAATAATTATATGCTTGTTGCTGATCATGTGATTTTTATGAAAACCTATTGTCTAAATTAATGCAATAGTGTTTTGTTCCCAGTGAGGGATAATGTCTTTTGCATTTAATGTAAATTCAGTGTTGTCAGCATTGAACTTCACTAATTTAGAAAGTTCCCACTGGTCATTAAGAAAACCCAAATGAGGAACTGTATGTTCTTTGTGACTGCTAGTCAACCATGGAATGGAGTGTTAGGGAGAAACTAGGAGGTGTGGACAAAAGGATTGGAACATGGATAAGAATTAGTGAATAAAATTAAAATAATTTTAATTTTTAAAAATTAATTAATTACAAAATTAAGGGCAGCGATTCTCAATCCTGGCTGCAATTAGAATCATTTAGGGATTTTTGTTTAAATATCAATCTCTGATTTTAATATAACAGTACTGGCCTAGGGTGGGTCCCTGGCATAGGTCTTTTTCCAGCCAGATTTGAGAACTGCTATTCTAGAACTTTTAAGGATCTGCAGTGCTCATAAAATTAAGCAGAGTATGATGGTTAAAAAAGCAAATCTACAACAACTGTTGCTTCAGAGTATTTTTTTTTTTTTTTTTTTTTTTTGAGACGGAGTCTCACTCTATTGCCCAGGCTGGAGTGCAGTGGCCGGATCTCAGCTCACTGCAAGCTCCGCCTTCCGGGTTTACGCCATTCTCCTGCCTCAGCCTCCCGAGTAGCTGGGACTACAGGCGCCCGCCACCTCGCCCGGCTAGTTTTTTGTATTTTTTTTAGTAGAGACGGGGTTTCACCGTGTTAGCCAGGATGGTCTCGATCTCCTGACCTCATGGATCCACCCGTCTCGGCCTCCCAAAGTGCTGGGATTACAGGCTTGAGCCACCGCGCCCAGCTGCTTCAGAGTATTTTTTAACATAAGATCCAAATAAATGTTATCAACTGCCCATCAATCCATGGATCTATGAGTGGTGTGATTTAGTAGAAGCATATGTTGTAGTAATAGAAGAGCAACAGGTCACTACAGGGAGGTTGTGAAGAATTTTAATAAACTCCTTCAAATAAATGTCTCATTTCTAATCCTCCTAACATCCAAATAAGAGATTCAGTCACCTTACTGAGATAATCTCACATTATCTCATTTAATAATCACAACAACTCCTAAAGTTTATCATATAATTTCCATTTTATACATATAGAAACCTAAGTTCAAGGTAAGTAATTCAAGTTCACAGATTAGAAGTGAAAAAAAAAACTGGATTTGAATTCAGGTGTATTGCTTCTAGTCCATTCATTGACTGAACATCCACTGAAGTGTTAGCTCACAATTTCTCCTGTTAAAACTGCAGTCCATTCAACCCATTGTTGAAATACTGAGTCATGTGAGGACAATTACTTTGAAAACAGGCCCTATTTTTGACTAAAACCATTTTACAAACTGAATTAAAAGTTTTCAGTATCCAAATAAAGACTTGTTTAGGGATTGTGGTTGACTAATTAAATACTATGTCAACTTGTTCTATTCTGAGATATAAAAAAGGGTTGATTGCCTTTAGAAGCCTTAACCACTGAAAAGGTTGATGCCTCCCCAGCAACCTCTCATATGTATTTAAAAACAAGTTTTATAATCTGAATTATAAGGCTGGGTGTGGTAGCTTATGCCTGTAATCCCAGCACTATGAGAGGCCGAGGTAAGGAGGATTGCTTGAGCCCAGGAGTTTGATACCAGCCTGGCCAACATAAAAAGACCCCCGTCTCTACCAAGAGCAACAAAAAATTAGCCAGGCATGGGGCTCACTCCTGTAGTCCCAGCACTTTGGGAGGCCAAAGTGGGAGGATCCCTTAAGCCCAGGAGGTCAAGACTGTTGCACACTGCACTACAGCCTGGGTAACAGAGTGAGACCCTATCTCAGAAAACAAAACAAAACAGAAACCCTGAACTATAAAATAAGTGCAATATTGTTCATTAAAGTCTGCTTTTCCCTCTTATAGCTACTCAGGTGGTTTTTTGGCTTTTTGTGATGCCCTAAGCACATACTTAGTTTGCTCTTTGCTTAGTCTAGTCTGCGATACCAAATGTCCACCTGTAAATTTTCTTTGGCATTGTGCCCTACTTGTATACTTTTCAGTTGATTTGAAAGCCAGTGATCAGTTGATACACTAACCTTCTAGATGACAGTTGTGATTCTGTTCTCAAGTGGAGAGAGGTTATGTTCTTCTGACCTTCAAAGGGAATAATACAAGCTACAGAAGTTTCCCTGCTCTTAACCCAGGTGGGTAGAACAGTTGGTATGGAATGGGATGGGATGGGATGTAACTCATTGTGCCACTAGGTGCATAGAAATCTTGTTCACAAATTATAACCTGTGTTTTTAGGTAGAGGAAATTTTGATGCTTTTGAAGAGAAAATATTTGAAAGGGTTCTTACTGCCGGTAATGAGCCCAAAGTTAACATTTTTGAAAGAGTGTCCTTGCCATTCTGAAACTTAAGCTTTCATTAATTATCTTTAAATCAGTGGTGGAAACTGTGTAATCTTATAACTGTAACCTACCAATAAAGCTCCCCACCCTTTTTAAAGAAACATATTACAAGCAACTTGAAATATATAATTAATTAGCAATTAACTAGAAAGGCTGCTAGACACCTAATACTTTGTTGCATAGAAAAACGCAGATAAATCTTGAGTTACAAATTAAGTCTTGTGTTAAATTTCTTTTCTTCCTTGAGGGTATGGGGAAATCAGAACACAGAAATATTTTTAAACATCACAATTATATATTGTGGAGGCAAGGAACATAGATATTTTCCTGACATTGGACATGCAAGCAAAATTCGATTTGAAATACTCTGAACTTTGTGGATACCTTTTGTAAAGATAATGTTCTACGGTTTTTTTTTGTTTTTGTTTTTTGTTTTTTGTTTTTTTTCTTTTTACTTTCTTTGTCAAAAACCCTAATGATAGAGAAGTAGAGAAGTCATTTGACTTTTGTCTATACCATTTTCTTCACCTATAAAATAGAATCCACATACACACACATGAGATATATGCATATTTCATAGTGATTAAATCTTACACACACATACACACACACAGGGATATATGCATATTTCTTGCTTTCTTTTTACACATACACACACGCAGGGATATATGCATATTTCTTTCTTTCTTTCTTTTCTTTTTTTTTTAGACTGAGTCTCACTCTGTTGCCAGGCTGGAGTGCATTGGTGCGATCTTGGCTCACTGCAACCTCCGCCTCCCTGGTTCCAGCGATTCTCCTGCCTCAGCCTCCCAAGTAGCTGGGACTACAGGTGTGCACCACCACACTCAGCTAATTTTTGTATTTTTAAGAGAGACGGGGTTTTACCATGTTGGCCAGGCTGGTCTCGATCTCTTGACCTCATGATCCACCTGCCTCGGCCTCCCAAGATATATACGTATTTCATAATGATTAAATCTTGAGCTCTGGAGTCAGACAGGTTGTAGGGTACATGTGCATAACGTGCAGGTTTGTTACATATGTATACTTGTGCCATGCTGGTGTGCTGCACCCATCAACTCGTCATTTACATCAGGTATAACTCCCAATGCAATCCCTACCCCCTTCCCCCTCCCCATGATAGGCCCCTGTGTGTGATGTTCCCCTTCCTGAGTCCAAGTGATCTCATTGTTCAGTTCCCACCTATGAGTGAGAACATGCGGTGTTTGGTTTTCTGTTCTTGTGATAGTTTGTAGGGACATGGATGCAGCTGGAAACCAATTCTCTTTTTTTTTTCTTTTTTTTTTGAGGCAGAGTCTTGCTCTGTGGCCCAGGCTGGAGTGCAGTGGCCCGATCTCAGCTCACTGCAAGCTCCACCTCCCGGGTTTACGCCATTCTCCTGCCTCAGCCTTCCGAGTAGCTGGGACTACAGGCGCCCGCCACCTCGACCGGTTAGTTTTTGTATTTTTTTAGTAGAGACGGGGTTTCACCATGTTAGCCAGGATGATCTCGATCTCCTGACCTCGTGGATCCACCCGTCTCAGCCTCCCCAAGTGCTGGGATTACAGGCTTGAGCCACCGCGCCCGGCCAGTAAGTAAATTCTCTAAACTTCAGTTTCTTTTTCTTTAAAACAAGAATAATAATAGTAATACCTACATCTAGGGTTCCATTAAGAATAAAATGAGATAATGCAGTTTGGGACATAGCATAGCGCTAGCACCATGGACATTGTATATATTCAATAAATACAGTTATTTATTTTACAAATTCAGAGTGGAACCATCTGTCAAAAGTGAGATTCAAGTGAGATCTGTCTCTTTCTCCACAATATCAGAAGTCATTGCCCCCCTCCTCAGACTTCCCACTCAGCACTTTACTCACACTTAGAGATTACCGTCTGACTTCAATAGTCAGAAATGACTATGGATAGAAATGTCTGAGCCTGTCTTTCCCACAGGATTATATATTCTGGTGGATAAGGTCCATATTATTTTATATAGTCAAATCCCCAGCTGTGATTACAATGTCTGCAGATGGTTACATTATCTGCAAAGATAAAATTTTAGTCAACAGTTCATCCTTGCAATCCAGACATGCCACTGAGTTGTACAACTGAAAATCAGGGAGGGAAGCTCTGCTTGACCTGTTTCTAGTCAGGGACCTAGCCATCCTAGGGTGAATGCTAGTGTGCACGCTCTAGGGAGCTGCAGTGGCTTGAGGGTGACAGCCTTCAAGGGGTGGAATGAAGACGTTGGTTACCATGGTCTCTGGGAGGAAAGGGGTAGCTGGGACTCCTTTGTTAATGTGGTGACTGTCAGGCCTCTGAGCCCAAGCCAAGCCATCACATCCCCTGTGACTTGCACGTATATGCCCAGATGGCCTGAAGTAACTGAAGAATCACAAAAGAAGTGCAAATGCCCTGCCTTGCCTTAACCGATGACATTCCACCACAAAAGAGGTGAAAATTTTGGCGCGGTGGCTCAAGCCTGTAATCCCAGCACTTGGGGAGGCCGAGACAGGCGGATCACGAGGTCAGGAGATCGAGACCATCCTGGCTAACACGGTGAAACCCCGTCTCTACTAAAAAAATACAAAAAACTAGCTGGGCGAGGTGGCGGGCGCCTGTAGTCCTGGCTACTCGGGAGGCTGAGGCAGGAGAATGGCGTAAACCCGGGAGGCGGAGCTTGCAGTGAGCTGAGATCTGGCCACTGCACTCCAGCCTGGGCGACAGAGCAAGACTCTGTCTCAAAAAAAAAAAAAAGAAAAAAGAAAAAAAAAGAAAATGGCTGGTCCTTGCCTTAAGCAATGATATTATCTTGTGAAATTCCTTTTCCTGGCTCATCCTGGCTCAAAAAGCTCCCCCACTGAGCACCTTGTGACCCCCACTCCTGCCCGCCAGGGAACAATCCCCCTTTGACTGTAATTTTCCTTTATCTACCCAAATCCTATAAAGCGGCCCCACCCTTACCTCCCTTCGCTGACTCTCTTTTTGGACTCAGCCCGCCTGCACCCAGGTAAAATAAACAGCCATGTTGCTCACACAAAGCCTGTTTGGTGGTCTCTTCACACGGACGCGCATGACAGTTACTGAGATCTTATGTCTTAGAGCCGGCCATCATATTCCACTTTCCCTACTCTCTGTCTGCTCTTTCCAAAGGATATTTGTTTATGATGGGATTTTGGGCCCTGAAATTTTGGTTATGAGTACTACATCTGGGGGTAAATCTTCCCTTCTAAACAGGCTCACACACACACATATGCACACACAACCACACACACAATCTTCTTCATTCAGTGTTAGTTCTGACCTGAACTATAATTGGGCTCTTTATAATACCACTTTAATAGCGTGAAACTGAATGGACATAAAACTAGAAAAGCCTGTCATGTGGTGTGTTTATTGTAATGCATAAGTATATCCATTTTAGAAGTGGGTGTTTTGTACGTGACTTCTTTGTATTACTTAAGGATAATGATTGCTTGAGGTTTTTTTTTCTGATTTCTCAGTAGTGTTCTGGAGATAAATTTTAGACATAAGATTAAGTCATTTAAAGATCTGATCACAATTTGGTCAATTCAATTCAATTCACCAAATCTTTTATGAGCTTCTATTACATACAAAGCATGAAGCTAGGCAACATTGGGAGTACACAAATGAGTAATAGGGCATGGCACCTGGTCTTTAAGGAGGTTACAATTTAGCATTATTGCTGTTGTCAAAGTGTATTTCTTAATGATTCCATGATATGTGATATGCTTTATGGGATAGAAAGTTGGTTAAACAAACATCAGAGCATCAAATCCTGTTTTGAAAAAGACAAAGTATATACATGAATAATAACATGCTAGGTCCCAAGACTTCCTCTTAACAACACAAAAATTAATAATTATGAAATATATTCAATTAAAAATTATAGTGAAGCCTAATTTATCCAATATTATCAAAGAACAAAAATGTTAATATCTTTTCATTTTTCTGATCATGGAAACTTGTATTCCTTTTAAAGCATCTAAGCAATTTAAATATTAACCAGTTTGAAGTGTATCTTTCTAAAATGTATGATCTATTTTTCCTGCCTATCTTGAATCAAATTTAACATTTTCTTAATGATACCAGAACATAATCGTGAGCATCAAATAGTATGCTGTATTAAAAATACAAAACTTTTCAGGAACAATATTGAAGTGTGCAGGGCTATTTTTCCATACCAAATAACCTAGAGTATATTTTTGTATTTTTGGCTTATCTGCTTATTTATTGTAAGTATTTTCAAAATCTTGTTCCCTTAATGGTTTAACTGTCTGAGTCATTTACTGTATAACAAATCACTCCAAACTTAGTGGAATTTTAAAAATTACATTATACTCTCAGGTTCTGTGGATCAGGAAAGAGCACATGGGGACAGCTCTTCTCTGCTCCGTGATGTCTGGTACTTCAGCTAGGAAGACAGATAGCTGAGAGTGACTTTAATGGCTGGGGTCTGGAACATCTGGGACAGGACGAGCCCCTTCCATAATGTGTTTCACTCACCTGTCTGGTGCCTGGGCTGAAATTGCTAAAGGCTGGGCTCAGCTGGGACTATCAACCAGAATACCTACACATGGCCTCTTCATGTGGCTTCAAATTTTCACAGCATGATGACCAAGGTCCAAGATGAAAATCCCCAAGACGGGCTTTCCAAAGGCAAGTATTCCAAGAATAATAGGTGGAAGCTTCGAGGCCTTTTCTTGTGACATCAGAAATCATACAGCACCATTCTGTTAGTAACAAGCAAATCATAAGGTCAGTCATAGATTCAAGGGGACAAGATTTAGACTCCACTTCTTGCTAGGGAAGTGATAAGGTTATGCTGGGGAAGAGCATGTGGGGTGGGAGATATTATTGCGACCATCTTTGGAAAACACAAATGTCAGCAACCATTTCTTATTGCTATTGACCTATCTGCCTCCACTAAGCTTCCCACACACTTAAGGTACAGTTTTTGTTTTAAAATAGCAGCACAAATACACTAGCCTCCAAAAATTGAATGTAAAAGCAGAATGTGCAGTCATTTAGGTGAAGCCTAAGGATTTTCTTGTGAAGGAGGTGACTGAGTTTTAAGGCAGAGAGCTTATGGTGGCCATTGTGGCTCCCTGAGGCTTTTACTCACTCTTTTCCAAATAAAATAGGTGGCTGGATGTTAGGGACTGAATTGGGTTCCCCTGAATTTATATATTGAGTTTATACATTGAAATTGCCTTTAGCAATTTCAGCCCAGGCACCAGACAGGTGAGTGAAACACATTATGGAAGGGGCTCGTCCTGTCCCCAATGTTCCAGACCCCAGCCATTAATATATGCACAACTTCACTGTATTTGGAGATAGAGCCTTTAAGGAGTAATTAAGCTGAAATGAGGTCATATGGTTGAGGTCCTAATCCCAAAGGACCAGTGTCCTCATTAGAGGAGTCAGAGTGCACAGAGGAAAGGCCTTGTGGGGGCACAGCAAGAAGGCAGCCACTTACAAGCCAAGAAGAGAGGCTTTGGGAGGAATCCAAACCTGCTGACACCCTGTTCTTGGGCTTCTAGCATTCAGAACTGTAAGAAAATAAATCCCTATTGGTTACGCCCTCCACATCTAAGATGTTTTGTTATGCAGTCCTAGCTGACTAATACATTGGACAAATGACTTGTCAGAGGATATGGACTCAGTCCTAATTCTCCACTACTACTCTTATCCACGCTCACTTTGCAGAAAGTCACATGTTCTTGTGGTGTTGCTGATCCTGTTCATTCTATCTAGAAAATTATTTTTCTCCTTGTCTAGGCCTATTAACTCATCCCTTAAGTTTCAGTTCAAATGTCATCTTCTCTGTGTTCTACTTTACCAACTACCCAGGCAGAATTAATCACTCTAACCCTGTACACAAACCTTGATCTTTTCATTTTTCATATTGAATGATAATTAGCCCTCTCTGAGACTTATAGAATGAGGTGGTAGAGGGAAAGCCTGCACTCTGGTCCTCCCAATTTCTGGCCCAGAACCTTACATGTAATAGGTGCTCAATACATGCTTGCAGATTTTATACACTACACTTAGAAACTCATAAAATTTAAGACCTGGAAACCACCTTAATGATGATCTAATCCAGACTTTCATTTTACAAGTGAAAAAAATGCAGCCTGAAAAGGTTGTTTCAGGCAGATATTCCAGAGGAAATCACCACTGCTCTCCGAGTTAGAACAAAAAGGCATGCTGAAAGGTAGTAATTTTAGAGGATGATTGAACAATTGAAAAGGCATGAGCTCATAGAACTGAGAGGGGGAACATGCTGCAGACACTGGGTGGGGCATCTGAGGTTTGGAGACGGGTGGATGGCTGAGTAGAGCACTGAGCTGGTGTGTACATGTTAAAAAAGGTCTGTTCACAATTCTTCAAAATAACTATCCAATACATTTTATTATTTTAATTTTATATTTCTTTCTATTTACCCTGCCTAACTTTTAAAAAACTTTAATTTTAGGTTGGGGATACCTGTGAAGGCTTGTAACATAGATAAATACATGTCACAGGGGTTTGTCGTATATATTATTACATCACCCAGGTATTAAGCCCAGTACCTAATAGTTATCTTTTCTGCTCCTCTCCCTCCTCCCACCTCCCACTGTCAAGTAGACCCCAGTGTCTGTTGTTTCCTTCTTTGTGTTCATAGGTTCTTATCCTTTTGCCCTCACTTATAAGTGAGAACATGCGGCATTTGGTTTTCTGTAGGTTTATTTGGTAGATTTCTTTATTTTCTGAGTAAAGCAGTTAGAATTCGGCTGCATGTGTATCCGCGTCTATGGTAACTGCAGATACGTTAAAATAGTAGAAGCAAATTTCCCTTCTTATCTCAGTGGTCCCACCCAACAAGCCTTGAGTCAGAGCAAAGATGTTAATCCCCTTACAATTAATTTTCCCTGATAAATTCCCAAAGATAGGTGGGGCTGCTGTCTTTCTTCCTTTATCCATCTTCCCTCTGATATGCTTTTCATCCACTCTATAATGGAAAAATGCTAAGGGTTGTAAGAGTATGATGTTACTCTCTTGTCTCCTGATACCTATTGACAATTTGGACTCCAGAAAATAACATGTGAAACAGCCTATTGGGTGAGTTTTCTGGCTGGCTTTTGCATCTATAGGGACAAACAAAATAAAACAAACAATGAACAGCAGAAAAGACACAAAGGAAGCCTAAACTTTCATGTTTCTATAACAGATAAAATTATGGTAATATTATCAACAAAATATTAGCAACATAGGTCAGGCACAGTGGCCCACTCCTGTAATCCCAGCACTGTGAGAGGCCGAGGCAGAGGATCACTTGAGCAGGAGAGTCTGAGACCAGCCTGGACAAGAGTGAGACCCCATCTCAAAAAAAAAAAAAAAAAAAAAAAAAATTAGCCAGGCATGACAGCATGCGCCTGTAATCACAGCTACTTGGGAGGCTAAGATGGGAGGATTGCTTGAGCCTGGCAGGTCGCGACTGTAGGGAGCTATGATTGCACCATTGCCCTCCAACTTAGGCAACAGAGGGAGACCCTGTCTCTTTAAAAAAAAAAGAAAAAAAAAATGCAACACATGGGGTTGCTGTGAAACTTCAGTCGGATGATGTAGTAAAGAGATTACTTCAATGCCCAGCACTTTGTGAATGTTCACCAAACTGTGAGATGTTGGCTGTAAACATTGGCAAATAATTCCATTTGGTAGCATCAATTTCCAGGCATGGGAATTTGGGATGGTTTCTTAACTTTATGAACCTCAGTTTTCCTATCTGCCAAATTGGCATAATAATTCCTTTCTGTGTGGTTGTAAGGACTTGGTGAAATGATAAGCGGGAAGGGCAGGGTGCTGGACACTTCACAAAGACAGGTTTTCTTTCCTCTAATGGAAATACCTGGGTTCTACTCCTACCTCTTTTTTTTTTTTTTAGCTAATTTCCTAACGTCCACATCAGGACTTTGGAGCTTATCTTTCTACATAAAATGAGGATTTGGGCCTAGTGTATCTCTCTTTCTTTTTTTTTTTTGAGACAGAGTCTCACTCTGTTGCCCAGGCTGTAGTGCAGTGGTGCGATCTTGCTCACTGTAACCTCTGCCTCCCAGATTCAAGCTATTCTCCTGCCTCAGCCTCCCAAGTAGCTGAGATTACAGGTGGGCACCACCACGCCCAGCTAGTTTGTGTATTTTTAGTAGAGATGGGGTTTCACCATGTTGGCCAGGCTGGTCTCAAACTCCTGGCCTCAAACGATCCACCTGTCTCGGCCTCCCAAACTGCTGGGACTACAGGCATTGAGCCACCGTTCCTGGCCCAAGTGTATCTCTTTTAACTCTAAGCTTCATAACAAAAGGAAACTCCATCAGTGATCATTTGAACTTGATGTCTTCTTTTCTTTATTTGCATGTTGGGAGTAGCTGTGAGATCTGTATGCAGAATCTTCATGAGATAATAAGGAATGACTTGTCCTGAACATGGGGAGAAATGTGTCTTCATACATGGATACCTCCTGACAATATTAGAGTACTTTAAGTAAAAACCACATAGGAGTGGAATGTTTAATGGTGTCTTCATGGCCTGGGCTGGTATCAGTACAACATATCTGTGGGTTGATCAGAGCTAGGATACCTACAGGTGTCAAATTCTAGAGCCCTCAGCTTCCCATACTTCATGGGAGCCTTTGGTAAGCAGGTATGCCTAAGAAAAAAGAGAGGCTCTAGGGTTAGCAATCTGAAAGGACTTAATTATAACATTAAAAAAAATCAGGGAGAGTGGAATGTTGAAAGCAGAAATGTCAAACTGTAAGTTGATTGTTTACATTGCCCAGGCCTGGGACTTCCTTCGTCTCTGCCATGGTGGAAACTTCCAGAAGTGACTCAGTTTCATCTTATGTATGTTTCAGTGAAAGTGATAGATTTCCAGTTTCTCAAATTCTACTTTCCCCCTAAAGTACACAAGAATTAATGGGTAACTAATGAACACAGATTCTATGGTGCATCAAGCACAAATCGTCCTCAGTGATGAGAAGAAAATTAAATTCCGTAAGAATTACGGTTTTCTGAAATTTAAAGGGGATGTAATACGGAATGAGGAAAAAGGCTTTGGAAAAGCAAGAATGTCCCTCTATAAAGGGCGCTGAAGCGAAAAAGGAAATGGCAGTGGGAAAGGAAGGACGGGGGTGGGAGCTGATGATTCAGCCTGAGGGGGCTGGGGTGAGTGCTGTGGGCAGGACTGCCTAAGTGTGAAGTGGGCGGGTGGTTATGACTAGCATTGAATGGGAGATAATTAAGAGCAAGTTGGTACCAGTAACTGCCAGGGAAAGGAAGGGAATATGTCCAGAAAAAGCAGCTCTTTATTTCCATGCTGAATTAAAACACCTACCCATTTGGGGCTTGAGAATTTCACTCTGAAATGAAAAAATATTTGCTGTAAACATAATGCAGATGATTGTGAAATTTTCCATGCTTTCTTCTAATGGTGTGGGGAAAAACAGATTCAAAATGGAGAACTGTGCAGGACATGCTTTCTTAGAAAGAAATACATATTTTAAAATGTCAGTTATTCTATAAAGGAAAAATTATTGCTGTTAAAAGTCATGTGCAAGTTATCAAGTTTCAATTTGGGATTAGCTACAGGTACAAATATCTGGATCGTTTGTGAGAGAAAGAACTGAAAATGCACAGCTTCCATCGTCCTTTAAATAGCTTTCTGGATTGAAGAGCATTATAATTAAACTGCCTCTAGTGTCACTGCAGAGGAGCATATAAATTATGGGTCTGAGTGTGGGCAAGAAATGTTATTTGATTGCTTGACAATCAAAACCAGAAGATGTTCACATATGCATAACCCAGATTTGTTGTAATTATATCAGATGCAGAAGAAGTGGGAGGAATAGGTGTAGCTTTGAATTTAATAATCACTTGTTTATCTCTCTTTCAAATAAAAAAAACTGTTTATAAATACTATAGGAACGCATATTCACAGAGTGGTTTTGTATAAGAAAAGATATGTTAGCAAGCAATCAGTCCTTTCAGTGTATGTCCCAGAAATAGGTTGTGAAAAAAAATGGCCATGGATATCCTACAAAGACTCTCAAAATGTAGAAACTAGTTCATTTAACTGTCTGTCAAGTGCTTTGCTTCAAACATCATGTCAGAAACGATGTTCACAAGGGCTCTGAAATCTACTTGTTTCAGTATTTTGCACTTCATTTTACTCAGGTCTCGGCTCTCCTGAAACTCCTCTTTCTCTCAAGATGAGAAGGAGTAGGTAGGAGATGCTCTCAGAATACTGCTCAGACAATTGAGAACTTTTTTTGCCTCTTAAAGAGGCCCAGAGGATGCCTGTTGGAAAGAAGCTGAGAATGTAATACCATATCAGCACCTCTACAAAGCATTTGATACCCTGGTAGATAGCACATACAAGAACAAGCATAAACACTTGACTAGGAAACACACAAGCCTGAAAACTGTCAGGTTGAAAATGAAGACAGCACATTTTTTACAATCCTTCCCCGTGTGAAAACTAGGATCATAAATTATATACAATGATGCGTGTATTATCTATGTAAATAAAATGATCCCATCTTCTGCAGCCCTCTTGGTTGACCTTTCCCTTAGCATTTAACTGAAAACTAATAGTGGTAGTAAATCTACTTAATAGATTTACTTAGAATAATACATCTCGCTTAATGAGAAAAGTCCAGCATTTTCCTCCAATCCCCAGATTTCTGGAGGTTTTCCTTCCCTTGGGCATGTTTCATTCTAGATTCTTACTCCTGGCTTTGTGTAACAGTTAACTTTATTTTTTTTCACAGATGAGTGTGTAAAATGTAGAACATATTTCAGAAAACTTAAGTAGTTTAAGAATGGGTTTGAGTGATGTTTTTCTAAGGAGGCAGATTTCTAGACAAATTTACGCAAAGTACGTCATCCCATAAAGAGGACCTCTAGATGCCGGTTGCAGAAAGACACTTCATCGCAGTTAAGGGGAAGATATTTCTATGGGTCAGAGATGTCTAAGGGTGTTGGGATGCAATAAATCCCTCATTTCTGGGGGTGTTCATAGCTATATGAATTTGAGATCTCCCAGAAGCAGCCCCTGAGATGAAGATTCACATACAAATAGATCATCTGGCAGCTGATTTCAGGAAAGGCTGCAGGAAATGGGGAAGCGAGATAAGGAAAGGATCCCAGAAGTACAGGATACATGGTCAAAAGAGAGTCCACTGTGGTAACAGGAACCCTAATCCCACTTGAGAATTCTGGGGGCCGGTGTAAAATACAGTCCTCTCCCTGTGGGTGGAGGGAGCTGGAATATTTATACACAAATTTCCATCAGTTGAGGAAAGCTGCTCTAGGAGGGCCGTTTTAATCCCCTGACACTTCCTGCCTGCCCAGTGAGAGTGCACTAAAGCAGGAGCTGAGTGTTCAAGAAATCCTATAGCAAAGAAGAACTATGCTGCTGGCAGTTAGAAGCCAGGTTGGTACCCTCTGAACTGGTGAGAGTGGAAAGACATGGGCCAGGGTCTCAGGAGCACCTGTTATACTAGGGTAGCTGAGCCTTTATTATAACGATCGTAAGATGTTTGTTTTACTTATTTCCTATCTCCTTTTTCCTTTTCTTCCTCCATGAATGCTTGCTTGTACACAGTCACTTTGGTAGAGGGTAGTCACTAGTAATTGATTAACTTCCTACGCTAACCCCAGGGCAGCCCATGAGATTGATGAGTTTGTTTTTCTTTGTCTTTTTCTTTTTTTGTGTGACGGCTTTGCTCTGTTGCCCAGGCTAGAGCGCAGTGGAGCAATCACAGCTCACTGCAGACTCAAACTCCCAGGCCCAAGTGATCCTCCAACCTCAGCCTTCTGAGCAGCCGGGACCACAGACATGCACCACCATGCCTGGCTAATTTTTGTATTTTTTGTAGAGATGGGGGGTCTCATCATGTTGCCCAGGCTGGTCTCAAACTCCCAAACTCAAGTGATTCTTCTGCGTTGGCCTCCTATAGCGCTGGAATTACAGGTGTGAGCCACTGTGCCCAGCCTGTTTTTCTTTTAAAAAGAAAAATGATCCTTAGGTTATGCAGACCTCCTTCATGGTGTCCTTGGCCCAATCAAATGCAGACAGCTTTGATCATCAGAGATTCCACCTCCCACCTACCAACCTTATTCATAAAAGACCTCAGTTATGTTCAAGGCAGGTCAGATTTGAGAGACTGCCTCTGCTGCCCTCTCGCTTTGGCTAAATTGAGTAAAACTTTCTCTCTCCTCCTAAATGCTGATGTGTCGATGTTAGGCTTACTGTACATCGGGTACACAAACCTAGATTCTAGGGTTCACTAACACTAGCTCAAAACCTGGGAGGACTACCATGGAAAGATATTTTGCTATGATGACTCAAGGATTGAATCAAGCCCAAATATATGTGTTTATTGATTTTTCACAGCGTTTGTCTTTAAATTGAGTTTGAGTGCCCATAGGCACTGTCACACTGTCTCCAGTTTGCCCCTGGTCCCATCACTTTCCACTGGCCAGCTTTTCACATTTATCTAGTGTGTCTGCTCTGGAGTTTGCCACCACCAGGGAAATTCAAATCTACGATGTTGAGCAGGTCTGGATAGTCTTGAAGGCCATTGCCACTGTGAAATTCTGTGACGTGATGACTAAATCATCACTAAAACCCCTTTCAGCAATAAAATACTATGATTTAATTATATACTGTCTTGCAAGTTCCTTAAGGACAATACTATAGGCCTATAAGTGTGCTTGATTGATTAAAATGAAATTATGTATTTCTAAATGTTAATAAGTAGAACAATATTCATTTATACATTTGCTGTGACTTCTATGATCATTTGCATTGTACAAATGTAGCTTGAGCCAACAGATCAGAATAGATTACAAAGAGAAACTGCTTGGTATTTCACAGGTTTGATTTAGGGTCTACAGTCATACTTCAGTGAATTTGTTAAGACAAGCATGAACATTGGTGCTCACCCACTTTGCCTTAGATTTGAAGGAAAGATGACCTTGGCAGAGAACATTTATACTGAAGCTTTTAAAAATTGGCCTTGCATTATGCGAAGTGCAAGAGGCCAGACACAAAAGGCAATCTACCATATGATTCCATTTATGTGACATTCTGGAAAAGGTGGAACTATAGAGACAGAAATCATATCAGTGGTTTGCAGAAGGCGGGAAAAGGAGTTGACTACAAAAAGGCACAAAGCAGCTTTCTGGAGTGGTGGAAATATTCTTTGCCTTACTTGTGGTGGTGGTTACGTGACTGTATGCATATGTCAAACCTTATCAAACTGTAGACTGAAAAGGGGTAAATTTGCTGTATGTATGTGTGTGTGTATATATGTATACATATGTGTGTGTGTATATATGTATAAAACTTCAGTAAATCTGACTTTTTTTTAAGTTTTTTTGAGACAAAGTCTCTCTCCATCTCCCAGGCTGGAGTGCAGTGGCACAATCTCAGCTCACTGCAACCTCCGCCTTCCAGATTCAAGCGATTCTCCTGCCTCAGCCTCCTAAGTAGCTGAGATTACAGGCGTGCGTCACCATGCCCAGCTAATTTTTATATTTTTAGTAGAGACAGAGTTTCACCATGTTGGCCAGGCTGGCCTCAAACTCCTGACCTCAGGTGATCCACCTGCCTCAGCCTCCCAAAGTGCTGGGATTACAGGTGTGAGCCACTGCGTCTGGCCTATGACATTAAAAAAAAGAAAGAAAGAAAGAAAACAAAACAAAGCAAAATAAAACTGCTCAGCCCTTGGGCAAGCTTCTGAACTGCCGCCACGGGGAAGTTTCCCGCAGCAGCCTGGGAAGATCAGGTGAGGTTGAGTAAGATGCCCTCTGAGATAAGAATGGCATCTGGTTCTTCCTGCCTCTCAGTTCCTTCTTTTTAGCCATTATAAACCCTGCCTGCTCCTCAGATATGATTCGACAAGTCAATTGGGTGAAATATGATTCATTTTGTTGTTGCTCTCAACTTCCTGCAATAATATCTGCCTTAGTCTTTTTTACCTCCAGTGTTTTTCCCTAGGCCCTATTTCAGAATTCACATTTTATTATTTCAACGTTTGTTCCTTTACTTGTTCAAAGATTTACAGTGACTTTCTATAATTTCCAAGCGAATTCCTAGGCTGTAGGAATGATAATGTGATAAGAGAGATGGCATAGTTTGACCAAGCCTGCAAGCCTCCAAGATTCTACTTCAAAAGCTGCAGGACTTGCCTTCCCTGTCAAATCCACTTCTCTTTTCTTGAATTGCCTGTGCACAGCACATTCCTGAAGGACCTTGACCTAGATTCTCCCACCATAGTTGGTAAGCCACTTTCTGGAAGCAGTCACATCTGAGGCAGCTGCCAAGGGCATGATCTGGGGAGCAA
The DNA here is from genome assembly GCF_024542745.1 of Macaca thibetana thibetana. NCBI lineage: Eukaryota > Metazoa > Chordata > Mammalia > Primates > Cercopithecidae > Macaca > Macaca thibetana. The sequence goes on from NC_065589.1 coordinate 52,057,793, forward strand.
GGCAGCAAGGGTGGTATGTGCCTTTTGCAATGTCCTTAGTTGACAAGAGAGAGCACTCAGGCTGCTGTGTCCCCGGTGCGGGAGGGGGAAGGTGGGGCGGGGGTTGGGGTGGAGGAAGGGAAGCATCTGCTGCAGCATGATTATAAAAACCCGTGGCAAGGACGAAGTTCTTTACATCTCCGTCTCCCTGTAGCATCTGGCATGTGCCCCTGCCTCACGCCAGGTGCTTGATGGTTGTTGGTTATTTGATTATTGATTGGCCTCTACTCTTCTCTGTGCCTAGAAACCCCTTCCTCTGCTTCTTCCAAGTAACTCATACTCCTCTCTCATAATTCTGCTCCATACCCTAAACCTCCCAATTCAGCCCTTCCCTCCCTACCACCCGGAATGTCTGTGCTAGGTATCCCTGCTTTGAGCTTCCCTAAGACCTTCTGTTCATAACTGTCATAGCCTAACCACTCTATATTTTAGTTGTATCTTGATTTCTCTGCCTTTTCCCTTTCCCATGCTCTGTGCTACATGAGGCTATGAGTCTACAGAAAGCAATATATATATTTTTTTATTTTTGGGAGATTTTTTTCCCCCTATCTGGAACATTATGTATTCTTTATAAATGTTTGCCAATGAATAAATAAGAATTTGCTCATGCTACTTTTGGAAGTCTGCTTTATCAGTTGGAAATCATTTTAACTGCAAGTAAAAGAAACATTTGCTAACTTCATATTGGCTTATACAGGCAGACATTTCTTTTCCTGGCCTAAAAAAAAAAAAAAGTTTTGTCAAACTCTACTGTTCACCTAGGCCAATGACTTCACAGATGAGATTCAGAGAGGTTGCATGATGACTTGCACCTTAGTTTTAAAGGTGCAAGAGGTCAGGGCCAGTGGCTTTATGATTCACTTGGCCTTTACTTTATGTTTATAAGGTAGTTTTTTAAGCACCTGACTTTTGAGATTAGGTGGAAAGGAGTTGTGTTAGTTGCCTTGGTTCTCTATTGCTGCATAGCAGACTGCCACAAAATACAGCAGTGTAAAACAACTTGAATTTACTGCCTCACAGTTCTATGAGTCAGGAGTCTGGACACTGCTTGGCTGAGTTCTCTACAAGAAATCACCAGGCTGGATTCAAGGTGTCAGCAGGAGCTGCATGTCATGTGAGGCTCAGGGCCCTCTTTCTTTTTCTTTTCTTTCTTTTTTTTTTTTTTTTTTGAGACAGAGTCTTGCTCTGTCACCCAGGCTGGAGTGCAATGGCATGATCTCGGTTCACTGCAAGCTCTGCTTCCCGGGTTCATGCCATTCTCCTGCCTCAGCTTCCCGAACAGCAGGGACTACAGGCGCCCTACACCCTGCCTGGCTAATTTTTTGTATTTTTAGTAGAGACAGTTTCACCGTGTTAGCCAGGATGGTCTCGATCTCCTGACCTCGTGATCTGCCCACCTCGGCCTCCCAAAGTACTGGGATTACAGGAGTGAGCCACCGTGCCCGGCCTTCAGGGTCCTCTTTCAAGCTCACTGGTGGTTGGTAGAATTCAGTTCCTAGGGCTAAGACCCTGAGCTCCTAAAGGTTGCTCCAAAGCAATTGAAAAGATAGCCGCTTGCTTTCTTCCTGGAGGCCAATAGAAAATCATCTCTCTTTTGAAAGGTTCATCCGATTCTGTTAGGCCCACCCAGGATATTTCCCTTTAGACTGACTCAAAGTCAAGTGATTAGTAACCTAATGATGGGGGTGACATCCCATGGTTCTGCCATACTCAAGGGAAGGGGACTATACAGGACACACATACCCGGGGGCCATCTTAGAATTCTGCCAATACAGGAGTGATGACAGCTTCCCAGAATTCTCCTTTATAGAGTCCTGCTTATATCCTATTGGCCAGAATGAGATACATGAGATTACATGGCCGCCACTGGCTGCAAAGAAAGCTAGTAAAATGAATATTCAACTTTCCCAACTTTTTTTTTTTTTTTTTTTTGAGACGGAGTCTTGCTCTGTCGCCCAGGCTGGGGTGCAGTGGCCGGATCTCAGCTCACTGCAAGCTCCACCTCCCGGTTTTACGCCATTCTCCTGCCTCAGCCTCCTGAGTAGCTGGGACTACAGGCGCCCGCCACCTCGCCCGGCTAGTTTTTTTTGTATTTTTTAGTAGAGATGGGTTTTCACCGTGTTAGCCAGGATGGTCTCGATCTCCTGACCTCGTGATCCACCCGTCTCGGCCTCCCAAAGTGCTGGGATTACAGGCTTGAGCCACCGCGCCCGGCCAACTTTCCCAACTTTTGTAGTAAAGCTGAGGACAGGCGAGGAGCTGGGAATGGGTGTTAAATTAGTCTATCAACAGAGTTTGCCACACAGTCAAATCCTTGAGACGCCTTAATTATAGAATGTTAGATATGAAAGAGGATGTGAAGTTCATTTAATACAGCTTTTCTGTTTTCTATATAACAAAGCTGAAAAGAGCTCATGTGAAGTTCTTGAAATCACATTATTTGCGCTAAGCTAAATCTAGTATCGCTAGAATATTCAGCTTCTCTGGTAGTTTAGTTTATCAAACCTCCAAGAGAAAAGGTATAAAAAGGTGTAACACAAATAGTAAGATAATGAACAAATAATTTCTCTTGAAGTTGATCATGGATTTGTTTTTTTTAAAAAATCATATAAAACTGGTTTTTACATTCTAATCCTAATTGACGGGGCCATGAGCTTGAACAAGAGGGACCGCTGGTGAAGCACAGGTGCAGAAGACAAGTCTGCATGAGTTCCGAGAGAGAAGCCACAGTTCCCAGCTCAGGAAACCAGGCAAAATATCAACGCAGGCCTGGAATTTGGGATGGACATTGAAGGACAGATAAGATGTAACATGGGAAGATCAGTGGAGGATATTCCAAGTAGATGGAAAAATAGAAACAGAAGTAGATGTATTAAACTACAAAATGCATAAGAGCAGAGATCAACTCCATTCAACCAGGCCGGTTCCAGAGAAATCTCTTAAGGGAATGCTTTATCAGTCTAGGACAGAGGTAATGCTGGTTTGCTCTAGGAGGGTGACCGTGGAAATGAAAATGATGACAGTGAAGGTGGAAAGAAAGTTGTATATGTTGATTGCACAGGACTTTCCACGGAGTCTGTAAGTACAAGTCTTACTCATCTCATACCCCCAGGCCCATGTCCAGTGCCTGCACGTATTAGATACTCAATAAATGCTTTGAGTAGAATTTATGGGTGACTTGGTACAGAACACAAAAGAATAGATCAAGGTCTCTGAGTTGGAGGTCAAGAGGGAGTACAGAACTGAATAGAGGGTGTGGAGTTCAGTTTTAGACATGTTGAGCTCCAGGTAGCCTCCTGGATTCCAGGGATGATATCTAGAAGACAATAAGGGAAAGACACCCAAGAAACAGACAGGTATGGAAATGTATATTTGCAGTCTGCAGCTGTGCAGGCAGAAAGAAAAGGCAGTGGAGAGCTTTAGGGAATGCAGACATTTAAGAGGGAGGAAGAAAATGAGTAGCTGTGGAATTGACTAGAGAAAATGGGCTGTGCATCCAAGAACACAAGGGATAGGAATGTCTAGAAGTTGGTGATCAGCAGTTTTTGAGCACGTGGCCTCAGGAGAGAATGGGGGAAAACAGATTGCAGGAATTTTAAGAGTCAGTTGAGAGGGAGAGCCGACAGTTGGTGTCAAGTTCTTTTAAAAGTTTAAGGATGGTTGGGTGTGGTGGCTCATGCCTGTAATCTCAGCACTTTGGGAGGCCGAGGCGGGCAGATCACGAAGTCAGGAGATCAAGACCATCCTGGCTAACACGATGAAACACCGTCTCTACTAAAAATACAAAAAAAAAAAAAAAAAAAAAAAATTAGCTGGGTGTGGTGGCAGGCGTCTGTAATCCCAGTTACTCAGGAGGCAGAGGCAGGAGAATGGTGTGAACCCGGGAAGCGTAGCTTGCAGTGAGCCGAGATCACGCCACTGCACTCCAGCCTGGGCGACAGAGTGAGACTCCATCTCAAAAAAAAGAAAAAAAAAAAGTTTAAGTATAAGAGAAAAATCAGCAGTGACAGAATCAAGGGAGGATGGTTTGGAGTATTTGCTTCATAGGATGAGGGTGACTTAGAGAGTATCTGTCTGGAGAAAAGGGGAGAGTGAATATAAAAGAGGGAATGCTGCTGAGGGGTGAGGTGCAGGGTCTGAGGGTGCTGGAGGAGGGAGGAGGCACTCATTGTTCTCTAAAGTAAGAGGAGGAAAAGGGGAGAGAGAAAGAGAGGGAGGCTTTCTGCCTTGTGCTTTCTGTCACAAACTGGCTCTGGGGAACCTTGGGTCATCATGTAACCTCCCTGAATCTCATCTGTAAAGTCGTTGGCCTAGGTGAATGCTAGAGTTGGACAAACTGCCATCTGACTTCAGACGTTTTACTCGAGACTACCTCCCCTCGCTTGCTGTCCTCATCCAATCAATTACCTATAATGGTGATTATAGCAATAATAGCAGAACCAGTTATTGCATGTCTCAAAATATCCAACTGGATGAACCCCCAAAAGCTACATGGTGAAGAAATTGTTCAAATGTACCTTGAAGGATGGTGTGCATGTGTGGGGGGTGTGTGTGTGTGTGTAAAATGTCTTAGTTCAGTTTATCTAAAATCTTATAGGTAATGCTTACAATGGTTTTTCTATTCTTTCTTCTATTTCTTTCCTGAGTTCAATCAACTTTTATTTTATTCCTTTTTTTTTTTTGATGTCTGTTTCTGTACCTAGTTTCCGAATGTGTAATTTGAAGTGTTTTTCCATGTTCTCAAGTGCTTGTTTGAGGACGTTGAATTCAGTTCAGAGTGTTGTGTTAGAGTTTTCTTCCACTTCGCCATTATTTGGAGGAGGAATTTTTTCAGTTGAATTGTTTGGGTTCTTTTTATTCTGGTGATTTTGCTCAGATGAAGACTTTGATCTGCCTTTCTGTGGGCAGGGCTGGAGGGTTGGGGTGGTTGCAAAATTCCTAGGTCAAGAGCGCCCTCTTCTGTCAGTGTGCCAAAGTATAATTTCTTTTTCTTTCTTTTTAAAAATTGAACTTATTATTTATTGTTATTATTATTATTTGGAAGGGGAGTGACGGGAGAAGGGGCTGGGTTACCTTCAATTTTGCAAGGGAAGAGATTCTTACAGGTTCTTCAATTTCCCTCTCACTGCAAGATTTCCAGAGCTCTCCTCTAAAAGAGGGTCCCTTTGACCCTTTTTACCAGGATGCCTTATCCTTCCAAGACCATCTCCTCTCACAAAAAGTGAGACAAGACCATCTTCTCGCATGCAGCACGTATGGTTAAGTCCCTTCCCAGTAGTAAGCAGCCTGATCTACCAGTGTGCTTTTCAGTATTTTCGAACTTAGCGCCGACGTTCTCTCTCTGGTGGTTGTTTCAGATCAATCTAAGGTCCACTACTAGCTTCCCTCTTGTCTACTCTGCATGGGTTTTCTCCAGCTGCCTTTGTTAGTTCCCTGAAAGGCTTGTATTAGGAGTGGAGGAGGCAACTTGCTGGGGTTTGGTGTTTATTTTTCTATTTACAGTTAATTTGAAATTTGGACATTTTATGTCTTCTGGTTATGTAGAAGACATGGGTTTTATGTAGTTTCATTTGGTCTTCTTTATTGTTTTGGGAGAGGGTATGTTCAAACTCAGATTTATATCACCACCATTTTCTTGGCTTCTCAGAATTCTTCGATAACATTTACTCTAAATTTGTCCAATTTGCCAATAAGATATGTAGGAGTTCATTGACTCAAGTTATCTCAGGGAGCTCTTTAAGCTCTTACATTAGTTAGGAATTGAATTGAGCTACTGGTGAAGGAGATTCCCCTAAACAAATCTGGGGCTTTTCTTGTGTAACAAAAATTTCAGAGGTAGGTGGTAGCGGGCATTGGCTCAGCAGCGAAGAGAGACCATGTTGCTATCTCTGTGACATCTTAACCTCTCCCTCATAGGTGCCTGTGGTTACAGGAGGGCTACTCTACCTCCAGAGTGTCACGGCTATAATCCAGTCAGGAAGAAGGGCAGAGTACAAAGGGCTAAAGGCACTTGTCAACTGTCAGCTCCATTTTAAAGGTCTTTCCTGAAAGCCCCATCCAAAAACTTTGCTTATACCTGGGTTCAACGACAATCTGTAGCTGCAAATGAGAATTAGAAATGTAGTTTTTGTTTGTTTGATTTGTAGTAGTTGACTTGTTTTTCCTGAGCACATTATTGCCCCCCGCAACCACACACACACACAAAATGGGGGAGCTATCAGTAAGGATAGGAGAAAAAAGAACATCGGATAGGCACTAGAAATTCTCCTCTGCAACTCTCCAAGTCCAGGAACAGAGAGTTTCTGGTCTCACATCATTGGCTCAGAGACAATATCCAGACCAATGATTACCAAACACCTTTGGGAGGTTCTGAGAGAAGTCTGCGTCACGACAGTTAAGAGAATTACTGGAGACTGACCAACTGCATGGAAAAGGACGGAAATAAAGCAAGGCTAAACACTGCCCCAGGTTGATTTGCCCTTACCTTGGGAGACAGCCAAAAAGCTAATAAATATGTTTTTTTAAAAGCAGCATATTAGGAATTCCCCAGTTGATAAACAGGGACACAGTTCTTCTCTTTTCCCTTCTTTCTCTAAATGGAAATAATTCTATAATGAAACAAATTCTTTAGGAGTTAAGGCCTTGTGGAAGATCATCTGCTCTCACCATGGAAAACTCTAGTGTGTTAATTCATTCCCAAAACACTCAGCCATCTTACCTACTACACATACACACACACACACACATACACACACCTATAGAGACTTCTATATATAATACCCTCATTGATATATATCTCCAGATAATTGTGAACTCAGCTATGTGTCCAACTGGTTAGCTCATTGGCTGAAATATGTACACGATACTTTGTTTTTAATGCAAACTAGTTTTGTAGTTTTGTAGGTACACCAAGCCTTTAAGATTCATTTCAGAAAATAAAGAAACAGACACTTAAAAATCTTCATCCTCAAAGACAAGCACTCAAGTTTATAAACACACCCATTTATTTACTCTAGCAGACAGAATCGTGGCATATAATGATTACATTTTGGTCCACAGAAAACTCTCGGGAGATGTGAACATCTGGCTCTACCCCTAGCTAGCAGTGCTATTTGGGGAAGCAACTTAATCTCTCTGAACATCATTTCCTTGTCTATAGAAGAATGGAATTTGTATGACTGTTTTTGTAAAGTTCTAAGATCCTATCATTTTGGAGATTCTAATGTTCAATTAGCCTTTGTTCAGTGTCTGCTATGTGCTAGGCACTATTCTATGTGCTATGGATGCCTTATAGTGTAGTAAAACACAGTGGGGAGGATTTCAAGTCAACTCAAAGGAGAAGATGAGTAAAATACCTAGGAAGAAATTTAACCAAGGAGATGTGCAATATGAAAACTATAGTTAATAACAATGTTTTGTTTACTTGAAAATCACAAAAGAGTAGATTTTAAGATTTCTCGTTACAAAAAAAATTATAACTAGGTGAGGTAATACATATGTTAATTAGCTAGGTTTAGTCATTCCACAAGGTACACATATTTCAAAATATCACGTTGTACACTGTAAATATATATGATTTTTATTTGTCAATTAAAAACAAGACAAAAAAGTGCTATAAAGCAAAACAAAACAAAAATTTAATCAAGGAGGTAAAAGACTTGTACGCTGAAAACTACAAAACATTGCTGAAAGAAATTAAAGAAGGAGTCCGGTCTCAAAATGGAGGTAAAACCGCCGCCCGGTCGCCCCCAGCCCGACTCCGGCCGTCGCCGTCGCCGCCGGGGGGAGGAGGGCCATGATCCAAAGGAACCAGAGCAGTTGAGAAAACTGTTTATTGGTGGTCTGAGCTTTGAAACTACAGATGATAGTTGAAGAGAACATTTTGAGAAATGGGGCACACTCACAGATTGTGTGGTAATGAGAGACCCCCAAACAAAACGTTCCAGGGGCTTTGGTTTTGTGACTTATTCTTGTGTTGAAGAGGTGGATGCAGCAATGTGTGCTCGACCACACAAGGTTGATGGGCGTGTAGTGGAACCAAAGAGAGCTGTTTCTAGAGAGGATTCTGTAAAGCCTGGTGCCCATCTAACAGTGAAGAAAATTTTTGTTGGTGGTATTAAAGAAGATACAGAAGAATATAATTTGAGAGACTACTTTGAAAAGTATGGCAAAATTGAAACCATAGAAGTTATGGAAGACAGGCAGAGTGGAAAAAAGAGAGGATTTGCTTTTGTAACTTTTGATGATCATGATACAGTTGATAAAATTGTTGTTCAGAAATACCACACTATTAATGGGCATAATTGTGAAGTGAAAAAGGCCCTTTCTAAACAAGAGATGCAGTCTGCTGGGTCACAGAGAGGTCGTGGAGGTGGATCTGGCAATTTTATGGGTCGTGGAGGAAACTTTGGAGGTGGTGGAGGTAATTTTGGCCGTGGTGGAAACTTTGGTGGAAGAGGAGGCTATGGTGGTGGAGGTGGTGGTAGCAGAGGTAGTTATGGAGGAGGTGATGGTGGATATAATGGATTTGGAGGTGATGGTGGCAACTATGGCAGTGGTCCTGGTTATAGTAGTAGAGGGGGCTATGGTGGTGGTGGACCAGGATATGGAAACCAAGGTGGTGGATATGGTGGCGGTGGTGGAGGATATGATGGCTACAATGAAGGAGGAAATTTTGGCGGTAACTATGGTGGTGGTGGGAACTATAATGATTTTGGAAATTATAGTGGACAACAGCAGTCAAATTATGGACCCATGAAAGGGGGCAGTTTTGGTGGAAGAAGCTCGGGCAGTCCCTATGGTGGTGGTTATGGATCTGGTGGTGGAAGTGGTGGATATGGTAGCAGAAGGTTCTAAAAACAGCAGAAAAGGGCTACAGTTCTTAGCAGGAGAGAGAGCGAGGAGTTGTCAGGAAAGCTGCAGGTTACTTTGAGACAGTCGTCCCAAATGCATTAGAGGAACTGTAAAAATCTGCCACAGAAGGAACGATGATCCATAGTCAGAAAAGTTACTGCAGCTTAAACAGGAAACCCTTCTTGTTTAGGACTGTCATAGCCACAGTTTGCAAAAAGTGCAGCTATTGATTAATGCAATGTAGTGTCAATTAGATGTACATTCCTGAGGTCTTTTATCCGTTGTAGCTTTGTCTTTTTCTTTTTCTTTTCATTACATCAGGTATATTGCCCTGTAAATTGTGGTAGTGGTACCAGGAATAAAAAATTAAGGAATTTTTAACTTTTCAAAAAAAAAAAAAAGAAAAGAAATTAAAGAAGACCTAAATGAATGGAAAGGTATCCCATATTCCTGGGTAGGCCAACTTAACACTGTTAAGATGCCAGTACTACCAAAGCAATCTACAGATCCAGCACAATCTCTGTAAAAATTTCAACAGTTGCCTTTGCAGATATGGAAAAGCTGATACATATGAAATTACAAGGAACTCTCGATAGGCAAAACAATCTTGAAAATAAATAACAAAGTCAGGGGCTCACACTCCTGATTTCAAAAGTTACTATAAAGCTACAGTAATCAAAACAGTGTGGTACTGGTATAAAGATAGACATACATAGACCAATGGACTAGAATTTGCGGTCCAAGTATAAACCTGTATTTCTGTGGCCAAATGATTTTTGACAAGGGTGCCAAGTCCAGTCAATGGAAAAAGAGCAGTCTTTTCAGCAAATGATGTTGAGACAGTGCCAAGTCCAGTCAATGGAAAAAGAGCAGTCTTTTCAGCAAATGATGTTGAGACAGTTGGATTTTCACGTGTGAAAGAATGAAGCTTGAACCCAACCTCACATCGTATAAAAACATTAACTCGAATTGTATCAATGATCTAAATATAAGAACTGAAACCATGAAAGTCTTAGAAGACAACATAGCGATAAATCTGCATGACTTTTGATTTGGATATAACACTGAAAGTATGAGCAACAAAAGAAAAAATAGATAAGTTGGACAAAACTAAAATGTTTCTTGCATTAAAGGATGATATCAAGAAAGTAAAAAGACAACTTACAGAATTAGAGAAAATATTTGTAAATAAAAATATCTGAAAATGGGTAAATATACAGCATATATAAAGAACTTAATAACAAAAAGGCAAGCCACCCAATTTTAAAATGGGCAAAGGATTTGAATAGACATTTCTCCAAAGAAAATATAAAAATAGCCAATAAGCACATAAAAATGTTCTATAACAATAATCCTTAGGGAAATGTGAATCCAAATCACAATGAGATACCTGTTTGAACTTACTAGAGTAGCTATAATAAAATAAAAAGAAAATAAAAGAAGTATTGTGAGAATGTGGAGAAACCGGAACCCTCATACATTACTAATGGCAATGTAAAATAGTGCAACCACTGTTGAAACAGTGTTGTGGTTCCTTAAAAAGCTAAGCTTAGAATTACTCCCTTTCCCAGCAATTCCATTCTTAGGTATATACCCGAAAGAATTAAAAACAGGGATTGAACAGATACTTGAATGCCAATGTTCATAGCAGCATTATTTACAATGGCCAAAAGATGAAAACAACCCAACTGTCTGTGACCAGATGAATGAAAAAATCGAATGTGATATATATATACACAGTGGAACGTTATTCAGCCAAAGAAATGAAGTTATGTACATGCTATGACATGAATGAACCTTGAAAATATTATGCTAAATGAAATAAACCATAAACAAGAGGATAAATATTGCAGGATTCCACTTATATGATATATCTAGAATGGGTGAATTCATAGAGGCGGAGAGTGGATTAGATTAGAGGTTATCAGGGACTTGGGGGAGAGAAGGAGAGGGAGTTATTGCTTAATGGTTTCAGAATTTCTGTTTAGATGGGGAACAGTTATTGTTTGTCCAACACTGTGAATGTAATTACTGCTACTAAGTCATACACTTAAAATTTGTTAAAATAGCTATGCATGGCGGTTCATGCCTATACTCCCAGCACTTGGGAAGCTGAGGCAGGAGGATCATTTTAGCCCAGGAGTTCAAGACCAGCCTGGGCAACATAGTAATACCTTGTCTCTAAAATAAATAAATAAATAAAATAAAATAAAAAATAAAAAATTAAAGAAAAGAAAAAATTGGTTAAAATGGCAAACTTCATGTTATACATATTTTGCCACAATAAATTGTTCAGAAAGAAAAAAAGAGTAATATTAATAAAGTGGAATGATTTGGATGCATACAGTCAAACTTTGTAGGAAGCGATCAGCAGGGCCTTGAGACACACATCCAGGTGTACACATATGCAGACTCACACACGAACACCACCCAGGTCCCTAAAGCAGAGATACCCAGATCAGCACACCTCTTGGCATGTTCATGCCTACATACAAGGAATCTGCAGTGTGTACATAAAATGACTGAGTTAAAGCACCATCAGGATTCAACTGTCCACACAGTAGAGGTGCACACACTTACACATTCCATAATGTAACAGTATAGCCACACAGGTTAACTGAAGAACCTGCTCACCTATAGAAAAGCCTGTTCCAGATGCAACAATGCCTGCATGCTCGAGGGACATCCCATAGATAAGCAACGTGCATGTCACGCATCATGCTGTTCTGTGGGGTAACAGTGAAGAGTTCAAAAGTATAGAAATAGGTTCACTGATTGGCAGGTGGGAGAATCAGGGTAGTGAGCCAAAAGATATGTGCTGGAGGCAGAATTGTATGAAAGGGTGGGATTGGAAGATGGCTGAGGGCTAGTGAGAACATGAGTGGGTGTATAAGAAAACATCAGACAGCTTATTTGTCAAATAGATTCAAAACAAAATAAGTTTCAGTTCCCCTAAGTTTTACTCTTTTCTCTTGCCCATTACTGTCTCTGGCTATCAGAGAGCAAATTGTACACTCAGGTACCTTTATACTTGTGTTAGCCCCTCCCACTGATCCCTACATGGTTGTAGGGTCGTTCTCAGGTGAGATCAGCAAGCTGCTTTCTCTCTGCTTTCTGCTGGTGACAGCAAACCTGCCCCACACATCTATTTTCAGCCATGGAAAAGCACCGTGTCCTCTGGGCAGCCAGCCCCAGGCAGTGGTTGAGGATGAAAGTCCCAGAATAACCAAGGTCTTTTACTGATGGTTGATGATGGAACTGAGGAAGTGAAACGCTGGGAATGGTGAATCAGGAGCAGAGGATGAGCACTTAGAGCTGGCACTCAAGGGTAGTAGCCAATGATGAGGAGACATAGTCTCAGAAAGGAGAATAACATTGAGGACTGAGCTCAAGGCTATCCCCAGAAGACACCTTTAGTTGATCCCAACATCCTTCATGGTGGCAAAGGCATCTTAGCAAGACAGTAGCTTATAGAAACATACAGCCAGAGCCTACCAGGAAAATGAAGGAGGCAACGGGTCCACCACTAGTCTCTTTCCTAGACCTTTCACCCCAACACTAGCACTTTATTTCCCCTCCCCTCAGGGACTAATTCTCTCCTACCCACTGTAAAAATTCCGAGTGAGTCAGGTGTAGTCGCCAGCACCTATAGTCTCAGCTACTTGGGAAGCCGAGGTGGGAGGATTCCTTGAGCCCAGGGGTTTGAGGCCATCCTGGGTAACATAGAGGGCTCATTTCTAAAAAAAATTAAAAAAATCTTAAGTGATTATGAGAGTTAACATCTTATCTTCCTTAATATCTTATCTTAAAAATAAAATTCTTAACTTACTGCTAATCAATAAAATCAACAAGAGATGCATGTAATTATCAGCATTTCCTGTTTTTCATCCTGTTTGAAAAACCAAAAGGCAACCTAGGCAAGTATAGGGTGTTGACATGGTGCAAACAAACGGATATTTTAGTATGTTCTGTTTTGTCTCAGTTTTATAATAATTTTCTGAGGAGTATACTGATGTAATACAAGTTGATTTTTATATAGAGAACCAAGATTGGCTTTGATTTTTTTTATTATAAATAATGTCTTTCAAAAAGTATACTTCTTTTGCAAGGCATGGTGGCATGCACACTTTAGTCCCAGCTACTCAGGAGGCTGAGGTAGGAGGATCACTTAAACCTGAGAGGTCGAGGCTGCAGTGAGCCATGATTGCCCTGCTGCCCTCCAGCCTGGGTGGCAGAGCGAGATTTTGTCTCTAAATAAATAGTACACTTCTTTGAATTAATTTGTTAACGAATATAATTTTAACGGATGTGAACTTTGTAGCCGGGTGCGGTGGCACACGCCTGTAATCCCAGCACTTTGGGAGGCCGAGGCAGGTGGATCACAAGGTCAGGAGATCAAGACCATCCTGGCTAACACAGTGAAATCCCCTCTCTACTAAAAATCCAAAATATTAGCTGGGCGTGGTGGCGGGCACCTGTAGTCCCAGCTACTCAGGAGGCTGAGGCAGGAGAATGGCTTGAACCCAGGAGGCAGAGCTTGCAGTGAGCCAAGATCGTGCCACTGCACTCTAGCCCGGGCGACAGAGTGAGACTCTGTCTCAAAAAAAAAAAAAAAGGTAAGAAAGAAACAATGTGTAGGTGACAGAGATGTGTGATTTTGCTGAGTGAAGTCTACAGTTCATAAAATCACTATTCTTAATACTGAAGGTGATTAAAATTTTGTCCCATCTTTCAGCTATTATAAATCCATATTGCAAGTAATTTGAACTATAAAGAATGTCTATTCTTAGAGGAAATTATCATGTTCTAGCTCTTCACTTACTTTGAGTTTAACTGTGTGGAAAAATTATTCTGTCTTTGAAAATAATTTAATTTTTGTAAGCATGCATGCATGGATAACTCTAAAAAGAATAGTGAACTCAAAAGCTGAAACCTCTTCTTACAGTAATTTGACTTATTCTGGAAGAAATTAAGAGAAATATCATAGGTGCATGCCCGTTTTTAGGTGTAATACTGCAGACTCAAGACAAATATTCTTGACTTGGACCATCTGAGAAAGGATTCTGAGTGACTCTGCATGTGATTTGCATGTAACTCACATGCCTACACAAAGTGTCACAAGCCAGCTGCCTCTGCAGGTTTCCTACTCAGAGAAAAGAAAGCAGACCATTGTCAGAGTGAGGGAGGTGAGGAATGAACAGCAACTATGCATGGACCCTACAATCTGCTTAAGCCCGGTGCAGAGACAAGGGCCCAGTCAAGAATATGGCACGTAACCCACCCCCACACACCCCACACCCCAGTCTAGATTCCTCCAGGTGTTCAGGCAAGGTCCATCTGGAAGAGACGTTTGTTGCCCTTTATCCAAGCCAGTGTGGGTAAGCAGGTGGTATTTTGTTTTGTTTTTTCTTTGAGATACCTATGAGTTAAAACTGTGTTTTTGTTTTAAATATTAAGGGTTTGGGGTTTTTGCTTTAAAATAAGAAAGATTTCTTTTTTTAGACAACATCACCTGTTTATATGGAAAACACAAGTGAGCAAAAAAGGAAAAAAAGAAACTCACCCAGATTCAGAATGCCCAGAGAAAAATAATTAGGTAAAAAATCATGCGCGCACACACACACACACACACACACACACACACATATATATATATATATATATTGCTGTTCATTCCTCACCTCCCTCACTCTGACAATGGTCTGCTTTCTTTTCTCTGAGTAGGAAACCTGCAGAGGCAGCTGGCTTGTGATACTTTGTGTAGGCATGTGAGTTACATGCAAATCACATGTAAAATCATCCTTTGAAAAACTGCAATGGGAATATTCCAGACACAGAGATTGTGAACTTGTATTTTCTCTTAATGTGTAAGGAATATCATTCAATTTCACTAAATAGACATCTGTGGTATCATTCACGGCCACATGATATTTATTAAAAGTAGCATTATTATTTTACTTCCAATTGTTGGACATTTATGTCATGGAAGTGTTTCACCACCATAAGCAATGCTATGATAAATCCATACATCTGTTTCTATTACCTGCTTATTTCCCCAGGAAAAAATTCTGGAAGTAGAATTGGTCACTAGAGTCCTTTAAAGGTTTTTGATTCATATACACAAATTTCCCTTCAGTAAGATTATGTTAGTGTACATGCCAACCAGCTAAGTGTTATTATGTTCATCTTTGTACACTTTCAACAAAGCAGGATATTAACATTTTTAAAAGCTGGTTTTAAAAGAAAATGAAATAAACGTGAGAAACAATATCTAAGTATAAATGAAGGAAATAAGAACAATGCAATAGAAATAATGTTCTTTTCTTCAGACATATCTAACTGCAGTCAGATTTCTTAGTTCCTCTTCTGAGACTGTCACCAAACCTCTTCCTTTTCTTCCTGTGCACACAGATGACTACAGCTCCCAGGCTCCCTTGAGGTTAAGTGTAATCATGAATTCTGGCCAACAGAATGTGGGTGGAAATGATATATGCTGCTTCCAACCCTGGCCCCTGATCCTTTTCTTCTGTGTCTGTCTGCCTGATATAGAGGAACCAGCAGAGGACTCTAAAGGCCTGGGGGATGACAGAGGAAGGGGGAGCCCATGTCCCCGAGTCACCTTATGCAAGGCAGCTTATCGAATAGCCACACTGAACTATTACATGTGCAATTAATAAGTTCTATTGTCTTGTTTTGGTTTTTGATACAGGGTCTCACTCTGTCACCCAGGTTGGAGTGCAGGGATGTGAACACAGTTTACTGCAAGCTCTGTATCCCAGGCTCAAGTGATCCTCTCACCTCAGCCTCCCGAGTAGCTGGGACTGCAGGCCCCCGCGCCGAGCTAATTTTTGTATTTTTTGTGGAGAGGGAGTTTCACTATGTTGCCCAGGCTGGTCTCGAATTCCTGAGCTTTCTCAAAGTGCTGGGATCACAGACATGAGTCACCACACCTGGCTTAAATTCTATTGTCTTAAACCCCTGAGATTATAGACAAACTATAACATTGAGATAAACAAAAGAAAAATTGCCCAGAATTCTAAAAACCAGAGACAACTAATTGTTACAGAAATTGGCCTGACAAATCCAGGCATGTTGCTATTTTCAGCCAACTCAAATTGGAATTAATGGTTTAAAAAAAAAAAAAAGGAGGGCCTGGTAATAGGGAGCAGGTGCAGCTGCACGATGGCACAACCTCCATCATCCTGAGTCCTAGAGCGAGGGCCCCTCCCATCCATGATGAACATGTAGCACGAGCAAGAAACAAACCTTTCTTGTGTTAAGCTGCTGTAGATTCAGATTAATTGGGTAACTACAACGTAAGTCTATCCTGCTCTGACTAGCACAAGGCTCTCACATTCTCTGCATCTTATTCATCCTCCACATCAAGAGCCCCAAACCTAGTGAAGGTTCACGGCTACCATTACTCATCCACATACCAGTTAAGTGGGATTTGACTTCCTAATTGTGACAGGGAAGGACAGATAAAGAATCAGGACTTTAGAATAGAGGCGAGAACTTCCTTCTTATGAGTGCAGGAGTGATCTTACTAACGCACAAGAAGCAGATGCAATTGTTTTGGATTTTTCCAAGCCTAAAGTAGTTCCTGAAATAAATTTATATTTCACTTACATTATGTGAAAACTAATAATAGTGCATAGCCATAAAGGTAGTAGTAACAAAGAGTGAGCCAGGTCTCTGGCCCACTAGGCAAGTACATTGTGTCACCTTTTCTCCTCCAGTTAATAATGAAAAGTGATGTATGGCAAGGAGTGGAGAGGTTTGCTTACAAAGGAGGAATATGTAAGGAAGCCCTGATTCTTTTCTCCTTTTAGTGTCTAATGGCTTTAAGTGAATTTTCCTTACGTGAGCAAATGATACTTTTCTATCATATCTGAATTTTTATAATGAGCATGCATTATTTTTATAATTAGAAAAAATAGTTCTGATTTGGAAAAAAAACCACCATTGGTAGGTGAAGAATTAATAATTGCATCCTCTGTTGACATCTGTGTAACAGCACTTAGCACAAACAGTGTCTATTAGCTTCTTTAACTGTTAATTCGAGGGTTGAGATTTCTGAGGACAGGTGCAGGGCCGGAATTCTAGAAACAAACATGGGGAGGAGGCACACCAGAGGGGCTCAGAACAGCACATTGAATGATCCAGTCTGTGCATATCGATCCATCGTCTTTTTCTTTCTGGGGTTATTTGCTTTCGTTTCAGGTGATACTCTGTGTAGCTTTGTAAGCTCTCAACTTGCACATAAATTCAAACTTGCCAGGGCCAAGCAATACAATCATGGAATTGTCAAAAACAATGAGGATCTGGGAATTTCTTGTTAAATGGAGTTTCTATGCATAGACTCCATGTCATCCACATTATTCTCCCAGGTAAAACCAGGCAAGTAATTATATAGGCAATTTCCTCTTTTTATATTTTTGTGTTGCCCAGTTACTAGATGCTGGTAAGTGTATCAGAAATCACTTGTTATCACTGTAGATAAAATTCTGCTTCTCCTGTTACCCATTTTAGTTCTTTTTTCTTTGGCAAGTTATTGTCATGTCTTGGCCTATAAATAGCTGAAGGTCATTTTCTAGATGAGAAATACAGGCAATTTATCTCAATTTTCTCGTTTAAAAAAATGTTGACTGCTAGGAATGGAAGATAGTGTTTCATTTGTGATTATTACCAAATTTCAAATAAGTGGTAAATGAAAATTGTCTGGTATTGTATAAGGAGGGGTAATTTAAATTCTTTGCAGGAAGCGATTGGTATTTCAGATAAGTCTGTAGACATTGTTTATCAAAATTGCTTTAAAGGGCTCCATAAAACTCCATGCCTTTAAATTTGTTTTACTATTATAGTCATTTTACTAGCTAGGAACTGCAGCCATCTATCTCTGGCTGTCTCTTTCTGACACCCACAGATGTATACACCCACACACTCACCCATGCAAACCTACAGTCTGACTCACGTTCAGAAGGATTGTCAAAAAATCCCCACTCCCTGTCTAACTAAAGCATTCCTTTCAAACACATGCTACGTGTTTGATCTATTTCCATGTATCTGTGAATCCGCTGGTCTCGTCTGATCTACCTAGTAGACTAGAGACTACATGTATGTTTTTTTCATATGGACTTGGTAAACCTGATACATATTCAAGAGTACTGAGAGCATAAAAGCCAGGGAACATTTACTATAAATGAATCATTGGTTATCCAAATGCTGGCAATTACTTCTGATTTAGACATTATTCTAGAACTGGCAGCACATCCAGGTCCATCATCTCAATTAGCCTGGAGAATGAGGAAAACTTCAATTCAACATCGCATGCATCTACCTGGACTGCCACTGAATACTTTCACAAAGTGGGGAAGAAATGTTGGAAGTCATTTTATTAAATGACAGCAGAACATCACTTCCTTTATCTATAACTCTTTTATCTGGTGACATATAATATCTAAAACATAGCTGAGATCCAGATGGAAAGAATAAGAGAGACCTTCAAATAAATGCATGAAAGCTATATTCTTGGTACATTGCTCACAAGAGTGACCCTTTGGTATTCACTATCTGCCCATTTAATTTTATTTTATGTTCGCTTCTAACAAGTTAGTTTACGTGACTTATCAACCACTTAGCTAATTTGGAGCATTAAATTAAAACAGAAAAATTCTTGCCAGGCACTGAGGCTCATGCATATAGTCCCAGCTACTTGAGAAGCTGAGGTAGGAGGATTACTAAACCCGGGAGTTTGAACCTGCAGTGAGCTATGCTCTTATCACTGAACCACATACAGCCTGGTTGACACAGCCAGATCCTGTCTCTAAAACAAAATTTTTCTTAAGGGAGGCTGCTACACACAGGCCAAATTCTGTCCATGTGGAATGACAGCTGACCATCTCATAGCAAAGCAAACAGCAGAAAATTTATGAGAAGCAAATAAAAAATTTGAGGAGAGTTAGTGTAGGAACAAACCATTCCATATACTCCAGGACGGTTTGAGGCTGCCATTGCTTTATGGCACACGGAGGAATTGACTTTTATAATGATGATGGTGAATCATCAAATTAAATCTCATTGTGGCTCTGTTTAGAAAGGCAAAAGTGTGCAACCCACTTACTTATATAAAAATGGTTTCCAGTAAACTTTTAAAATAGTAAAAGTAATACATATTGGTTAAATTAAAATGTATTTATACAGAAGAGTATACAGAAGTTAAAGCTTCTAATCTTTTGCCCCACCCTTTCTGCCATACTCCACAGAGATTCTTCCACTTTCTATGGTTATTTTATTTTGTTATTTTATTTTATTTACATTGTTGTGCTTAATAGGCAAAACTTCAGAAATCTGGGAAATCCGGTTACCCAGAGAACCAATTTTCTCATGATCTTGACTGAAGGAAGCAGGGTTGTATCTGTAACCATGGTCCGCATAGACTCACATGTTTTTACAACAGAAATAGATAACACAAGCCCCAACTATGCAGATCCAAGATGACATTATCTTTCCTTGATAGTAGCCTTTTTACTTGCATCTCTTACAGCCATCATCCTAAGTACTTTCCACTGGTTTCTTGTATACAAGATAAAATTCTGAAAGAGTACTGCTTCCTACTTCAATGATGAGTTCAATCATAGATACTTACATGGCTCAATGTCCTTTTTAAAATATGCCAACAAACTCCATATCCCCAGTAGAAGTCACAGAAAAGGGACAGAAAGCTTGGTTTAGCAGGAGGGCTTGCCCCTTGGCCTAATTACCTCCCGAATATCTGATGCCTTTTCAAATGTGGACCAGAGAGAGAAACACTAGCTTTCCACCACCTCTATCATCACCTCCTATTTGAAGGCAGCTTCTAACAGGAGCTGACTTACCATAGACCCCAGATCAGTCTGGGTAACGGACTCTTTCAAAGGAGAACCTGAGAAGTCTAAGCAAGAACCTGGAATATGCCAAAAGTATCTGTTAGAATTAAAGCAAACAGCCATTCTATATTTACTTGCAGGATAAAGAAAGTCATTTTAAAAAATAGGCAACATTCTGGTGCAGAATTTAAATACATACTTATATTACTTGAAGTAAAGATTTCCTCATCAAGAAACAAATTTCCAATTTTAATCGCCCTTTTCTTGTGTCCTCTGTACAGATTGCAATTAAGAGGAATATCTACAGAAAACTTAAAATTGTCATAAGTAGCACATGCATTTTTGATGCATTCAAAATAGAGATAGTCCGGGTGCAGTGGCTTACACCTATAATCCCAGCACTTTGGGAGGCTGACTCAGGAGGATTACTTGAGGCCAGGAATTGGAGGCTGCAGTGAGCTATGATCACACCACTGAACCCCAGCCTGGGCAACAGTGCAAGACCTTGTCTTCAAAATAGGAAAGAAAAACAGACCGGGCATGGTGGCTCATGCCTGTAATCCTAGCACTTTGGGAGGCCAAGGCGAGCGGATCATTTGAGGTGAGGAGTTTGAGACCAGGCAGGCCAACATGGCGAAACCCCATCTCTACTAAAAATACAGAAGTTAGCCAGTTATGGTGGCATATGCCTGTAATCCCAGCTACTCAGGAGGCTGAGGCAGGAGAATTGCTTGAACCCAGGAGGCAGAGGTTACAGTGAGCCAAGATTGCACCACTGCACTCCAGCCTGGGCAACAGAGTGAGACTGTCTCAAGAAAAAAAAAAAAAAAAAAAGGAAAAATAGAGAGAGACTGAAGTTATCAAAATAGAGTGATATCTCAAAATAAGAAGCACTATGAGTCAGGATCAGGCCTAATTATAGCCAATTATAGCAACCCCATTTCTAAAGAGTTTAGAGCCTGGGTCAAACTTCATGATAGCAAAGCAATGTTTTATTGTAATGGTGTAATTAGGAATGTGTGGCAATATTTTAACCCCTCCTCCCAAGAGTTCCACAATGCTTTTTTAACATATTTATAAATATTTGCTTTTGTGCCATTTTAGGGGAGCTTTCCATACAAACATTTGGCTTTTGATGAGTCATCCCCACTCTGATTCATACCCATAAGCTTCCTGCTTTGTTATCAGTGAATATTGGGCTCAGTAACTGCCTTACTTTTATAATTGACTTGAATGAAGAAGGAAAGGGTGGTGGAGGTAGAAAGACATATTCAGGTAAATATAAAACACCCTGGTTTATTTACAAGAGATTGACAAATATAACCCAATACCCTATCATTTAAAGTCAATGCCAGAATTGTGATGGATTTGTGTTTGGCTTTGAAAAACAAAAAACAAAAAACAAAAAAAAAAACACTTGGATAGTTCTACCTGATGTTACATTTTTCTTTTCTTTTCTTTTTTTTTCTTGCCTTGCCTTGCCTTGCCTTTTCTTCCTTTCCTTTCCTTTCCTTCATTTCCTTTCCTTTCCTTTCTTTTCTTTTCTTTTCTTTCTTTTTTTTTTTTTTTGAGACAGAGTCTCCCTCTGTCACCCAGGCTGGAGTGCAGTGGCATGACTGACCTCAGCTCGCTGCAACCTCTGCCTCCCAGATTCAAGCAATTATCTCGCAAATTGATCAGAAGCTGAGCAATTCTGCCTCAACTTCCTGAATAGCTGGGATTACAGGTGTGTGCCACCACACCCAGCTAATTTTTGTATTTTTGGTAGAGATGGGGTTTCACCATGTTGGCCAGGCTGGTTTTGAACTCCTGACCTCAGGTGATCCACCTGCCTCGGCCTCCCAAAGTGTTGGGATTACAGGCATGAGCCACTGCACCCAGCCTGGTGTTCCATTTTTCTAATCACCAAGTGTATTTACTAGCTAAGGGCATCCCAGAAATTACATTACCAACATAAAATTTTACTTGTGCTGTTATAATTTAGTTATTAAATCCTAAAATTATCAACTGAAAGTTACTGGAAAAATAAATACTTCTCTTTCTTTTCTCCATATTGAAAGTAAAGAGAATGAGGGGCCTTAGCTAAGATTTTAATTAAATCTTTTCTGAGCCAGAATTGCAAAGCTTTTCTTTGTATAAATAAGGACTCAACAGTCATAAAGCGTATGAACTAGCAATGAGTCTATCTTAGTCCATTTGGATTGCTATAAAGGAGTACCTGAGGCTGGGTAATTTATAAAGAAAAGATGTTTATTTGACACATGATTCTGCAGGATATACAAGAAGCATGACACCAGCATCTGCTTCTGGTGAAAACTTCAAGTGGGTTTGACTCCTGGTGGAAGAAGGGGATTCTAGCTTGTGCAGAGCTCACATGGTCAGAGAAGGAAGGGGGGTTTGGGGAGGTGCAAGGCTCTTTGAATAGAGTGAGAACTCACTCATTACCAAGAGAAGGCACTAAACCATTCATGAGGGATCCAACCCCGTGACCCAAACCTCTCCCATAGGCCCCCCTTCCAACACTGGGGATCAAATTTCAACATGATGTTTAGGGGTAGAAACATCCAAAGCACAGAAGAGAAATACAGAGTTCTGTATTTCTATTCCCAAAGGGCAAAATTTGGGAGATGAATGGGTCTATATGTGTGTTGGGGGGAAGAAGTTAATATGAAGAAAAGAAACTAAAATGCTTTACATAATAATGAGAATTACAGTTTTAAAAATCTGTAATCTTTCCCTAAAAAGGGAAAGAAGTACCATGCAAATTATGAGGTAAGTAGACTATATGATTTGTTTATTTTTATTGAGTTAGAGCAAGAATTGCAAACTGAAGGTCCTGACACCTTCAATTGCACTCTATGGACCCAGTCATACTTCATTCGCGTGTTATATATTAAATGCTTCGGCATGATCTTTGCTCCCCCTTACATCCTCAAAACACTCTTTTTCCATTTCTCTTAATATATATGTTCCTCTTTGTCTATATTTTATTTTTCCAACTTTGAAAAGGACTTAGATATAAAAATGGTATCACTTTCTTCTTAACTGTAAGGTAAATGGTCTCACCCATACATTGATGAATGACAGCTGTCATTCAGCCTCAGTGTGAAGGAGACAATAATGAATGGTGAGGACTGTAATAAAATGGAAAGCACATGCCCATCCAAAAATGAGCATTCAATTCTAGGAACTAGTAAAACTGGTAATAGCCAGATCTTTCTATTTTTTCACAAGAAGCCTGAAAGTATTTAAATATTTTATGACTAATTCAAATACTTTAAAAATAAGCAATTTGATTCTAGGAGGCCAAACTAGTTGCTATCTATGATTTAAACCACAGCGTCTTTCAGAATTAATGTATGTCCTTGGTGTGTGTGTGTGTGTGTGTGTGTGTGTGATCCCAAAACACCAATAATTACCAGTGAAAAATGTGGGAGGTTAAATATGTGTACTTTAACCCACATTGAGGGAAGAGAGAGATATAAAAGGTGCTGAGAACCTTGAAGTGGTGCCCCTCCTGGTCTGTCTTCTACCTCTTCAACACACGTGCTGGTGCACCATGAAAGACTTGAAGTGCAATGGCAATCTGTGATCCTTTGTGGAAACCTTTCCCTAATTTGCCCCAGAATGAATGTTTCACACTTGGATTCACATTTGCTGAGGGAGGCGGAAAAATCTTAGGGACAATTAGAACAATAATAACAACATTCATATTATTCAATGACAGCAACATTCATATTCATTCTTTCATTCAGCAAATATTTATTGTACACCTGCTATGTGCTAGAACTATAAAATCGCAATGATGTGTTAGGTAATTTGTAATCATGGGGAAAAATATCAGTTAAGAAAAGACAAAACTGCCTTCCTTTATAGAGAATATTCATTGAGGAGACAAATAATAAATAAAATGAATAGTGTAACATAGGTTAGATAATGACAAGTGCTATGGAGAAAAATAAAGTAGGAAAGGGTCATTTCTCGGTTTCCTGATGTGTAATTGGAATAGATATCCTTGGCAGCTGGCAGAACATCTGCAGTGATTCCTTGTACTGTGGGGTAAACGCTATGTTAGTAGGGGAGACCAAAAGAAATATCTGAAACAAAATTCACTTTCTTACTAAGATAGTAAATAAGAAAGTGATATTGCATCCTGGGAAGAATGGCAGAGATTAGTGCTTCTCTTTAAGACCTAAAGGATGCAGGGTGATAGCCCTCACTCATCCTCATTTAATTCACCTGTCAGGCCCTTGCAAAAATTGTTCTGATCCTGGCGGATAATAAATTCAACCAAATAGTTGCCCCAATTGCTTTTGTTATGCGAGATATATCTTTGCTAGAACAAACTGATTAACCTGGCCTCAGGTACCTTGCATTCACTGGCAAATGTATTAATTTCTTTTCCTGTAAAGAAAGCGAAACAAAAGCACAGGAATGACACAGACTTTTACAGCGTTGAGCAGGCTAATTCTTGTGCCCTCTGTCACAATATAACCCAAAGGGACTTGGACTGTCTGGATACTCTGCACATCAACACCATAATCCACTATACTGATGATACCATGTGTGATGGTTTTCAAATATGCACAGAAATTTCTGATTCTTCTTTCTTCAAGAGTTGGAGCTTAATTCCCCTTCTATTGAGGGTGGGTTGGGCATAATGACTTGCTTCTAATTAATAAAATATTGCAGAAGTGATGATGTGGTTTTTCTAAGACACTGCAACTTCCTTTCCTTGCTCTCTCTTGAATCACATGCTCTGAAGGAAATCACGTATTAGATGATGAGGACATTCAAGCAACCCTAGGGAGAGATTCATGTAGAAAAGAACTAAGGCCTCCTGCCAAAAGCGATTTGAGTCAGCCCTCTTGGAAGTAGACCCTTTAGCCCTAGTAAAGCCTTCAGATGACTGCAGTCCTGGGCAGCATCTTGACTGCAAACTTATGAGATACCCTGAGCCAGAATCACCCAGTTAAGCCACTCTTAATTTCCTGTCCTATACTGTGAGATAACAAATGTTTACTGTTCTCAGCTGAAAGGTGACAGAGTGGGAGTCATGTCACCATCTTTGGCTGGACATGGAGGAATTACAGTGAGTGACCTTCAAGACAACCCCTTAGTGCTTCTTCAGCACCCAGTAAATGAGGGTTATCATCCAACTATGATTATAGAGCAATAGAGCTGGCTTGTTCATGAGACACTTCTGAACAGTCATAAATAAAAGCATGCATGCATAAGCCCAAGATATGCCATTAACAACACTGGAACCAGATCTCAGTTTTCTCACTTTCTTATCCATTCTCCTCTTCTTTGGTTTCTTTTTATTTTGTCTTTTTCCATCATTGAATGATGGCGAAGTTAATAACGGAAAAGAGGGAGGGAAGAAGAGAAGAAAGGAAGTTGAATATATGAAGGACCAAAGAGAATATTACCTTCTTCTTCCTCGGGTGTGCTTCTACATAAAACCTGACATCCAGATAAACCAAGTGTCATTTGGTTCTCTAATGGAGATTTCCAAGAGTTTTCTATAAGACAGATTCCTATTAAAGTCTCAGAACATGTCCTGTGCAAGATCATCTCTGGAGAGCATACATGTTGGTAACTCTTTTCCCTCTGCCTTTCCTAAATTTGGCCTGGAACACTGTTTTGGGGTCCACACATATCCTTCAACCCAACACAATCTCAACACAAGAAGAGGTCAGGGTAAATTGGGATCAGGAAGGAATATGTATCCTTCTTCCAGTCATGAATGAACTTAGATATCAGGGGGTACAAATTTCTGAGTGTTATTTCTCCATGGCTTCCCCTGATGTGGCCTAAGTGGGTTAGGAGGCATTTCTCCCAGCCCTTATCGCCCAAGTCTTTCTATTCTGGCCCCTCAAATAGAGACTTGGTACTGTATCACTTTTGTTTTGGCTGCCCTGCCTGACCCACCTCTCCTCTTACTAACAGAAAATAGTTGCTGCTCCACTCCTGTGCCAAAATCTGCTCCACGGGATTCTATCCTAGTCAGAAGGCTGTACTCTGAATGTTGATATTAGCTAAAACACCAAGGTTTCCCACTATGCAAACTGGATCCTCAAAGTCATCCACACCAAATGAACTCTCTATTCTTTCTCCCAGTAGCCTGAAAACTGGGTTTACCAGCCTCGGCCCTTTCTTTCTTTCTAACCTCAAAACAGGATGGGAACAGAGTCTTTGGCTGTGAGAATGGGCTCAATAACAAAATAAAGATGACAGAAGAGTCAGTGACTTCAAAGACAGAGCAATAGAAATTACCAATATGAACAATGGAGAGAAAAGAGATTTTTAAAAAATGAACAAATCCCCAAGGACCTGTGAGACAATAACTGTGTTAGGTTTTTCTAAACTTACAAGTGTTTTATTTATATATGGTAACAATTGTGCATTATTTGTGTCAGAGTTTATTTGTGTGTATATTTAAGGTATACAACATGATGTCTCAAGATACTTACATGTAGTGAAATGGTTACTACAGTCAACACAGTTATTGTCTCACAGGTTATTGTCTTCAGAAGGAGAGTAAAAAGAATGCTGGGTAGAAGAAATAATTGAAGAAATAATGGCCCAACCTTCTCAAATTTGGTGAAAGACATAAACTTACAGATTCAAGAAAGTGAGTGTTCCTCAAGCAGAATAAACTTTAAAGAAGCCACACTCAAACGCATCATAATCAAACTTCTGAAAACTAACAACAAAGAAAAACTTTTAAAATCAGCAAGAGAGAAACCACACATTATCAATTGATGAAAAATGATTTAAGTGACAGCAGATTTATAATCAGAAATGTGAAGGACAAAAGGAAGAGGCAAAACATTTTGAAAGTCCTAAAAGGAAAGAACTGTCAACCCAGAATTCTACATCCAGTAAAAATATCTTTCAAGAATGAATATGAAGGGAAACTAAGAATAAAGATATATTCTATTTCTTTGCTAAATTTTTCTACTTTTTCATTTGATGTAAGAGTGTTTATAAGTGCTTATTGGAGCATTTTTATGATAGTTGGTTTACAATCCTTGTCTGAGAGTAGCTATGTGAGATGACGTATATACTAAATGGTGACTGTAGTAACCATTTCACTACATGTAAGTATGTCAAAACATCATGTTGTACACCTTAAACATACACAAAAAATAGCTCTGACACAAAAAATGCATAGTTGTTACCATGTATAAATAAAAATACTTGTAAGTTTAGAAAATAAAATCACTGTCTGATAATTATCTAAATAAAGTTCATCTGTGTCATCTTGGTGTTGGCATCTATTGATCATTTTTCATTTGACTTGAGGTTTTCCTGATGTGGTGAGCAATTTTTGACTGTATCCTGGACTTCTGGGTATTATAAGACTCTAGCTCCTATTTGGATCTCGTATTTTATAAAGTAGTTAACTCTGTTCAGAATGCACATCCTAGCTGACTTTTGTGGGCTGTGATTCAAATGTTAATTTAGTTTATAAAACTTCTTCTACAGTGTCATTCTGTAGGGGTTTATAGTAGACAAAATAATTCCCCTCAGCCTAGAGTTTATACATCTTAATCTCTAGAACCTAAGGATCTGTTACCTTGCTGGTAAAAGGGACTTTGCACATGTGATTAAGATAAGGATCTTCATATGGGAAAGGTATTCAGGTGGGCCCAATGCGATCACAAGTGTCATTATAAGAGAAAGGTACGACAGTCAATAGAAAAGGTGAGATGTGATTATAGAAGTAGCAGTTGGAATGATGTACTTTGAAGATGGAGGAAGGGGCCATGGGCCAAGGAGTACAGGCAGACTCTGGAAGCTGGAACAGGCAAGAAAATAGATCATCCCTTCAAGCCTCCAGAAAAAATGCAGCTCTGTGTGCACCTTGATTTTAGCCCCATAAGACCCATTTTGAACTTTGGATCTCCAGAACTGTAAAATAGTAAATTTTTGTTCTTTTAAGCCACTAACTTTTTGGTAATTTGTTACAATAGCAACAGGAAATTAACAGAGGAGTGAAAGCCAGAGCCCACCAACCAACTCTACTACAATAGTACTAGTGGAATGATGGAGGGGCATGGCTTTTTTCACAGTATTTGCCTCAAAAGCAGGCAAATTACCTTCCAAATTCCCTCATATTGTTGGCAGAATTCATTTCCTTTCAGTTAGCAGACTGAAATCCCCAGTACCTTGCTAGCTGTCAGCTGGGGACCACTCTTCTCTTAGAGGCCACTTTCAGGCCCTTGCCAAATGGACCCTTCTATCTTAGCTCAAGAAAACCTTCTTCATGTCTAATATCTCTCGTTTTGAATCTCCCGACTTCCCCTTCTGCAAGTAGCCAGAGAACAGCTTTTAAAGGGCTCATGCAATTAGACCAGGACCACCTGGATAATCTTCCTATCTTTTTTTTTTTTTTTTTTTTGAGACGGAGTCTCACTCTGTCGCCCAGGCTGGAGTGCAGTGGCCGGATCTCAGCTCACTGCAAGCTCCGCCTCCCGGGTTTACGCCATTCTCCTGCCTCAGCCTCCGGAGTAGCTGGGACTACAGGTGCCCACCACCTCGCCCGGCTAGTTTTTTGTATTTTTTAGTAGAGAGGGGATTTCACCGTGTTAGCCAGGATGGTCTCGATCTCCTGACCTCGTGATCCACCCGTCTCGGCCTCCCAAAGTGCTGGGATTACAGGCTTGAGCCACCGCGCCCGGCCAATCTTCCTATCTTAAGGTCAACTATACCATATAGTGTAATCTAATCACAGGAATAAACTCCACCAAATTCACGATTCCAGGTCGAGGCATGTACATCAGTGATGGGAAATCTTAGGAGACATCTTAGACTTTTGCTTACCAAATATAGTTAAAAGATTTTTGTCTTGTTGGGCTGTACCTTTCCCAGTATTCTGGCTAGAAAGAGGGATTTAAGGGGGATGGAGGAAGGGCTTTTTTTGTCTGTGCCCATTGTTGTTTCCAGTTTGCAGGCATCTCTTGCACACAGGCCTGGATATCTAGGAGGTGAGAAAAAAACCAAGAAACTCACCGTCAGGTCCCAGTTCTGGTGTTATATACATACATATATATATATATGTGTGTGTGTGTGTGTGTGTGTGTGTGTGTGTGTATATTCTGGTATTTTATATATATATATTCCGGTATTTTATATATATACTATATATATATATTCCGTTATTTTATATATATATTTTATATATATATAGTATATAAAATATAGGGACTCTTCAAGTCCCTAGTTACCTGGTGTGAAATAATAAGAAATAAATAATAATAATAAATATATACACACATATGTATACATATATACACACATACACACACATATATATATTTTATATATACTCTCTGCCCCTGGTTTCTGATACTGAATTCCTTTTTTTCTGAGATGGAGTCTCACTCTGTCACCCAGGCCGGGGTGCAGTGGCATGATCTCGGCTCACTGTAAGCTCCACCTCCTGAGTTCACGCCATTCTCCTGCCTCAGCCTCCCGAGTAGCTGGGACTACAGGCACCTGCCACCACGCCTGGCTACTTTTTTTGTATTTTTAGTAGACACGGGGTTTCACCTTGTTAGCCAGATGGTCTCGATCTCCTGACCTCATGATCCGCCCACCTTGGCCTCCCAAAGTGCTGGGATTACAGGCGTGACTACTGCACCCGGCCCAGTTTTCTATTCTTATGTTAGCTTGCTGAGAATGATGCTTTCCAGCTTCATCCATGTCCCTGCAAAGGACATGAACTCATCCCTTTTTTATGGCTGCATAGTATTCCATGGTGTATATGTGCCACATTTTCTTTATCCAGTCTGGGCATTTTTTATCCAGATGGGCATTTGGGTTGGTTCTAAGTCTTTGCTATTGTAAATAGTGCTGCAAAAAACATACATGTGCATGTGTGTTTGTAATAGAATGATTTATAGTCCTTTGGGTATATACCCAGTAATGGGATTGCCGGGTAACATGGTATTTCTGGTTCTAGATCCTTGAGGAATCACCACACTGCCTTCCACAATGGTTGAACTAATTTACACTCCCACCAACAGTGTAAAAGCATTCCTATTTCTCCACATCCTCTTCAGCATCTGCTGTTTCCTCACTTTTTAATGATCACCATTCTAACTGGCATGAGATTGTATATCATTGTGGTTTTGATTTGCATTTCTCTAATGATCAGTGATAATGAGCTTTTTTTCGTATGTTTGTTGGCTGCATAAAAGTCTTCTTTTGAGAAGTGTCTGTCCATATCCTTTGCCCACTTTTTGATGGGGTTGTTCATATTTTTTTTCTTGTAAATTTTTTTTAAGTCCCTTGTAGATTCTGGATATTAGCCCTTAGTCAGATGGATAGATTGCCAAAATTTTCTCTCATTCTGTAGGTTACCTGTTCACTCTGATGATAGTTTCTTTTGCTCTGCAGAAGCTCTTTAGTTTAATTAGATTCCATTTGTCAATTTTGACTTTTGTTGCCATTGCTTTTGGTGTTTTAGTCACAAAGTCTTTGCCCATGCCTATGCCCTGAATGGTATTACCTAGGTTTTCTTCTAGGATTTTTACGGTTTTACATCTTACGTTTAAGTCTTTAATCCATCTTGAGTTAATTTTTGTATAGGATTTAAGGAAGGGGCCCAATTTCAGTTTTCTGCATATGGCTAGCCAGTTTTCCCAACACCATTTATTAAGCAGGGAATCCTTTCCCCATTGCTTATTTTTGTCAGGTTTGTCAAAGATCAGATGGTTGTAGATGTGTGGCATTATTTCTGAGGCCTCTGTTCTGTTCCATTAGTCTATGTATCTGTTTTGGTACCAGTACCATGCTATTTTGGTTACTGCAGCCTTGTAGTATAGGTTGAAGTCAAGTAGCATGATGCCTCCAGCTTCGTTCTTTTTGCTTAGGAGTGTCTTGGCTAACGAGCTATTTTTTGGTTCCATATGAAATTTAAAGCATTTTTTTCTAATTCTGTGAAGAAAGTCAATGGTAGCTTGATGGGGATAGCAATGAATCTATAAATTACTTTGGGCAGTATGGCCATTTTCACGATATTGATTCTTCCTATCCATGAGCATGGAATGTTTTTCCATTTGTTTGTGTCCTTTCTTATTTCCTTGAGCAGTGGTTTGTAGTTCTCCTTGAAGAGGTCCTTCAAGTTGTATTCCTAGGTATTTTATTCTCTTTGTAGCAATTGTGAATGGAGTTCACTCATGATTTGGCTCTCTGTTTGTCTATTATTGGTGTATAGGAACGCTTGTGATTTTTGCACATTGATTTTGTATCCTGAGACTTTTCTGAAGTTGCTTATCAACCTAAGGAGATTCTGGGCTGAGACGATGGGGTTTTCTAAATATACAATCATGTCATCTGCAAACAGAGACAATTTGACTTTCTTCCTAATTGAATACCCTTTCTTTCTCTTGCCTGATTGCCCTGGCCAGAACTTTCAATACTATGTTGAATAGGAGTGGTGAGAGAGGGCATCCTTGTCTTGTGCCGGTTTTCAAAGGGAATGCTTCCAGCTTTTGTCCATTCAGTATGATATTGGCTTTGGGTTTGTCATAATTAGCTCTTATTATTTTGAGATACGTTCCATCAATACCTAGTTTATTGAGAGTTTTTAGCATGAAAGGGTGTTCAATTTTATCAAAGGCCTTTTCTGCATCTATTGAGATAATCGTTTGGTTTTTGTCATTGGTTCTGTTTATGTGATGAATTACGTTTATTGATTTGCGTATATTGAACCAACTTTGCATGCCAGAGATGAAGACGACTTGATCGTGGTGGATAAGGTTTTTGATGTGCTACTGGATTCGGTTTGCCAGTATTTTATTGAGGATTTTTGCATCAATGTTCATCAGGGATATTGGCCTGAAATTTTCTTTTTTTGTTGTCTTACACTGAATTCTTAAAACCTTTATTATTTCCTAAGCAACAGAGGTGGTAGAAGCATCTTTTGTTTTATTGTTTGGTCTTTAACCCTGGTTCCTGATACAGAGCTCCTAAACCCCTTGGAATTTCCTGGTGATAGGAACATCTTTTGTTGTAGTGAGGCAACTTGATGTTGCCAGAGAAGCCTTGCCATGGCTTGAAACTTCCCCGCCTCACTCTCCATCATGCTCTATATAATGAAACCACCATAACAATACCTGAATTATGGGGTTTACAGAGATTCTGGGTTGGTGAGCACATCCACATGAGGGGAGGGTGGCACAGCCTAATTCCACAGGGATAGAAGCTCCTGCTCTTCTGTTCTTACCCTAGGTACCTCTTCATCTGGCTGCTCATCTGTGTCCATTGTAATATCCTTTAGAATTAACTGGTAAACATAAATAAGTGTTTCGCTGAGTTCTGTGAGCCATTTTACCAAATGACTGAACCCAAGCAGGCTGTTGCAAGAGCCTGATTTATAGCTGGTTGGTCAGAAGTACAGGTCACAACCTGGACTTGTAACTGGTGTCTGAAGTGGGGGCAGTCTTGTGGGAACTGAGCCCTCACCCTGTGGGGTCTGCACTAACTCCAGGTAGTAGTGTCAGATTAGATTGAGTTATAAGATACCCAGAGGTGTCAGAGAATTGGTTGGTGTGAGAAAAAAGCACTACACATTTTGGTAACCAGAAGTGTTGAGAGTATAGAGAAAAACAGTTCATACTCAATACAACTTCTTTTATCCACCTTTCAGGATCTTCTGGTAAGTGAGTTATGTATTTTGTCAAGGGCAGTTGTTGATTAAACAGGAAAATTAAAATGGGATGAATTTACTCCATCTTATTTGGTACTGGACCCTGCCCTATACTTTAAAATGAGGTATTAGAGAAATGAATGGAAAGATTAAGGTTAAGAGGAAAGACCAGTGAACTAGAAGTCAGGAGACCTAGGTTCCGGTTCTGATTCTATAATTAACTAGTACAGTGGTTTTCATATTTGTGTGCATGAACCCCAAAAGCATGTAGTGTTAAATATTAGAACTTCTATTTGTAATGACTTTGGCTTATCCTTTTAAAATTTCAGTTTTGGTGTATGTTTTATAATGCACACATTTAAAAATTTTAGTTTTAGTGTATGTTTTATACATACTATAAAATATATATAATAGAACATATTTTATAATAACATATATAATACCTCATATGTATGTTAGTGCACACATATATATTAATAAATAAATATACATATATTGGTGATGCATGCTCAGAAATGTTTAGGAATTAGTGACAATATCAGATATCTAAAATTGAACTGCCCCAGATTTTCTGGGACTCTAACTGCCTTAAACATGTCATATCTGAATTGGGACAACTCCCTTCAACATAGAACAGATTGTAAGTATATTTATCAATTAAGATCCTTTTATATGTCTTTGGTTGAAAATATAATTCTTAGCTCAAATAAAGCTTCCTATATTCTTCAGCACGTTTATATGAAGAGATATTTGAATGAGGGTGAATCATTCCCAGAGAAGTAACATTGAGAATGAAATCAAATAAATAAAATTTAAGTTCATGGTTCTGACATCATAAAATTAGGTGGGCTGAGATTAAGGAAATAGGTGCTTTCTAGAATGCATGTAAGATCCTTCTTAGTCAATCCACTAGTCATCCAGTCTCATTAATCTTCTGTCTTTAGCCTTAACATGGAGAGGCTCATTTACATACAACACTTAAATATAATTCAGGGTCACTTCCATGTTGGTTTTTTACTGGCAATGATGCAGAGAAAATGAGGCAAAGTTTTCTCCATGGTTCCAATGTCTCTGACCTTCACATGGCTGCATGTGACAGAGACCGCTAATTGATCCCCTACCTCCAGTCTCCTAATGTTTCTTTTTTTAGTGGACCTTTCCAGTCTCCTAATCTTTCTTGTGTTCGTGGAATTTTATCTTGCATGTGACTGCCTTGTTAGAGGCATTCCTTGCAGCTTTTTGTAGCCGGTTGACCAAGTTTTCCCCAAGGGGATATAAATAGAAGAGAGTGTGTAACATCACATTCTTAAGAGAAAGCTGCTTGCCCTGCATATCTTCCTGCTTCCTTTGGGCTGGAATGCAGTTGTGATGGTGGTCAGCAAGCTTCGATCATGCCTATGAGGAAAACAAGGAGAAGCTGGAATAAAAAGACTAAAGGAAGCTGTGTGATCTACAGAAGCACAGTGCCTTCCTAACAAGCACTGCCCAGAAGTTCCAGACTGCTTCGTGAAAGAGAAAGAAACACTTACCTTGTTTAAGCCATTATTATATATTTTGAAGTCTTTTTGTTGCAACAGCTTACTTATAACCTAACTAATATATCTAACACCTGTTTGTTCATCATGCATTAACTTCCTACTGTGTGTTAGATACTGTTCAGATACTGTTCTCAATTCTAGAGATTAAAAAAGTAATAAATTAGACATAGACCTACTTCCTATTCTGAAGAACTCCCAACCTTAGAAAGGAAAATTTGACTGGAAGGGAAATGGGAAGATAATTGACATTTATTAAACACCTATGTGTTCACACACTGTCTTAGTCTGTTTGGACTACTATAAGAAAATGTCATAGACTGGGTGGCTTATTAGCAACAGAAATTTGCTTCTCATAATTCTAGAGACTGGGAAGTCCAAGATCAAGGTGCTGGCAAATTTGGTGTTTCTGATGAGGGTTCACTTTCTGGTTCATAGACGGCTGTCATTTTACTGTGTCTTCACATGGCAGAAGGAACTAAGGGGTCTCTGGTGTCTCTTTATTTTTATTTTTTATTTTTTGTGATTAAGTGTTGTGTTGCCCAGGCTGGAGTGCAATAGTGCAATCTCAGCTCACTGCAACCTCCACCTCCTGGGTTCAAGCAGTTCTCATGCCTCAACCTCCCAAATACCTGGAACCACAGGTGTGCACCACCACACATGGCTAATTTTTTGTATTTTCATTAGAGAAAGGGTTACATTATGTTGGCCAGGCTGGCCTTGAACTCCTTGCCTTCCACAGTGCTTGGATTGCAGTGTGAGCCACCTTGATTCTTGTGCCTCAGCCTCCCAAGTAGCTGGGATCACATGCGCATGCCACCACGCTTGGCTAATTTTTGTATTTTTAGTAGAGAGGAGGTTTCACCAGGTTGGCCAGGCTGGTCTCAAACTCCTGACCTCAGGTGATCTGCCTGCCTTGGCCTCCCAAAGTGCTGGGATTACAGGCATGAGCCACTGAACCTGGCCCTGGTACCTCTTTTATAAGGGCACTAATCCCAATCATAAGAGCTCCACCCTCATAACCTAATCACCTTTCAAAGTGCCCACCTCCTAATACCATCACTTTTGTTGTTAGGATTTCAACATATGAATTTTGAGGAGACAAGCATTCAGACATTGTATTGGTTTATTAATCCTTTATTGCATTGGTTTATTAATCCATGCATTGGTTTATTAATGCTCACCCAAAACACTGCATGGTGAGTGGTATAATTGTCATTATACAATTGATTCAGGGGCACATCTGCCTTGTAAATGATAGATTTACTATGCATTTTTATCAGTGCCTTTAATCCAGGGCTACTGATTTTGACAGAGCCAGTAAAACCATCTCTCTATGGCCATAATTGAGATTCCTCCTATAGTAGGCATATGTGGTTTGTATTCCACAATCCCATCCATTCTCTGTCTCTGCAACAGCTCTCGATTTTCTTACTGAGTTTTACTCCTCACCCATTCTCCCTGACTCTCAGTCCATATGATTAAAACTATACCTCTGTCCCCACTCAAAGGCAAAATATATTCCTTAAGCATAAGCCAGTCAGTCCATCATATTCCCTTAGTCACTGCAATTAGCTCAGTGATAAGTACAAGGCTAAGTCAGTAACTCTGAGTTCCTGGGGAAGCTGACTTGCTCTTGCTCGTTGGTCTCGAACCTAAGAGAATGGAAGGACTGGAGCACGACCACATTGACCCTGATACTGAAAACACACAGAAGGTGGAATTATAAGATGGAAAGGAACCCAATTACTGTTGAATTGTTTAGCTTGAGTCCAGTTATGCTTGAAGCCTGGGCCCTACAATTAGGCTTTTCAGTCACTTGTGCCATGAAATTTCCTTTTCAGATAGTTTTGGTCAGGTTTTCTGCTACTTGTGACCAAAAGTATCCCATTCATCCCCTAGAGTCTTAGCTTGTGTCAGAGGCGAGCTCCTTCTACTCATTAGTGGAGAAAGTATACATTGTTCTACCCTGTTTTTCATAAGTTTATTGCTTTTAAGAACCTCCAAGATTCTTGATAAACAAAAATTTACCATATAAAATACAAGGTGCTTTGTCAGCAACAGTAACATATAGTAAATGACTGCTGCTTCAGAGAGACTTTATAACACCTATCTTACTCAGTAACTTTGGATTTCCCACAGTTCCTGGCTGGTATATTTTTAGCAGTAGCATTGATGATTTTTCATATTCATGTACATTAAAAATATAACTTTTGATCTAATTGTATCCTCCTAAATCTAAATATAGTGCAGAATCAAAGACTTTAAGCTCCAAGGCAAAATTTAGTGAGTTAAATTTAATCTTCCTGCAACATCAAAAAAAAAAAAGAAACTGTTATTTCTTCTTGTAGGACTATTAGAGCTAATTCAGCAGCACTGTCTTATATCCTTTTTAAAGAAATCGTTGATTTATTGTATTTGCTCAGAAACATTGTGATTAAAAATGGATCAAATTAAACTCTGCGTCATAATCTTCACTTTTAATCTCATGAATTTCACCTGAAAGAAGTGGCTATATCTTCATTAATTCTACTGAAACTAGATTTTTATGAAATAAATTAATACTATTTCTTTCACAGGAGGTTTTTTCCCATAGGTTTTGTGTAGTACACACATTTATACATTATGCATCTGTGCTCCTGACTTTCATTTACCCTTCACGCTGTCTCCCCAAGATGAAGGAGGTAGAACAAATGTGTCAGAGCTCTGTAAGGGGGGATGAGAGGCTGAGCGTGGAGGTGCGAATGTGGGGGTGTGTATTTAAGACAGCATCTGTTGGTGTGTGGGAGCAAAGGTTCAAAGAGCAAAGATGTGTGTTAGAATTCAGAGGCTGCTTAAAACTGCTGCTCAAATGGCTTTCTTTTTTAATGTCAATTTTCAACTAAAGCTCTGATTTTTCAGTTTTTAAGAGAGAGACAGAGTACTATTACAGATATCAAATTAACATGAAGCAGAACTCTAATAGAGTCCATGAAATTTTAGAAAAGGGCTACATAGAGCTTGATGTAAGGTTTCATCTGTCACACTTAAAATGTAACTTGTAACATTTTACATCCATATTATCACTCTTTAACATGTTTATGTTCGAATGATTTATATTTTTCACACATTGGAACTAGAAACTGTCCTTAAAACTATCACATACACATATGCCCCAACATACCCCTATTCTTATGACAAATTTTTTTCATCTGAAGTTTGAAGCTATAATTTTTGGAAAGACTAATTTTATAAACGCAACTGAATTTTTTAAAACTCTGTTTTTGTTTTATGAAAATACAAAATATCGAGGGCATCTGTGTACGAATTAATATTCTTAGGTTCTACTTCCTGCCCTGGCACTAACATGGCACAAAATCCTAGGCATATAATCTCGGTGACTCAAGACTCAGACTTCTCATGTAAACTGAGGTGGTTTTATCAGATAATCTCCAAGATCTTTTCAAAGTCCATGATTCCCTAAAATAGACATGATTTATGAATCATAAATATTACCGTTGTGATTAATAGGAAGAAATATGATGTACTTTTGAAGACTTAATCAATTATTCAACTGTAATTCTAGATAACAGATTTACATTTTTAGTCAGGAATAAAATTGCTTGAAATTACCCATGAGCCGGGCGCGGTGGCTCACGCCTGTAATCCCAGCACTTTGGGAGGCCGAGGCGGGCGGATCACAAGGTCAGGAGATCGAGACCACGGTGAAACCCCGTCTCTACTAAAAATACAAAAAATTAGCCGGGCGCGGTTGTGGGCGCCTGTAGTCCCAGCTACTCCGGAGGCTGAGGCAGGAGAATGGCGTGAACCCGGGAGGCGGAGCTTGCAGTGAGCCGAGATGGCGCCACTGCATTCCAGCCTGGGCGACAGAGCGAGACTCCGTCTCAAAAAAAAAAAAGAAAAAGAAAAAAAGAAATTACCCATGAATTTTGTTCTTCTTTTCTCTGAATTTGGGACAGCCTTAGAGTACAAAGGATCATAAATAATTATGAAGCAATAAGCTTTGTACAGGAAAGGACTTTGTTTTGTCACTGCTAAATCCCCAGTTCCCAGAGCAATACTGGACATATGGAGGGACTTAAAACTTGGTAAATGAATAAACTAGAAAGTGCCAAGGTATAGGGATTTATAAAACCCAATGGAAAAACAAAGAGTGAAGGCTTTGCCGGAGGGATGATAATTGAGCTGAATCTATAGGGGTGAACTAGAGTTTGCCAAACAGAGAAGGAGGAAACGACATTCAGAGCAGAGCCAAGTATACTGCGGCAGAGACTGCAAGTCATCTCCCAATAGCCATCCTTCTTCCTTCCCTAGGCCCACAATTCCTGGCCCAGGAATGAAGACTATATTTTCTACCTCCTTCGTAGCTAAGTGTAGTCACTCACTGACTAAGTTTCAGCCAATGGGGTTAAAGTAGAAGAGCCAGGTATCCCTTTGATGATGTGTCCTTAATTAGAAGAAGGTGAGATCTTCATATCCTTCTTCCTTTCCACTGGTTGAACTACAAGTATGATGGTGTGTGGTGACTTGATAACATGTCCATTTAGCCAGGCTGAGCCACCTTTTCCAGAATTCTCTTTCCTGTATGTTTCCACTGAGAGAAGCCCACAGGAAGATTCTTGTAGGAGAGGTAGAGGACATCAGCCATTTTGTAGCTCTCACACCTTGTCACTGATCTGCTGACTCACCTCAGTGCTGTGAAGCAGCAACTGCTCCATGTTCTCCTGGATTTTCCTTCAGCTTCTGACTCCTGGGTCATGTGTATTGTGTTTGGCTGTGACAGTGAGCCTTGGCTTCTGCAAGATACTCATGCTACCATGGTTAGAGGCATTAATAACTGGCACAGGTTTCAATCTGTCCTCATGGGGCTATTAGTTCATTTTTGTGCTCCTGTAACAGAATACTACAGACTAAGTAATTTATAATGAACAAAAAGTTATTGGCTCACAATTGGAGGCTGGAAAGTCTAAGATCAGGGGACTGGCATCTTGTGAATACCTTGTTGCTGCATCCTCCCATGGCGTAAGGGCAAAGCAGGGAGGCAAACCCACCCCTGTGATAATTAACCCACTCCTGCAATAACAGCATTATTCTATTCATGAGAGTTGAGCTTTTATGACCTAAACATCTCTTAAAAGTCCCACTTCACGATACTGTCACAATGGCAACTAAATTTCACCATGAGTTGTGGAGAGAGCAAACATTCAAATCATAGCAGTCTTCAACCTCATGCTTATAGGTTCTTATTTGTTCTTGATCTTTATCATCTCTTTCTGATTCTGCCTGCCTTGTGGACTTAAAACTCCAGCATCAGATGTGAAGACAAGAGACTCATAGATACTGTTTAACTAGCTCCTACAATTAAGGACAATCAACACCCCTCTGCCCCCCACCCTGTGTGTGTGTGTGTGTGTGTGTGTGTGTGTAGTATTTCTTCTTCTCTGATTGAACCCTGTGCTGAAATGGAGTGCTGCCATAACAAATGCCTAAAAATGTAGACTTGATTTTGGAACCAAGCAGTGGGTGGAAGCTAGAAGGATTTTGAGAAGAAATGTTACAGAAAAACCTAGATTTCCATGAATAGACTGTTAGTAGAAATCTGGACTTTGAGGATGCTGTTGGTAAAGACTCAAAAGGAAGTGAGGAACCTTGGAGGAATGGAGATCTTTGTTATGCTGTTGCAAAAATCTTAGCAACAGTATTTTCTGCAGTTAGGCAAAAAGCAGAGAATATGCTTAATTAATTTGATAATCTATCTAAGGAGATTTCCAAGCAACGTGTTGAAGGTGCAACCCAGTTCTGTCTTGCTGCTTATAGTAAGATTTGAAAGAAAAGAGAGAAGTTGAGAGAAAAAATGTTAAGTTGATGATTTTGAAAACTCTCAGCCTCTCTAGGCAGCAAAAGATGATAAAATTAAGACATGATTTTGAACAAAGTTTAAATCCAGAGCACTGCCAGGAGAGAAAATCTAAAGATGAAGCCAAGAGTATAATTGTAAACTCCTTTGTTAGTATCTTCCAAGATAAAAAGTGGTTCTTTGGAATACTATTCAGTCACATAATTGGCCCTTTTAAAGAATTAAGAGTAGGTCTCACAGATCCTTTTGATCAAATACTAAAGCCTCAAAGAAATTTAAGAATGTGTCCCTCAGCAGTCTCTGCAGGAGCACAAGGTAGAGAAGAGATTTTGTAGGTGTGGCTTTTATCTAATGGCATGAACTCCAGAAATTCACAAAAGATCTACGAAGTTTTCAGGAGATTTATTTCTGCTAAGACACTGCCAGTTTGGAGTGAAAGAGACAAAAATAGTACAAAATGATGAGGCCATTGGACCCCTGTATTCTATTGGCAGGGAGCATGCTGAAAGACCACTCAGTTGCAAACACATTCTACCTTTCATGATAATGAGAGATGTCTTTAGAGAATGGTTGCTCTTGGAAGTAGATCCTTTCCTAATTGAGAGATGAGAATGTAGCACTGGAAGATTCTTTGATCATAGCCCTATGTGAGACTTCTAGGCAAAGACATCCAGCTAAGTCATTCCAGGACTCCTGACCTACAGAAACTGTGAGATAATAAATGGATGCTGTCTTAAGTAGTTCAGTTTTTGTTCCACTTCAATAGATAACTAATACATGGTTTGAGCAGCCACCTTTGATCATTAGTTTAAGTAACAAATTGAGGACGGCAGAGTGACAAGACATAAACAATATGGGGACCATGGAGTTACCACACCAGCCCTAGACTGCTTAGTTTTGAACTTTACTTACATGAAAGGGAAACATATTTCTATCCCATTTAAACCATTGTTCTTATTTCTTTAAATGT
Organism: Macaca thibetana thibetana; assembly: GCF_024542745.1. Taxonomy (NCBI): domain Eukaryota; kingdom Metazoa; phylum Chordata; class Mammalia; order Primates; family Cercopithecidae; genus Macaca; species Macaca thibetana. The sequence goes on from NC_065589.1 coordinate 52,098,579, forward strand.
ATGCTTGAATCTGTCAATCATACATTTGGTTGAAGTGAAGCCACCTCAACCTGGAGATTTCTGTTTTCAAAAAACTTTTAAACTACAAATTTAATTGCTTTAATATGTATAGGACTATTCATATTGTCTGTTTCATCTTGGGTGAGTTTTGGTAGCTTGGGAGTTTTGAGGAATTGATTCCTTTTCTCACAGTTGTCAAATTTATGTGTATAGAGTTGTTCATAGCATTTCCTTATTATCCTTTTAATGTCTATGGGGTCTATAGTGATATCCCCTTCTTTCTTCCTGATATTAGTAATTTTTTAAATTTCTCTCTTTTTCTTTTTGTCAATCTGGCTTGAAGTTTATTAATTTCATTGACTTTTCCAAAGAACTAGCTTTTGGTTTCATTGAATTTCTTTTGTTTTTCTATTTTCTATTATATTTCATTGATTTCTGCTGTTATTTTAAATATTGCCTTCTTTATCCTTGCTTTAGGTTATTTTACTCCTTTTTTAGTTTCTTAAGGTAGAACCTTCGGTTACTGATTTGAGACTTTACTTCATTTTAAAATAAACATTGGACGCTATAAATTTCCCTCTAATCATTGCTTTAGTTGTATCCTGCAAATTTTTGGTATGTTATGTTTTCATTTATGATCAGTCTGAAATATTTTCTCATTTTTCTTGAAACTGCCTTGTTGATCCTTGGGTTATTTAGAAGTGTGTTGGTTAGGGCCAGTTGCGATGGCTCATGCCTGTAATCCCAGCACTTTGGGAGGCCGAGGCGGGCAGATCACGTGGTCAGGAGATCAAGACCATCCTGGCTAACACAGTGAAAACCTGTCTCTACTAAAAATACAAAAAATTAGCCAGGCGTGGTGGCACGCACGTGTAGTCCCAGCTACTCAGGAGGTTGAGGAAGGAGAATCGCTTAAACCCAGGAGGTGGAGGTTGCAGTGAGCCGAGATCACGCCACTGCACTCCAGCCTGGGTGACAGAGCAAGACTCTGTACCAAAAAAAAGGAAAAAAAAAAAGGGTGTTGTTTAATTTCTCAGTGTGTGGATATTTTCCTATTACTGATTTCATGCTATTATACTCAGAGAACACACTTTGTATGATTTCAATTCTTTTAAATTTGTTGAGGTTTGTTTTGTGACCTAAGCTATAGTCTATCTTGGTGCTGTTTTATATGCCCTTGAAGAGAATGTGTGATCTTCTGTTTTGGCATAGGTGGTTTTCTATAAATGTTAATTTGATCCAGTGGGTTGATGATGTGGTTCAATTCTTCTATATTCAGAGTCAGCAAACTAAAGCTTACCGGTGAAATCTGGCTCATAGCCTGTTTTTGTACTGCCCTTGAGCTAAGAAAAAGTTGTAAAAAATGGAGAATTTGTGACAGAATATATGTGCTTGGGAAGCCTAATGTGTTCACTCTCTGACACTTTATAGAAAAAAACTTCCCAATCATACTGTATATACTTGCTAATTTTCTGTCTATCAGTCCTATAGATAACTGAAAGTGAGGTGTTAATATCTGCAGCTATAATTGTGAATTTGGCCATTTCTCCTTTCAATTCTGTTAGTGTTTGCTTCATGTACAGTCATGCATCACTTAACAACAGGAATATGTTCTGAGAACTGTGTCCTTAAGGCAATTTTGTCATCATATGAACATCTTAGAGTGTGCTTACACAAACCTAGATGGTATAGCCTACTACACACCTAGGCTTTATGGTCTAGCCTATTGCTCCTAGGCTACAAACATGTACAGTATGTTACTATACTGAATACTGTAGGCAATTGTAACAAAAAGGTAAGTGTTTGTATATCTAAACAAATCTAAACATAGAAAAGGTACATTCAAATATGGTATTATAGGCTGGGCACAGTGGCTCCTGCCTGTAATCACAGCACTTTGGGAGGCCAAGGGGGGCAGATCACCTGAGGTTGGGAGTTCAAGACCAGCCTGACCAACATGGAGAAACCCTATCTCTACTAAAAATACAAAATTAGCTGGGCGTGGTGGCACATGCCTGTAATCCCAGTTACTTAGGAGGCTGAGGCCGGAGAATCGCTTGAACCCAGGACACGGAGGTTGTGGTGAGCCAAGGTTGCGCCACTGCACTCTAGCCTGGGCAACAAGAGTGAAACCCTATCTCAAAAAACAAAATAAAAAAAATTAAATAAATAAATAAGGTTTTATAATCTTATGGGACCACTCCTTTATATGGGGTTGGTTGTTGATGGAGACGTTGTTATGCAGTACATGACTGTACTTTGACCCTCGGTTGTTAGGTAAATACACATTTAGGATTGTTATGGCTTCTTGGTGAATTGACCCAATTCTCATTATGACATGTCATTCTTTAGCCTACTAATTTTCTTTGCACTGAAGTCGATTTTGGTGTTAATACAGCCATTCCAGCTCCATTTTGATTTATGTTTTTGTGGCATTGTTTTTCCATCCTTTTGGGCTTTAACTGACTTATATTTCAATTGAGTATATCATAGATAGCATATAGTTAGGTTATGTTTTTGTTTTGTTTTTAATCTATTTTTATGATCTCTTCTTTTAATTGACATCCTATTAATAGTTTTTCTCCATTTGTCTATGTTAAATGGGCTGGTCCATTTTATAATAATTCTATTGCTAGATATGTCACCTAAAACTCAGTGTTCACCATCCTCCTTCTGTGTTTTTTTCATGTGTCATTGTCTGTATGGGACCAGCCCACAAAGTTGCTTTTGCAATGATTCTTATCTCCATGTTTGCAGGCATTGAAAGATATTTAGTATTCATTTAATGCATGCACCTTTATACATATTTTCTGCTTCAATTTCCCATTAACAGACATGACATTATTTTGATAGTATAGTATTAGATGATGTCTTCAAAAATACCCAGTACTAATGGTTACTTAAAAAATAACTTACTATGAAAATCAAAATCTGACAAACCAAACCCACTTTATTTATTTTAACTTAATTTATTAAAAACGGATTTAACAGTAGTTGGTATAACAATTAAATGAAAACATTTGTCCAATATAGAACATTTTATATGCAAATAGTATTCACTGAAGTCCCAAACCACTCTACCCTGACTCCCATCCTGAATTTCCTTAATGAGTTCAGGGAGGGTCTGAACTGGGAGTCAAGAAACTTGGATTCCAGGTCTAGAGACAGATCAGCACTGTAACTCAGGGTGAATTTCCCTCCTTCTCTCATCCCCAGTTTTCCTACCTGTAAAATAATGATCATCAGTGCTCATCAGCCCCAGCCTGGGATCCATCACTTGACTTTGCAATATAGTTTAAAGTGTAATTCCAGAATAAAAAATTATAATGCTGCCTTTTGTAATCTGCTTCATAAACATACCCATATACAGTCATGCCCTGCATAATGACGTTTCAGTTACTGACAGATCACGTATATGACGGTGGTCCCATAAGATTATGATGAAGCTGCCCTATTCAGTGTATCATTTTTTATACTGTATTTTTACTGTACCTTTTCTATATTTAGATATGTTTAGATATGCAAATATTTATCATTGTGTTACAATTGCCTACAGTATTCACTACAGTAACATGCTGTACAGGTTTGTAGGGTAGGAGCACTAGCCCATACTGGATAGCCTAGATGTATAATAGACTATTTCATCTAGGTTTGTGTAAGTGCACTCTGATGTTTGCACAACAACAAAATTGCCTGAAGATGCAGTTCTGAGACCATATTCCCACTGTTAACCAATACCTGACTGTATTAACATTTTGGTGGCTAAAAAGCCAAGCCATTTGTTTTATTGATGTTTTTCAATTCAGTGAATTGGATAATGTCAGTCCTAAGACTTTACAGTTCTCCATGAGACCTATATAATTATTTTCCAGTTGGAAGGGGTGAAACTGAAACCTATAAACACATTTATATTCCTTTAATTGGCACTTAGGGTTTTCTTACCTCTGGACTCTCTCAGTGATGCCTTTGAGTTATAACATTGTATGGCTCTATCCCCAACTTTGAGTTGAGACTGGGTCATCTTTCCTTATGGTCTCATGCTTCAGGAGATATTTCTTGTCCCACCTAAATAGTCCCTTTATGCTTAAGTACCTTTCTGTACCTCTTCAATTTGCTCAAGGTGTCAGAATGCACCTGGGCAATCTGGCTCACATAATGGCTGGGTCACATTATCATAGCTGAACTAACCCAGCCATGGACCTAAGCCAATAGTCAATTTCAAGGATGAATAGGTCCACTGGCAATTAGGAGACCCCCTCACTCCTCTTCCTTTCACTACCCAGCACACTTAAGTACATATGCTTTAGAAAACGCCAAAAAAAAAAAAATACCCTTAACTCGTCAGTCCATCATGCAAATTACCAAGTTACCATTGGCCTTTGGTGATTTGTAATGCCTTTAAAGAAGACTTTTGTCATATAGGTATATAATAAAAACTGTTGGCTTTCTGGGGTAATCACTTTGTGATTCTCCCCACGTATACACATTAAATAAATTTGTATGCCTTTTCTTTGATTAAAAAAAGTATTGGCTTTCTGAAGTGGTTTCAGATAGAGGATTAGGACTTACATAAATACAGAGGAGTTACATCATATGCGCACTAAATTTAGCTACACATGAGAGAATAAAAGAGAGAGAGAAAGAACAATTTGCACAGTGAGAACAATTCCTCTCTCCACCCTTCTCCATATGCTTATGCACTGGAGTGACCATGATGTAAGAAATGATTTGAGCTATGCTTCAGAGTGTTTCTGTTTTCACAAGTTGTTTTAGTGTGGGCAAAGTTCAAGTGTAAGCTAAACTAAGTGTGATCCTAGTACTTAAAGATACATCTTTCTTGTTTAATATGGCTCCAATGCCAATTGAGGTCCCCAGTTGGCAATGATCAATGATCCATTCCAAACCTGGATGATAAACAGACTGTAGACTATATGTTATGGCTATTTTAGGGGATTTTAAAGATAATTCAGACTATCATGCAAGTTTTCACTTAATCTATTCCTATTAGAAATTACTCCCAATATATGGGCAAAAGACACAGATAACATTTACAACACAAACAATGATCCAAATGAAAGTATAATTTGGTGTCTAATTTAGGCAGGAAAATGCCATTTCACATTTCTAAATATGCTTAATTTGTTTTTAAGGTTAGATTTTTTTCATGTCTGTTTTCCACGGCTCCTTGAATCATATTTGATCTGTTCCCTAGAGAATGATTTATTTCTTCTCCATTAATGTATCTTGAGATTGTCATTCTTTCCAGTAGGTCCAAAACCTCACTTTAACAGGTAGTATATAAGACCTTTGAAGGTGTGATCTGCACCTGATTCATTTTGTGTGCTCAAAACAGAACCCGACAAGGTATCAGTTACACAACATGTGTTTGTTCATTGTTTGGTATGAGAATGGTGGCAATGGCTGTCAATATGAACCTGACACAATCTCATCAAAACAGCTATCTCATGAATAAGGAATCACCATATTGTTATCTTAGACATTGTGTCAGTGAGGAATTATGTTTGACTGCAAATAATAGGAACCTAAAACAAAGACTTAAGCAAATTAGGAGTTTTTCTGACACATAAAAGTCTGGAGGAAGGTAGTTCAGGCTGGCTGATTTAAGATGTTGCCTGAGAACCACAGCCCTTCTACTTTTTACCCAGCTTTCACACCATCCTTACAATGAGACCCTCATTTTTACACCTTGAGATGATTCCCAAAGCTCTAGCCATCCAGTTTGCACATATTTCAGGAAAAGGAGGACCTGAAAATTTCACCTACCAGCTATACACCAAAATGTTGATAGTGATTGTCTTTAGGAGGTAGGATAATAGGAAATTTAAATTTGTTTTCTTTCTGGGCTGCTCTGTATTTTCCAGTGTTCAAATGATAAATATCGCTTTTGTTTTTGAGTAACCAAATGCCTTGAATTTTTTTTTGTTTTTTTTTTTTTGCAATAGAGTTTCGCTCTGTCACCCAGTCTGGAGCGCAGTACTGCGATCTCGGCTCATTGCAACCTTCCCGTCTCCTGGGTTCAAGCGATTCTCCTGCCCTAGCTTCCTGAGTAGTTGAGACTATAGGTATGTACCACCACGCCTGACTAATTTTTGTATTTTTTTTTTAGTACAGACGGGGCTTCACCACGTTGTTGGCCAGAGTGGTCTCAAACTCTTAAGCTCAGGTGATCCACCCACCTCGGCCTCCCAAAGTGTTGAGATTACAGGTGTGAGCCACCATGCCCAGCCTAAATGCCTTGAATTTTATTTAAAAATTGTTAGTTCTGTTTTAATAAGGGAGCATTCTAAGATAAAACCTAGCTATCTTTTTTGTAGCAAACCAACATGAAGTGCCTGAGTATTTTTTTCCTAAGACTGCATTTGTTTGGTTATTTGTCAGCAATCTATTGTAAGGCATTTTTATTTATGAATTGTCAAACAGGGTTGTAAGTCTATAAATAAAATAGAAGAAAGAGTCACGTTATGATAGTCACTACTGGTTGCTCTCCTGACTCTCAAACTTGGCGTTCTTCAAGTGATCTCAAAATTTGTACAATTAATGAGCTACTGGTATACTGTGAGCGGGTATCAAATGCTTTATGAATTTAATTCTGCCCATTGAAGAAAATTGAGCGTATCATTATCTATTGCTGAATAACAAATTAGCCTAAAACTTGGCAGTTTAAAACAGCAAGCTTTATCTCACAACTACTGTGTCGGGAACCTGGATACAGCTTTGCTACGATTCTTGGACTAGGGTTTCCTACAAGGTTGTAATCAAGGTGTCAACTGGGCTGCAGTCATTCCAGGTTCCACTGGAGAAGGATTTAGTTCTTCCCAAACTTTTGGCCTAAGGATTGCAATTCTTCTCTGGCTGTTGGCTGGAAACCTCTCTCAGTGTCTTACCATGAAGGCCTCACCATAGAGTAATTCAAAACATGACAACTGGCTTTGGTCAGTGAGCCAGTGAGAGACCAAGAAAGGTTAAGCAAGTTGGAAGCTAGAGTCCTTTTGTTGCCTAATCTTGGCTGTGACTTCTCATCACTGTGTGCCATATTGTATTCATTAGAACCAGACCAGTAAGATCAACTGACATGCAGGAGCACGGATACCAGAAGATGAGGATCACTGGGAGTCACCTTAGAGCTGCTGACTATGCTGATCAAAGGAGAGTTTTTCAGCATTCTTACTCAAAGCCGCAATACAAAGTTCTGCTAGAGAGATATAGAAATCTGTTCAGAATTTCTGTCAAGGCACATCTCTGTATCATGAGAATGAATACGAGCTTTTCCAAATCAGTGAAAGGAGGTTTTGGGGGGAATTTTTTGTTTGTTTCTTGTTTGCTTCTTTGCCTCAAACTACAGCCTCAAACTCATGGGCCCAAGTGATCTTCCTGCCTCAGCCTCCTGAGTAGCTAGAACTATAAGCACACATCAACATCACCACACCTGGCTTTTTTTTTTTTTTTTTTTTTTTTTAGAAATAGGCTCTTGCTAGTTGCTCAGGTTGGTTTTGAACTCCTGGCCTCAAGTGATTCTCCTGCTCCAGCCTCCCAAAGTGCTAGGATTACAGGCATGGGCCAGTGTGCCTGGCCTGTGAAAAGAGTTTTAAGCAGAACTAGACTCAAATAAACTTTTGAAACCCACGGTAGGCAAAATTATATAGTTCTTGCTGGTTTTGAGGGTAGAGCTCCCCAAATTTATAAAGTAATTTATAAAGAAAAGAGGTTTCATTGGCTCACAGTTCCTCTGGCTATACAGGAAGTGTGACTTGTGAGGCCTCAGGAAACTTACAATCATGGCCAAAGGCAAATGGGAAGCAGACATGTCTTTACATGGTCAGAGCAGGAGGAAGAGAGACAGGGGGGATGTGCTACATACTTTTTTTTTTGTTTTTGTTTGAGACGGAGTCTCGCTGTGTCGCCCAGGCTGGAGTGCAGTGGCGCGATCTCGGCTCCGCCTCCCGGGTTCACGCCATTCTCCCGCCTCAGCCTCCGAGTAGCTGGGACTACAGGCGCCCGCCACCTCACCCGGCTAGTTTTTTTGTATTTTTAGTAGAGACGGGGTTTCACCATGTTAGCCAGGATGGTCTCGATTTCCTGACCTCGTGATCCACCCGCCTCAGCCTCCCAAAGTGCTGGGATTACAGGCTTGAGCCACCGTGCCCGGCCGTGCTACCTACTTTTAAACAACCAGATCTTGTGATAACTCACTCACTATTTGTGTGCCACAAATGGATGTTATTGTATTGTGGGGTACGGATGCCTTAGTGGAATGAGGTGTGATAATGTGCCACAAGATACTTGCAGATGGCAAGCAGAGCAAGATCCTTTACCCCTAATCTGCCATGCTGCAAGGATTGCAGTCAAGAAGGTGCTTTACTACCTGGCACTTCCGTCAGCAGGCCACTTAGAGCATGCCAACAGGGACTCAACATGAAGAGGGAGTCTGTGTTCTGCTGGGGGAGTTTGTGCTCTGGGTTCCCAAAGGGTAGAGAGAGTGGGATTGGGGAGCCTAAGCGAGGACGGCTGACTGTTGTAGCTTCTGACCCAGCATTAGCCCTTAACCTCTACTTTCACATTTATTCAATCTGTCCATCTATTTGCAGCCAGTGGGTCCTTTTAGGAATACCTAAGCTAACTGCAGGGTAACTATGCTGACAATGTGTATATGATACAAGCACAGTAACTGGATTTGAAAATTTTCACGGAATTTAAAAATCGTTCATATTAACCACAAGAAATGTGAACATTATGTTTGTCAAAGAAGAAAAGAAGGGCTATTCATCTTTAAATACAATTTAAATGGCAATAATTTTTAAAGTGTTATTTTTTAAAGATTTTACTTTTTCTACCACCACTTGTAAACCATCTCTCACCCATAGTGACTATCAAGAATTTGAGGAACTCTTCATTGAAGAACATATAAGAATGACACATAGCCATTTCAAGTACAAATCACAACATAAAAAGTTAGGTTTATGGGAGCAAGCTGAAATTTATTATTAAAATTTCAAAATATTTTATTTAGAAATTTCAGACAAATTTTATATCAAATGTCTTCCTCTCTGTATTATATTCATTGATTACAGTTATAAATAAAATGCAGTTGATGGTGCTGTAGTTTAAATGATGGCGTCCCCTCCAAAATTCATGTTGAAACTTAATCCTTGATGTAACAGTATTAAGAAGTGGGGCCTTCAGTATGGGATTAAGCCATGAGGGCTCCATCCTCATCAATGGGATTAGCACTTTTTGAAGAGGGCTTGAGGTTGAAAGGAACACCCTGGGCCGGGCGCGGTGGCTCAACCCTGTAATCCCAGCCCTTTGGGAGGCCGAGACGGGTGGATCACGAGGTCAGGAGATCGAGACCATCCTGGCTAACACGGTGAAACCCCGTCTCTACTAAAAAAAAAGTACAAAAACTAGCCAGGCGAGGTGGCGGGCGCCTGTAGTCCCAGCTACTCGGGAGGCTGAGGAAGGAGAATGGCGTAAACCCGGGAGGCGGAGCTTGCAGTGAGCTGAGATCCGGCCACTGCACTCCAGCCTGGACGACAGAGCGAGACTCCGTGTCAAAAAAAAAAAAAAAAAGAAAGGAGCACCGTCTTTCCCTTTGGTCCCTTCTACCGTGTGAGAACACAGCGTTCCTCTCCTCTGCAGGATGTAGCATGAAGATGCCCCCTTGGAAGCACAGACAAGGCCCTCACCAGACACTGAACCTGCTGACACACTGATCTCCAAAATTGTGAGAAATAAATTTCTGTTCTTTATAAATTACCCAGTCTCTGATATTTTGTTATAGCAGCACAAATAGACTAAGACATATGGTTTTACCAAGCCCCACATTCCTCCCAGCTTATCCCAATTAGAATACATGCTATGACCTAAAAACAAGTTTAGGAAGCTTTGCTTTAGAGCAAATGTCTGACTGTGTTGATTATATATCTATTGTTTCTCGGCTTTATACTTAACCATTTATAATTTTCTCTATATTGCTTAGGACTGGAATTCTGCAGATTCCCTTTCTTAGACTCCTTGACACTGACTTCCTGTTCATATCTAGCCAATCTGTCAATGGCAGGCAGGCATTGGGAAAGATCAGAAAGTCGGAAAAAGGGGAAAAACTTTTTATTTCTAAATTCAACCAGAGCTACTGTAGCAGCAGAGGGGCTAGTGTAACTGCAGACTCTGGCAGCCCAGGCAGCAGCACAGTCTCTTTCTTGATTACAACCTGAGCCACGGAAGGACAATTTTGACAGTTCCAGTCCCTAAAGTGCAGCATCCATAACTTCCCAGTACCAAGAGTAGGCTCATGCATGATAGCCTAGGAGCATGAGGAGTTTTCTATGTGTGTCACCCTTTCTTCCTTTTGCTCCTTCAGCTCTTCCAACACCTTTGTAAACAATTCCCTGTATTAAATCCTTTGTGTTTGAAATATCTACCATGGTTTCAGATTTCCTGACTCAATACAGAATAACATATTGACTTTTATATGAGAAGGAATTATTTTTCTATTCCCAAAGAGCCAGACATCCCCTAGGAAAGGACACATGTAAACTGGGTTCAACCAGTCTAGGTCCATGGGGAGTGTATCAGTCCATTCTTGCACTTCTATAAAGAAATACCTGAGACTGCATAATTTATAAACAAAAGAGGTTTCATTGGCTCACAGTTCCTCAGGCTGTACAGGAAGCGAGGCTGGTGAGGCCTCAGGAAACTTACAGTCATGGCAGAAAGCAAACGGGAAGCAGACGTCTTCACATGGCCAGAGCAGGAGGAAGAGAGACAGGGGAGATGTGCTACATACTTTTAAACAACCGATCTTGTGACAACTCACTCACTATCAGAAGAACAGCACAAAAGGGGAAATCTAGCCCCATGATCCAATCACCTCCCACCAGGCCACCCTTCCAGCATTGGGGATTACAACTTGGCCTAAGATTTGGGCAGGGACACAGGCCTAAACCACATCAGGAGCATGTGAAGAGGAGCCACTTCCAGGGGGTCCTCTCTTTCCTGAGAAGAAGCCCAGTAAATTACAGAGAGGGCACTGAAGATGGAGTGGATGAAGAAAAAACCACAGTAGCAGCAAATGTCTTACAAATCTACTAAGAGAGCCTTTAAATGCCACTGGAAAATCCTGATTGACTGAATGAGGACTCCTGCTTCAAAATTTACCTTAGTGTCAGAAAAAAATATTCCTTTATTGTCGATCTCTTTTAGTTGCATTTTCATCTTCTAGTTACCATCTATACTTCCGTTTGGTATTTCCTTACTTGGTATTATTAGCAGCTTTGCCTCCCATTGAAAAATTATTATATCTGAACAGCATACTTAATCCATTTATCCAGACACCTAGCCTCAATGACAAAGATCAAGTATTACTATTTCCCTAGAACTAGAGGAAAACTCGTAAATCCTGGTGTGTTCCTTTTCTTAGCTCACTGGCTATTGAATAAGAGAAGTGCTTTCTGCATCCCATATTTGACCTAAGATGAACAGAAAAAAAGATTAAAATGCTCACTATGCATTTACTCTAGAGAGACATAAAAATAGCTTCTTTTTTAGACACTGTTTCTGTATTAACTGACTAATTGCATTCCAAGATGTCTGTACCATTTCCAGGGAAGTCAACTATTGGATAAAATATCCTACAGTTTATATTAAATTCTTCAAATAGTGGCAGAAAAGGCAAATATGCCTAAGTTAATTACCTGTACAACTTGATGTACGTTTGTTTATGTGCACCAAATTGTTCTGTACGAGAACACTGCAAACCAGCAGCTTTCCTTGTACCCCCCATGGACTGCATCTGCTACATAATCAACTGGAGTGATTGTTAAGAGTTTGACAGGCTTCTCTCCACTTCCTCTCTGCCTCTACCTCCCCAGGAACCATATGAAAATGGAGCAGTGTGCAAGGCAAACACTTATGCCTGGAGAACCCAGGTAGCCATAGACAATACCAGCACCACTGGAGAGAAGATAGCAATTTTATGCCCTTTCTCTCCCACTTATTTTGACCTTCACTGAAATAAGTGAAATTTCCCCCTGAAAAGAGAGTATTTTACTTTAAACCTCAAACTGTCCATTCTTAACAGCGGGCTACTGGTTGGGTTTGAAACATGCTACTCAGAGCCAAAATGTGAATTGTAGCCCATCTTAACCTCCATTTGTGTGGGGTGTGTGAAATGGCAATTGATGCCCAGCTTGCCTTTCAGGGTCACTGTGGTATCTATCTGTTTTTAATGACTTTCAATGTAGTGGGTTCCAGTAATACTTGTTTGATAAGTGTGCTGCAGAAGTAGAAATTGATATTAATCATAAATATAATGACATGAAAGCCAGTGGGAGAAGGGTTCCAGAATAATACCCAACAATTTATTGTACAACAGCAATTTTCTGTCTTTCTGGGCTATCTTTCCTTAATACTGCAACTCAAGGATCTCATTAAATCCAAAGTTGTGCACATGTTCTTTTGCAATATGCCTTCTTTCTGTGCCTCACCCTATGTCATATTTTCAAGTTTATGCTTGACACTAATAGGCATTTGACCATATTTCCCAAAAACCTTTCTGTAGTTATTTTTATACCACCCTCCTTTATGTATTTCTTGTACCCTTGTTTTTCTGCTTGATGTGTTCAAGAATCTGTTGTGACAGCAGAAGTGAGCTGAGAGCTTCACATTTTTAAAGGTCATTTCCACTTAAAAGTTCTCCATTATCAAGCTGGATCTGTCGTTACTAGGGAAGAAATATTTTGCCTCAACCTGGCTACAGCCCAGAACAGACCTTGAAAAGTCTTCCTAATCATGGAGCATATCAGAGGGTGTGATTTAAACACATAACCACCCAACAACAGCAACAACAATAATCAAAGTCTTTAGGGACTGCCTGAATAGCCCAACTTCTTTAATAAAAATAAGACTCAGATTCCTTTTGGACAATCTCTGGCTATAAGAATGGAGCAGTTAAACCCAAGGACCTTGCTTGGTTTGTGAAATTCACCTTTCCCTTGAAAACGATGACCTCTTTTTGCACTCTGGCCACAAAGAAGTTAATATTTCCTAGTTTTGCTCATAGCACAACTGAGAAGAGTCTTTTGCTTTGAGACAGGAAGGTCACAAAGGGGGAAAACCGGATACAGAGTCTTCAAAGTCAGAAGCAGAATTCTCCACAAAAGAGTGCACACATCTCAGTATAAGGGGATTCACTGAGGTGTGGGATGAAAAATATTAGAATTTTCTATATCTATTTTTTATCTCATCCTTTGAAAATTACCATGTATGTATGTGTTCTATAGTGTACCTAAAATGCCAGTATAATGTACATGTATATAATATATAAATAAATACATATAAAGTTGGAGACTCATGTTCAATTTTTTTAGGGGAACATAACCCAGAATGATTGAAGACCACTGATCCAGAGTACACAGTTTATAAACTACAGCTGGTTCCCTATCCCATGGGAAGAAAAATTCTTGCCCAGGAATTTCCTCTAGCTCTTGTCTAGCCAAACCTATTGCTCCAGTTGAAAGGAGAAAGGAGAGGAAACCTTGTTATTATTTTCAGAGACACACATTCAAAGGGCATAGGAGACACAGTAACCTATTTTTACTGTGGAAGAGTGGAGGCCAAGACTCAAATTCTTCCAGAGGAGATGGAGTGGGAAGGTTTTATAGAAAAGATTTCCTAAAATAAGCGTGGCATGGAAAGCACTGATAAACTCTTGATAAGAGAAGATGGGTAAGGGACATTTTGAAAAGAAAGAAATAGCATAAGTAAAGGAAAAAGGAGGCAAAAATGCAGGGCTTGTTTGGTGAATAGCGTGAGGTTCCATATGGCTAAAAGGTATAGTACAATAGGTAGAAGGTAGAAGGGAAAAGACTGGCAGAGCGGCTGAGGCCAGTTTATGGAGCCCTTGAATGCCTTGCTAACTTTAACATTATTTAGAAAGCAGTGGGGGAAAAAACTTGAAGATTTTGGGTTTGTTTTGGTTTTAAAACAAGAAACTCACTTTTTCCAAGGTTTACACTAGAAAGATTAATTTGGCAGCATTGTGTATCAGTGTAACTGGGAGAAGAACAATTGGGGCACTGATGCAATTGTCTAGATGGAAAATACAATGGCCTGAATTATAGCAATGAGATGGCAAGAATGGAGAGCATGCATTCAGAAGACATGATAGAGACACATTCTCAATTGGATGGGAAGGTTTTGAGTCTAAGATTCTAAGGTTGAGAGACTGGAAGAATGGTGGCACTATTAATTAAAATTGAGTTGTAAGAAAGACAAAGTGTTGGGTAAGAGGTGAGGAAGAGAGTGACTTAGGTCAGGTTTTCTGAGACGATGGAGATTTGCGTGCAGGGAGTTTGTTGGGGAATTTGATGATTCTGTAGGAGGACTCAGAGGACTCGGCATATAGTTGTACTCACAGCTATAATTTATTATAGCAAAAGGATTTTGAGAGAAACAGCAAAGGGAAAAGGTGCATGAGATGAAGTCCAGAGGAAATCAAGCACAAGCATCCAAGAGTTCTTTCCCAGTGGAGTCACCCAGGACATGTGTGGCAACACATTTGAAATGCTGTCTACCAGGGAAGCTCAGCTGAGACTCTATGCCCAGGGCTTTTATTCAGGGCTGCCCCTGTAAGTATCCTTGGCCTAGCATGTAACAAAATTCCAGACTCCTTTAAGAAAAGCAGGTGTTTGCCATAAACCACATTGTTTTAACAAACAATTTAGGCACGGTGAGCTGCTTTTATCAATTCTGGGAATGGTATGAACGCTACTGAAATCCAAGTTCCTAGATGCCAGCCAAGGGCCAAACTCGTAAGCTTCTGTTTCAAAGAAAGGCAGTCCTGGGCAGCCGTGGTAACTCATAGCATGGGCGTGCTCCTAGGAACAGTACCTACGTGGAAGAAAGGGAAATAGGACAGGGCCAAGAGAAAATGATTCAACTGAACCATAAAGCAGTTGCAACAAAGGTCTCAGCCAATTGCACAGACAGCTCTGGAGCTAAATGGCTCTCAAAGATGTCCTAAACTGAGGCCAGGGGCTTAGGCCTTCCTACCCCAACATTGACCAGATATTCGTAGATCCCTGAAACTAAGAGAAGCAACTCCTTGAACATTTCCTGGGAAAGGAAGAAGGAATAGAGCAACCTTCCAGAAAACTGGGCCAATAAGCATTTCGGTCCTGTGGTCTTCATACCCCAGCTTCCTCTTCAGAGGGCATGATCAACTGAGTGTTGCTGGTTATATCAATATCTCCATTGCTTCTTTGCTAATGAGATCCAACCGCATTGAAGATGTTGGAATTCTAATTAAAAATTCAAATTCCATGGGGTCTAAATACAAGCAATAAGGGTATATAGAACAGAAAATTTCTGAAGCATCTTGGCACCTAAGGGCCCCGATAACAACCCTAAATTTTCTCCAAAAGGCCATATGAGAGCACCACTCTTCACAAACATCTGCCTAAATCCTTTTTCCAATCCCACTTGCCACTTAGAGGAATTCTGCATTGAAATGCTTTGCCAAGCACAAAGGAATCTGCCCCACTGCCAGGTAAAGGTAGCATCCTATCCTATTTGCAAGTAATTGTGCATACAATGATATTCTGTTTGACACCTTGGTTTTCACATCTCTTTTAAAAAGATTAGGTCTTATGATCACATGGAAACTCCCACAGTCTGTGTTAAAAATTTTTTTTAATTTAAATTAAATTTATTGTTTTAGAGACATAATCTCACTCTGTCACTCAGGCTGAAGTGGTACAATCATAGCTTACTGCAGCCTCAAGCTCCTGAGCTCAAGCCATCCTTCTGCCTCCGCCTCCCACATAACTGGGACTACAGACATGCACCATGACACCCAGCTAAGTTTTAAAAATTTTTTCTAGAGATGGAGTCTCGCTATGTTGCCCAGGCTGGTCTCAAATTCCTGGCCTCACAGGATCCTACTGCCTTGGCCTCCCAAAGTGCTGGGATTAGAGGCATGAGCCACTGCACCTGGCCTAGAATTCTTATAATTGAGAAAATTTAGATTTAAAGGTTACAGGATGAACACAGGGACCCTCTGCCAGTAAGCAGCAGATCCAGGACTGAGTTTTGGACTCTAATCTCCAGCGTTCTTCCCACTCCCCTGCAAACGTCTCTCTGAGTCACTGTCAAATCCCTCTCCTAGAAGACAGAATCAGGGCCCTGGGTGTGCTTCAGGGAAACTGGAAATTCTATTTTTGTTTTTAATTTAAGAAATTAATTTTTTAAAAAAATTCTATGTTGTTATACTTGCGACAGAAGTGCCAGAATCACTAGCAAATGAGAGACTAACAGACGTAAACTTAATGAACAAGGAGATTATGAAGGTCTGCAAAGAGCAATTCCTGCTTTGGGAATTCAAGTATTCTGCTGTATGAGAGAGATTCTGTTGATTTTGGAAATACCGTGAATCATTTTCTGAAAGAACAAAATAATGGAGGCTTTTTATTCCAAGTTTCCAAGAAATGTTGTCTAAAGGCAGAAGACTCTTGGGAATACCAGGCTATGTGTAGAGGCCGTTACTGTGCCCTGGTCAGGATTGGACCCTTCCTCTTAAACACTGGACAACTATTGGAGAAGCACGTATGCCCCGGCAGGTGCTGCCTCCTAAGTGGTCGTGCAGTTGAGCGAGAAGGCTCATTTCTCTTTGTGCATTTTAGTAGGTAGGTTACATTAGTTGGGAATGCATTACTTTGATGATCAATGAGAGATATCAGAGCCTGGAGACCCAATTTTTTTTTTTTTTTTTTTTTTGAGACAGAGTCTCGCTCTGTCGCCCAGGCTGGAGTGCAGTGGCGCAATCTCGGCTCACTGCAAGCTCCGCCTCCCGGGTTCACGCCATTCTCCTGCCTCAGCCTCCTGAGTAGCTGGGACTACAGGCGCCCGCCACCGCGCCCGGCTAATTTTTTGTATTTTTAGTAGAAACGGGGTTTCACCGTGGTCTCGATCTCCTGACCTTGTGATCCGCCCGCCTCGGCCTCCCAAAGTGCTGGGATTACAGGCGTGAGCCACCGCGCCCGGCCTGGAGACCCAATTTTTAAAACTGTAGTAAGGGTCTTTTCATCAGGGAATTTCCAGTGAAGTCAGCACTTCTGCTGCCTTTCTCATCGAGAAGCCCACAAGAAACTCAAAAGTGCAAGATATGTGTTTGCATCTGTGAGATTTGTAGAGTAGATGCTTGTCAGCACCGGTAAAGCCAGAAAGCAGTCAGTATTTCCATCCTAAACCTCTCATGTTCCCCCTCAGTCTGTTAGCCTTTTGTAATTCAACCATAAAAATTCACCACAAGTTGAAACTAGCGGCTGATTTTTTTTTTTTTTTAAGGCTGGGAACGTTTTTCTCAAATGATAGAGTTGACAGCAGAGGACCATCCCCAGGCAGCAGGAGGGAAAGAGTGTGGCGGTGAGACGTGGGACACAATGCAGGATTCTAGCTCCAAGACTGAACCTAGGTTGGCACTGTGTCTCTTAGAACTGTCTCTCTGAGTTTCACCCAGAAGATATAAAAAATTATGGAGATTCTGTAGAACCCAGAACAATTTTTTTTCCCCCAAAACTTACGGAGCTGTGTAGAAGCAGGTAACAATTGATAAAGACAGTCCTGAAGTTAGTTGTCAAAGACAGTCTCCAGTCTGTCACATTGCCTTTGCTGATGATCAAAATTTGCCTTTTCAGTTTGACTCAAATTATCTATTTGGTATTTCTATGCTAGCTTCTTATTGGGGAGAAGGCAAAAAGTTCAGCTGTACTCATTACATTTAGCAGTGGCCCATTTTAAGCAAGTGTGTTAGACAATGTGGTATCCTTATTTCTTTTTGAACAAAAGAACAATGGGCTGAATCATAGGGTTAATCATAGGGTTAAGGTCATGACCTCCACAGTGGCAGTTGTTCAAAGGTAGAACCTAAGTGCTCAGATGTGCTCTCTCTAATATGACTATGTTCAGATGTGCCTTTTTATATTGATACTCATCTGCATCTCACTCTGAGTGGGAAGAAACCTCAAACTGCTTTTTCTATTCTCTCCCTCAACAGCAACCATCAACACAGTAGACTTCTATGACCAAATGAGTGGGTTTTTCCCCCCATACACCAAGTAAGCAATCAATCCCGCAGCAGACACCATCCTCCAATTCAATTCTGACACTCTCTACCCGGAGATAACGTCAGATCTCACAGGTGGAGAGCTCAGTTCCAGGTCACAAGTCTGGGCCTCCGAAACTTCTGATGACCGACTTCAAGTTGGGGTTCCCACAACCCCCTCTTTAGATTTGATTAATTTGCTAGAGCTGCTCACAGAACTCAGGGAAATACTGACGTTTACTGATTTATTATAAAGGATATTACAAATAATAAAAATGAAGAGATGCATAGGGTGGGGCATAGGTGAATGGGTGCAGAGCTCCCATGTCCTCCCTGGGCAGCCACCCTCAGGGAACCTCCATGTGTTCAGCTCTCAGGAAGCCCCCTGAATTTTATCACTGTGGGCCTTTCATGGAGACTTCATTTGGATAGGCATGATTGACAACCTTGTGGAAATGTAATTGGACAAAAGGGGTATGATCCAATACTAATAGGCTGAGAAGGGAAACTCAGCAACGCCTGTCTGTTCAGATTCTTCTTGGCCTCTCTGTGCAGCATTTCTTCCTCCAGGGTGTGGGGTAGACTCCATCTGAAAAGGGGATCTTGTGGCCCACAATCAGACAAGGTAGGTCACATGATTTCTTGATGGTCAGCTGCAAGACAGGAAGGAGAGAAAAGACTCCTGCCTTGGGGAGAGAAAAAAGCAGGTGAAAGGAGTGCAGGAAAGGCTGGGTGCACAGTTCACACCTGTAATCCCAGCACTTTGGGAGGCTGAGGCAGATGGATCACGAGGTCAGGGGTTCGAGACCAGCCTGACCAACATGGTGAAACCCCATCTCTACTAAAAATACAATGTCAGAGAGAGAGGTTCTATTTTCTGAAGCCTGAATCTGAGGCCAGAAGTGCCCAGCATTGTAATGAGGGCTATGGGAGTTAGAAGCCAGGAACTATGGGCGAAAACCAATATATATGGATAATAACACACACACGTATAATAACATCACACTGAAGCACCAGGAAGACGTCTAAAGAGAGGATGCATGGGACTGGTGCAAGTGTGTCAATATTTCTACAAACACTAAATACGTCTTCGGTGGCTGATAAGGCAGGCTCTCAGAGGCTTCTCGTTAAGCTGCTTACCTATATCCTCGAAGCTGAGTGGACCTTTGTTTCTTACAAGTAATACATCTCTGAGCTTGATCAGTTGCATGCAAACCAGTGAACTGGTCCACGGGGTATTAGAATCACAAATAAATACTCTGTCCACACATCACAAAGCTGAAAAGCTTAATTGGCACTATTATAAAAATCACAGGCTTTGATTGTAACACCCTGGCAGTGTATTTGTGAAAAGCTGAGTAAAATAGCAACTTTTAATTAGGCAACCAGCTTTTGTATAACACCAAAGCATTTTACAAACCCATTCACTTCAAGAAAAGCCAGGTAATTAATAGAATTATAGATTCTTAGGGTTGAAAGGAAACTATATAGCCTCAAAATGTTGGGACATTCCTCTAATTCCAATGACCCTTAGCACTTGTTCATTTCAGCCAACATTGCCAGCCATCACTCCGTGGATCCTCTCACCTGGAAGAGCTCCACTTCAGAAATCTTAGATTCCAATATCCACTCTCAGAAAACAACCTCCAGACATTTCTGCCGTCCACACAGTTGCTGCTTCTCCCTCTGGTACACGGCCACCTGTGCTCTCTGCAACCTCGCTGGCACTCCCTGGCCTTGCCCTCTGCACTTCATCCTGACAGGCATGGAGTCTCCCCCTGCCACCCCAAAGCTATGTAGTGTCTTGATTAGGTGACTTTGCCCATGTCATCATTCAACTTAATATTTATTGAGCCATCTCTGAGAGAATCACTTGGCTGGCCCTTTTGTCTGGAGTGTCAGCCTCCTGTCACCTGCCCCCAGGTGGATTCCTCCTTCTTTTTTTTTTAACTCCTGCACATCTTTAAGACTCAGCCTTGGAGGCACGTCTTTTAAAAAGCCTTGAATGGGCCTGTGAAGTGGCTCATGACTGTAATCCCAGCACCTTGAGAGGCTGAAGTGGGAGGATCACTTGAGGCCAGGAGTTCAAGACCAGCCTGGCCAACATGGTGAAAGCCCGTCTCTACTAAAAACACAAAAATTAGCTGGGTATGATGGCACCCACCTGTAATCCCAGCTACTCGGGAGGCTGAGGTACGAGAATCGCTTGAATCTGGGGGAGCTGCAGTGAGCCAAGATTGTGCACCACTGCTCTCCAGCCTGGGCAACAGAGCAAGATCTCTCAAGAAAAAAAAAAAAAAAAAAAAAAGACACCTTCTCTGACCACTCCCTCTATTCTGCCCTTTCCCGTCACACTAAGTCATAGCCCCCAAAACAATCCGTGCACATCTGCATCAGTGAGTCGTTTTCCATGATGGTCATCCTCCCCGACTAGGCTGGTGTATTCTAGTGTGCTCACCTTTGGGGGTCTCTACTACCGATTATTTGCAAGACCTAAGGCAACTTACTTCACTTTGTAAGCTTCTGTTTCCTCAACTATAAAACCAGGTTATTAATAGAAATTGTATTTAAGGAACCTAGCACAATGCTTGATATACAGTAAGTGCAAAGTTGTTATATGTTTAATAATTAAATGTCAGAGGAACACCATTAGAAAACTCCTTAAAAGAAAAATGTTTATCCTTTAAGTGCTTGTAGTGACAAGGAGCTTGTCCCCTTGTTGGATAATTCTAATTATAGTGTAACCAAAGCCATCGTGGTTTGACTCACACTAGTTATATTGACATAAATGAGCTCCCTTTGCCCCTACTCCCAGTGTCCCCTGTTCTGCTAAAGAATCTTGAGACTCTCTCAGGGTACTCTGTCATGTGTATTCAGAAACCGGTCCCTCTGGGGCAAAGCTATTCTCAGCTGGTGCCTGTGGCTGCCACCACTGCTGTGGCCTGAGGACAGAAGTCATATCCCTCCTCTGCTTTGCCCCAGGGGTGGGCGTGGACCTTTCCCCTTAATTCCTCTCAGGACATCAGAAGTCAAAATATTTGAGACACTGATCAGATCACAGTAAAGGTTCAGGGACAATGGAAAGGAAACAAAAAACAGAGAATAAGTCAGTGCCAGGCATAAGTCCTTCCCCCTTCCCCCTCCAGGAGGAAGTGCCTTGGGGACTCGAGAGTCACCTTTCCTGGGAAATCCAGTCAGACTGACTCTGGTCCCAGCATTCTGATTTCCTGCCCCATGACTGACCTCTTCTGAGGACAGCTGGCAGTGAGCAGTTCCAGGCCCTTCAGGGGAAACCCCACCCGCATAATCTCAGGGTGATTCATCGCCAGTGCGTTTCCTCAAAGCCCCATGGTTCAGTCTTGCCTGTTGCCACTCTGTTGATCATGAAAATGGTGGCTACCACATCTAGTTTACTAAACAAATCCTTGTTCGTAGGAAGTACGGGCATGAGATAATTTAGTTTTCTACAATCACTTGCCTTCAGTTCTGCCATGTTCACGATCTCTCTGCTGAGTTCCCTGACAACATCTTGGTTAGATCTCTAGGGTTCCAGTCACTTTCAAAGATTAAAAGCCCCACTTGGTATAGTCTGTGAATCCTGAAAGTCTGAGACAGGCCTCAGTTAATTTAGAAAGTTTATTTTGCCAAGGTTGAGGATGCACCTGTGACACAGTCTCAGGAAGTCCGGAGGACACGTGCCCAAGGGGGTAGGGGCACAACTTGGTTTATACATTTTAGGGAGACATGAGACATCAATCAATATATGTAAGAAGTACATTGGTTCCATTTGGAAAGGTGGGATGAGTTGAGGGAGGGAGCTTCCAGGTCACAGATAGGTGATACACAAACAGTTACATTCTTTTGGATTTCTGATTAGCCTTTCCAAAGGAGGCAAGTCAGATATGAATCTATCTCAGTGAGCAGAGGGGAGACTGAGAATAGAATGCGAGACACGATTGACCTCAGCAGTTTCCAGCTTGAGTTTTCCTTAGTGATTTTGGAAGCCCAAGATATTTTCCTTTAGCAAGTCCAATTTAAAGCTTCCATCTGGGTCCAATGCAATGACCAACGTCCACTCCGCCAGCCCTGGCCGGCCCCCACCGGAGGGACTCAGAGTGTGGAGGAGCACACCTGCTCCCGCGCCATCCTCCTCTATTCTGTGCAGTCCTTCCCTCTGTGCGAACGAGGGAGGAGGAACAGGAGAGACAGAAAAGTGTTTCTCACCTGCCTGGCCAGGGCTGGCAGCTGGTGGCAGACATCCAAATACTGGCTTCCTCATTGATGCTGACATGAATTTTCCAGAAGCCCCATAGATGCCTCCCACTTTGCAATCTCCACCATCTGCTCCTACGCTTGGCGATTCACCCCATTGGTTTTTGTTGTTGTCGTTGTTACCAGGGTCCACTTTCCCGGCAGCCAGTTCTCTTGGGTAGGATATGGGTGAGACGGGCTCAAGTCTGGCTGCCTTCTATGCGTCCCTCTGATCTGTGAAATCACATCTCCATCACCAAATGCTAAATGGTAGGCATGGGAACTGCAGCACTCTACCCTTTCTCTCCACCTCCTTCCAATTCTCTTTTCTACTTGTCACATTGGACAGAGGTGGGCCAGGCCATCTACGTATAAGCAGACAGCAAACCCGTGAGTGAGGAGGGAGCAGGAAAAGCACCTCCTCACTCTGCAGTCCCCCAAGGAAGCAGATGACTTCCCAGGAGTCTCTCCTCTCGCCCCCGATCTGTTTATACGGACTGGAAGCAGGTGGTAGAGATGAAGGTTAGGGAAGCAGAGAAAGTTCAGCCACTTCTTAACAAGCCCCGAAAGGGATTCCTGACCCCCATTCATTCACTTTTTTTTTTTTTATTGTTTGCTCCTTGACACTTCTTTGCCTCAGCTTTGGATTCCTGTTGTCAATTCCAGAGCAACAAGAAAAATGCCTACCAGTGTTATGTTGTCACTACCAAACCCTGGACATTGTAGTAGGGTCTTTAAAACCTTATATTATTACCTTAATTTTGTTGGTTAGGAAATAGTAATTCAGATAATTCAAGTACATTTCTCAATCACACAGTTAATAGTGGTAGGCCCAGGACTTTGACCCAGTGTATTGGACTGTAAAGACCTTCCACCCCTCTCAACTGTCTCTCATAGAAATTTCCTCTTGTGGTTGAGTTGAATTCTGCACTCTTGGAACTTTAAACATCCCAGTCCTAATTCTGTCTCTAGAGTAGCACTAAAGAAGTTTAATGCATTGTACTGGCCAAGAGTTTTGGATATTGTTTGTTCTAGAATTTGGCATGTGGCTGGCATTATTAGGAGATTAGGTCATTCTGGCTTTCCATTCAGATATTGAAGACAGTTACTGTCCCTGTGGTTTCTTCTCCCCAGTTAAGCTTCACCATCTCCTTCATCTGATTTTCTCATGCTTCCAGATCCTAAGCAATATTTTACAAACACCTTTAAAGACAGAGAGAGCCCTTGCCTTTCCATAGCTCTTGCTATTTCCTCAAGTTTCCTTTTCCCTTCTCCCTGTCCTACCTTCAACTCCTATTTTCTTCCTACCCTCTCTATTCAGCTCAGACTTGGTGCCAAAGACCTTGAATGAAATCCTTCTTTCAGGCCTCCAAGCTTTCAGACGCAGCCCAAGATGGAGGTCAGTGGACTACTATTTGGAGGTGAGCATGGAGGGCTTCTCAAATGTTTTCACCATGATTCATTTCTGATCCTTCTTTTCCAGAATGAGTTTGCTGAGCCTACTCATTAACTGGGAATACCACCATATCGGCTCTCTGGCTCTTCCTCCTCTAGGCCAGCGGCCTACAATCTTTTTTTTTTTTTTTTTTTTTTTAATAAAATGCCTGGGCTTGCCCCCAAAAGATAATAATTTAATTTGTCTAGGATAGCCCCCAGGCAGATATAGGTTTGTGAAGCTCCCCAAGTGAATCTAAGATGCAGCCAGTGTATCTGAGGTACAGCTTTAAATGAAATTCAGCTTCCTTGTCTCATCCCACCACAGCTGTGTGGCACTTATGATGGGGGTCTATTCTGAAAGCCTGTGCAGTCTCACCCAATTTCCACAGTGGACCTCAAGCATATTCTACTTCAGCGCCCCTCTTGAAATGCCTCCTACTCTCTGGGTGGAGAGAGATTCTAGTTCTCCATGAATTTTCAGGGCAGTAGTGAGTGGCTTACTCTGAGACCATGGAATAATCGGGTTCTTCCTGACTCCAGCCACCAGCTTTGTTCACTCTCTCAAACTCTTTTTGGCCATCCTTTTAGGCAACCTTCCCCCTGGCCTCTGCCTTTCTGGAAGGGTCTTCCTGAATATCCTCATTAGTTATAAAACAAACACATTGGCTGGGCATGGTAGCTCACACCTGTAATCCCAGCACTTTGGAAGGCCGAGGTGGGCGGATCACCTGAGGTCAGGAGTTCGAGACCAGCTTGGCCAATATGGTGAAAACTGTCTCTACTAAAAATAAAAAAATTAGCTGGGCATGGTGGCAGGTGCCTGTATTCCCAGCTACTCGGGAGACTGAGGCACAAGAATTGCTTGAAGATGGGAGGCGGAGGTTGTAGTGAGCCGAGATCGCATCAGCCTAGGCAACGGAGTGAGATTCCATATCCAAAAAAAAAAAATAGTCTAAAACCCAAGAAGGCCAATTCTCAGTGTCCACACCTGCATACTTCCTTCCCACAATCATGCTAGACAGTACTAATCAATCAGGCACTGAATTGTTCTGAGCCAAGTCATGACTTTGGCATCCTCCTCAACTCAGTGATCCAGGCAGGCACTATTAGCCAATTAGAAGAGGCAATGAAAATGAAACTTTAAACACTCAGGGAAAATGACTGTAATAATATTCAAGAAGGTAATATGAAAAGTGTCCTCCTTAGTAACTCAGGTCCTATTTTTATACCATTCTTATAAAGGGGTCCTCAAAACAGAGAGATATAAGGACAGCATGATCTGTGATAACTCATGTTTGAATGTGATGTGACTGGTGACTGTTTCTTGTCTTCTATTTTGGGATCACCCAGTTCATTCATTAAACACACAATAACTGCCCTACATTTTACTTGATCAAAAATTTTAGCTTCTTGAGAAAAGTGCAGTTCATTGAATGGCTAGAGAAATGAGCAGGTCTCATCTAAACTGGATTATAAATTCCTTGAGGGTGTGTCTTTCCAAGCACACTTTTTGTCATTTTCTATATTTTTGAAATAAGTAGTACTAAATTTAAAGCCAAGAAATGTACATGAAAATGCCTATTCTGCCATAGTGCAATAATTGATACTCTCTGGACAGCTCACATGATCAAAAATGTATTATAAACATAATTGCTTCCATGGGTGATGGGGTTAGGATCTGGAGGGTTTCTAACACAATTCTATCACCTTCATTGTTATTATAGACAAAACACAAAATTGGTATAAGGGAGAGATAAACAAAATAAATCAGAGTTAAATGAGCAGCCTGCCACACAGCAAAGAAGTGATGTATTCCCAGACTGTGCTAGCCACAGCTTTTTCATTTTTCTTATTTTGGTGTAGTTCTTGATTGTAATTGTTATGATCAAAGATATCTGTGTTATGCAAAACATGCTCCCTAATTAGCCAATTGTCTTTCAAGCAATTCATGTTAAGAAAACTTGTTCTGAGGAAGAATTGTCTGTACTTAATACCAATAAATGGAAGTGTGGTTCACCTCATTCTAAATCTTTTAAGATGATGCAGCCCATCCTCCCAAGCCTTTCAGAGCCTCTGATTGTGACTATTCATCCTATTTTGGTTCTCTACCTTGAGCCTCAGTCTCCCCTCAAGCCCCTGGTTAGGCATCCTGATTTCAGACTTAGCACCTCAGAAGCATCTCCAAGAAATGGTCTCAGGTACTCTGTCCAGCCTCAAGCATCCTAACCAGGGATGAGAAGAGATTTGTCCCTGAGCACTTGCCACAGTACCTGAAATCTGCCAGTCTTTGCCCAATTCTCTCCTTTTAGGGGAGGGATACTGTGTAGGTGTGACCTGTAAAGAATGCTCACCAGCATTCTCAATTCTTTTCAGACTAATCTGTAAATTACTCATTGATATGAATGATTAGAACAAGACAGATTCTTGTCCCTCTGTGAGGTTTGATCCAATCTAGTTTAGAAGAAAAGATTTGCACTAGACTAGAATTTCTTCCCATATGGTGATTCCATAACCTATTCTTATCAGTGCTTGCAACTAGAGAACCAAGTTATTTTGGGTGAGGATTTGTGGTTTACAGCTCAATTCCTTTAGTGTGAACGGCAATGCTATTTATAGCTATCTCATTTTATTGCTTTAATTTATGTATCTGAAAGAATCTGCTCTAATTGTGGGTGATTATCAGAAGGGAAATGTGCTCTCATGCACCTCAGGGGATTTGTTTGTGGGCCTATGGTTTTAAATAGCCCATTTATTCCTTAGTGGGTAGAAAATCAATTTTATGGATCTTCAAACATATATAATAACCATCATAAATAGAAAAGTTAAATATTAAAGTGGTATTAGCACATTATACATTTGCTTTACTGATTTTTCCTTTTGGTCTGTAAACAACTAACTATGTTTCTACTATGTACTTCCAAGGGTATTTCTAGTGTAATACAAAACAAAGAGATATTTTGCCCCCCTCTGTAGATTGCTGGGAGTAGTTGAGACCAGTTAATGGCACTGATGTGGAGACACAAGGCCGCAAGCAACAAAGAAGACTCTCCAAGGCATAAGAACGGTAGAGTTGAATTTCTACTTGCTGCAGGTGGCCTTATGGAAATTTGATATGTCCAAGCAAAGCTCACCAGCCCTGTCAAGAGGCATTTGATATGTACACCTTTCCAATCTGGTTTTCTCACTGATACTAGAGTTGTATTTCTCAATCAAAATTTAGGTGAGAATATTATTCTGCTCAAAAACTGGAATGCATTTTTGTTCTTAAATTCCTAGCATGATTCTTTATCTATACTGTTTCCCCAGCAATGCCATATTCCCCAACACTCTAGGCCTTTCTTATGTAATTTCATCTGACCCTAATGTCATTGTCCCCAATCAAAACCCTACTCACACTGAAGGATATTAAATGGCATCACATTCAAGAAAACTTTTCTGATCAAAGTTAGCCCTCTCCAATCAAAATCAACCTTCCTCCATCCTCATTTGCAACCTATTGGTTATTTCATTTTGTACATCGTGCCTAGTTGCTGACATAATTACATTGTTCGTTAATTACATAATTACATTGTTCGTTAGCTTGCATACTTCTGAAATTCAGATTATCTCATTTCTTTGTGTATGTACCATAAGGTTCACAGGTATCTTCCGCATATAAGTTGTGAAGGAAAAGTTGAGTAATTGCTATGTGAGCACAATACTGAGAGGTGGGATGACCATCTCGTTCTAAGCCTATAAAAGGGAAACTTGGACTTTAAAGCTGATTGAAGCCTGAGCCACCCCTCTCAGACAACTGGCGTGGTAACCGATTAAAGAAGCAAGTTCAATTGGGTACAGTGGCTCATGCCTATAATCCCAGCACATTGGGAGGCCAAGGCAGGAGGATTGCTTGAACCCAGGAGTCAAAGACCAGCCTGGGCAACAGAGAGAGATGGTTTCTTAAAAAAAAAAATTAAGTAGCTGATTTTGGTAGCTCACACCTGTAATCCCAGCTAGTTCGGAGGCAAAGCCAGGAGGATTGCTTGAGCCCAGGAGTTTGAGGCTGCAGTGAGCTATCATCATGCCACTGCCTCAACAACAGAGTGAGAACCTATCTCTGAAAAGAAATAAAAATAAAAAATAAAGAAACAAGTGCTTTTTGACACAACAAACAGCGAGTTCCATTTTTCTCAAAAGGGTAAGAGAAAAGCCAAGCTAACGGAAGAAATAACCTTTTTTAGATGTGAGTTTAGACGGTGTCCTCTTTGACAAAAAGGTGAGTACTTGTTAGGTAACCAGTGAGGAAATCAACTGTAGCTCTCATGGTGGGGAGACTGAACAGCCACTTTTATCCTCATTCAGAGGCCTGGAGCCCATCCCTCCCCTCCAGAGCTGACTGAATAAATAGCAGTGCCCCAGAGAACAATTTGTCAAAGCTTGAAGACCTCAAGCTTTCAAGACCCAAAAAAGGTTTCTCTGGACAGAGCTTCCTCTTCCTTACGTGGAAGGAATTTCCCCAGTTACAGGATGGGGCTTTAATGGCAGTGCAGAGAGATGGAGGGAAGAAAGCACGGAAGGATGGATCTCCAGAAGACAAATTCCGTTTAAAGCCCAGGTCAGGAAGGACCTCTCCTCAGGTGGAACAAAGGAATGTGGATAGAGCCACAGCCAGCACTTCTCACACTGCCTTGTGGACAGATCCTGAGAGCTGACCCTCCCTTGAGAAAAAGCAACACCAACACAAGAGTTCCCACAGTCACTGAGGCCCCATTTCGTTTGGCCAAGTAGAGACTGACAGGCCAATAGGTTGGGCAGAGACAGAGCTGGAGGGGACTTTGCCCCCAAGTGGGTTACCAGAAGGGTCCTACCTGGTAATGGCATTAATGAGGAGACTCATGGCCAACAGAAGCAGGGAACATGATGAGCCACAGAGATGGCCATGCTGGAGTCCCTGATTGTGCCATATGTCAACAGGGAACAGCCTGAACAATTTAACAGGAGGGGCCCCATCATTCTCTGGTGAGGAGGACTAGGGATTCCGATTTAGGGTGCCACAGTTAGACTCTTTGCTGAAATAAATCATTTGTGTAATGAGAGAAAGCGAAAAATATCTATGTGGAGGCCATATTGAAGAGAGCACTGCAGACCATCTGATCCCCCTTTCCAGCTGGCTAGCGCCAGAGCGTTGTTCCTCTGCTGTGTTAAGTTTGCCAGGGGATGTCACATTCTACACTGTACGGAGCTGGATTCCAAAGGCACCTTTTTAGAAGCTCAATTTAAAGCCAAGCAGGTGCCCAAACTCACTCTCAATCTGAAAGTGCCAGGCAATAAGAAATCTAGGGATGAGGAGGCTGGGCACGGTGACTCACGCCTGTAATCCCAGCACTTTGGGAGGCCCAGGTGGGTGGATCACCTGAGGTCAGGAGTTCAAGACCAGCCTGGCCAAGATGGTGAAACCCCGTCTCTACTAAAAATACAAAACTTAGCTGGGCATGGTGGCGGGCACCTGTAATCTCAGCTAGTCGGGAGGCTGAGGCAGGAGAATCTTTCTCTCTTTTTTTTTTTTTGAGACAGAGTCTCGCTCTGTTGCTCAGGCTGGAGTACAGTGGCGCAATCTTGGCTCACTGCAACCTCCGCCTCCCGGATTCAAGCAATTCTCCTGCCTCAGTCTCCTGAGTAGCTGGAATTACAGGCGCCTGCCACCACGTCCGGTTAATTTTTGTATTTTTAGTAGAGACGAGTTTTCACTATGTTGGTCAGGCGGGTCTCAAACTCCTGACCTCGTGATCCACCCGCCTCGACCTCCCAAAGTGCTGGGATTACAGGCGTGAGCCACCGCACCTGGCTGAGAATCTCTTGAGCCCAGGAGGCGGAGGTTGCAGTGAGCCGAGATCACTCCACTGCACTCTAGCCTGGGTGACAGAGCAAGACTCCGTTTCAAAAAAAAAAAAAAAAAAAAGGAAAGGAAAAAAAGAAACAAAAGAAAAGAAAATCTAGGGATGAGGCAGCATAGGACGGAAGGTTTGAAGTGCCAGATGGGGGATGCTCTGAGGCAAAGCATATACCTTGTTTTTCCAGTGAGCCAGGAATCTGGATAAAGAGAAAACTCAGTGGAACTGACTTAGCCTGAAAAACATGCTGGCCTAGGGAATTTGGATTGTATTTTATTAGCAGTAGAGAGTTGTTGACATTGCTTGTTGTATTGTATTTCGTTTTTCTTTAGCAGAGAAAAGTAGTGTTGAGAGAAATTTTTCTGGAAACAATATACAGAATGGAATGGAAAATAGAAAAAAAGAGAGGCTGAAAATGCATGAGATGAAAGGGACTGAACTAAGGAATGATGATGGGACTAGAAAGAAATAGGTGTGTGTGTGTGTGTGTGTGTGAGTGTGTGTGTGAAAATACAAATGAAGAATAAGCAGGCCTTCATATCTGACTAAACATGAAGAGAAAGATAAGTTTCAAAGATGACTCAGGGTTCAAGTCTGAGTGAAGACAAAAATCTTGGCACCATTTAGGAGTAAGAATAGTTGGCGTTTCTATCGTCTCCTCCTTCAAGTTTATTCTAAACGTATGTTGGTGGGAACAGATCATTTTATGAAAGTTGATAAGCTTACAATTTTTGAATCAGACCATTGAAGCAGGAAAAAGGAAAGAATAAAGCTTTTTCTTAATTACAAAATTCTTCCAACTAGATAGGGAAGATAATGTAAGGGGAGCCCAACCAAGATATATCAGTCATTCAAGCCAATATTACTTAAATACTGTTTCATATGTTTAGAGGGAAAAATGAATTTTTATTAACAAAAGTTGTACACTTTTTTATGTTCAAAAGAGTTGATTTGTTATTTGAACTGTAGCATAAGATTTTCACATTTCAGTTTTTCCATTACTCATGTCAATAATATCAATCAAATTTTGTTTGGCTGAATCAATTGGCACTTACTTCATTTTAGAAAAGAACATTTCCAATTTCAATCAGCTTTCAGTTACACAGCCGTAAAATTAATTATTTGACCCAACAGATATCCAACACTGCTTTATTTGATTTTTCCATATCATAATCAGGAAATAAAACATATTTTGTATAGGAAACTTGTTTTTTAGACAGAGTCTTGCTCTGTCACCCAAGCTGGAGTACAGTGGCACAATCATGGCTCACTGCAGCATTTAACTCCTGGGCTCAAGTGATCCTTTCAAATAACTGAGACTACAGGCACTTGCCACCACACCCAGCTGATTTTTATTTTTATTTTGTAGAGACAGGATTTTGTCATGTTGCCAAGGCTGGTCTTGAACTCTTAGACTCAATCAGTTTTTCCACCTCAGCCTCCCAAAGCCCTGGGATTGCAGGTATGGGCCACCATGCCTGGCCTGTAAAGGAAACTTTTGGAGAAACAGGAAAAAATACATTCATTTAGTGCTTTACTCCTGTAGCCCAATGTCAAAACTAAAAAAAAAAAAAAAAAAAAAAAGGCAAAAATTATCTAATTTTTCTATAGATTTTTCCCCTCTCTCTCATTAGTCTTCTTCTGCAGTTTTTTTTTTTGTTTTGTTTTTTTTTTTTTTTTTTTTTTTTTTGAGTAGGAAACTTCTTGGGAGTTCTATTACAGGTTTAAATTTTAGACTGAAACAAATTACTTGTTTTGCGTATATGGCACACTGTTATACCTGTAGCTGATTGAGACCTCAGAAGACTGTCAGCTGATCTCACATGATATGGTTTGGCTCTGTGCCCCCACCCAAACCTCATCTTGTAGCTCCCATAATTCCCAGGTGTTGTGAGAGGGACTCAGTAGGAGATAATTGAATCATGGGGGTGGGTCTTTCCCATGCTGTTCTCTGGTAGTGAGTAAGTCTCACGAGACTGATGGTTTTAAAAATGGGAGTTTCCCTGCACAAGCTCTCTCTCTTTGCCTGCTGCCATCCATGTAAGACATGACTTGCTTCTCGTTGCCTTCCGCCATGATTGTGAGGACTCCCCAGCCATGTGGAACTATAAGCCCATTAAACTTATTTCTTTTATAAATTGCTCAGTCTCCGGTATGTCTTTATTAGCAGTGTGAAAATGGACTAATATATCGTGATTGAGACCCAACTTATAGTTGCAGTCTGCAACATGCATGTATATGTTGAAAGATATTCCTCAGAGATTTTTGTTTGGTATTTCTTCTCAAGAACACAAAGGAACAGGATAGCTAACATTTTCCCCATTATGCAAGGAATTCATTAACTAGCACAATATTCTCAATTTGTTATGGTGTGTCCATATGAATTCTTAAAGACTGGGGTCCCAACAGAGTAAAGAAGCTATTTACCTTTTAAACCACCTCTGAGTTTAAAATAATGTCTTTTGTGGGAAATCTTCAAAAATTAAACAGTTAGTTGGTTTGTTTCAGATAACTTTGTTAGGAAATCACATGAAAATGTGGCCAGTGCACTACCTGTGAGGCCACTGGTCACCAGCTGAGCTGAAGGTGGAGCTTTTTCTTCTGTTCTGTAGCTTTACATGGATAAAACCAGTATCTTCTCTCTGTCCCTAAGAAAACTACAGTTGTAACTCAGTGAATCTTTTAGTCCCTGATATTGGGAAATCCATAAAATGCAGATATCAAGAAAGTTCCTTCAGAAAACAGTGTTCTGGCGAGTTAGTTTGCTAAGACTGCTGAAACCAAGTACCACAGACTGGGTGACTTAAACAGAAACTTATTTTCTCACAGTTCTAGAAACCAGAAGTCTGAGATCAAGGTGTCAGCAGTGTTGGTAATTTCTGAGAGCTGTGAGGGAAAGGTCTGTTCCAGGTCTCTTTCCTTGGCTTGTAGATGGTCTTCTCCTTGTGTCTTCACATTGTCTTCTCTGTGTATGTATCTATGTCCAAATTGTCTCGTCTTCTAAGGATATCAGTCATATTGGATTAGGACCCATCCTAATGACCTCATTTTGAATTGATCACCTCCTTAAAGACCCTGTCTCCAAATATAGTCACATCCTGAGGTCCTTGGAGTTAGGACTTCAATATATGAATTTGGAGAGGGACGTAATTGAGCCCATAACATCTGGACACAAAGTTCTGTGGATCTTAAAGATCTACTCACTTTTAGTCCCTGTTTGAGTTACTGCAGGACCTTGTCCTATAGGGAAAAATGAGTCCTAAATGTGTTCCCACATCACAACAGCACTGCCCGACATGCACCCTAGCCTTTCTTCTACCTTTACTTCAGCTTCGCTTCGTTGCATCAGCTCCTCACAAAGCTGCTGGGAGAAGAAGGCTTGCTGTGGCCACCAGCCTCCAAGACCTCCAGAGTCCTTGTCCAGGGTGCAGGGCCCATGCTCATGGTTGCTGGTCCTGGGGGTGTCACAGCCATGCTCCCAACCACACCTGTCACCTGAGCTCCTGCATCAACTTGGCCTGTCCTCAAGCCTCACAAAGTTCTTTGAATAACTCGTCCAGCTCCAGGCTCCAACCCCCCACTGCACAGAGGACCCCAAACCTGCCTAGACTTGGAGAAGGAAGACTCCATTCTGCCCTGTCTAACCTCTCCTCCCTCTACCACAGCCTGTCCATCCTACAAAACACCCTCTTTCCTCTCAAGTTAAAGACAGAGACTTGAATCCTGAGCAGTAGAGACAAGCAACTTCTGGTATGTGAATCTATGTCGGGGTGGGAGTGGGAGACAGTATGGGTGGGTGGGGGCGTGCTGTGTGGTGAGGAGGTGTGTGGCATGTTTGCAGGTATAAAAGGTCATTTTAGAACAGAATTTAGGTCAGCCTGTAGCCATGTAGGGGAGGGAGGCTCCCCCTTAAGTTCCTTTTTGTCTGGGCCTGAGAATTAAATTCACACAAGACAGATCAACTGGAGAAAAGCATACCAATGAATGTAACAGATGTTTTACATGGCACGGGAAACTTGTAATGAAATGAAGACCCAAAGAAGAAATTAGAGTCAATTACTTATATACTGAATTGAACAAAAGATTGGACCAAGCAAGTTGTGAAGAAGCAACTAGATTTCTGGGAAGACTTAAAAAATAAGAGTGACTTTAACAAGGTCTTCTGGTCTCAACTTCTCACCTTTGATGATAAGAATGTTGCCTTTTCTTTTTGTATAGGAGGGTGTCTTTCAAGTGGGAATTTCATCTCCTGCTTTGTAAAAACAGAAACGAAGTCAGAATGATCTACTTGCACCTGCTTATTTTCAAGTGTCTTTAATTCAAAATAGTCAACATGTGAGAGTGGCATATTTTTAACTCCTTCATCATCTACAGATATGGTGAAATGAAGAGAATCACAGAATCTGAAATAGAGTTATAAGAAATCCTAGAGATACTTTTACCAGTATCTTTATAGTTTAAGTAAAGAAACTGGGACACAGAAATATTGTGTCCAAGTTTACATCATAGTTTATAAAAGATTGAATACTCTAAGTCTAAAAGCTAAGACATGCAATGATCTGATACTACAAACTAAAACTGTGAAAAGAGTTCCATATGAAATTGCATTGGGGCCGGGCACGGTGGCTCATGCCTGTTATTCTAGTACTTTGGGAGGCCGAGGTGGGTGGACCACTTGAGACCAGGAGTTTGAGACCAGCCTGGGTAACATGGTAAAACCCACTCTCTACAAAAAAATATAAAAAATTAGCTGGGCATGGTGGTGCACACCTGTAGTCCCAGCTACTCAGGAAGCTGAGGTGGTAGGATCACTTGAGCCTAGGAGGTTGAGGCTGCAGTGAGCCATGATTGTGCCACTGCACTCCAGCCTGGGTGACAGAGTGAGACCCTGTCTCAAGAAAAGAAAAGAAACTGTGCATTGGAGTATCTGTCCAGTTCATAGCGTCTTCCTTAAAATTCCCTCTTCCCATGCCCAAAGTGGATGAATCTCCATTCCACTTTCCACAGTTGGCTGAACTGGACTGGACACCTGGCCTAGGATAAGGCAATCAGAGTCCCTTCTCAGGGAATTTGGAATTAGACTTGGAGATAGACAGTGGCAATTGATGTAGCTAGACCCAGTGGCAAGGTCAGATTCGCCACTGTCCAATGGTATCCAAGCACGGGGCAGTGGCACTCTTTCCCCACAACACTAGCCCTACTCTGGGATGAGACTTGCCCTCTGTTGGGTAAGGCTTAGGAATGTCCTGCTCTGTTCAAAAGACTGCTTGTCCTCAATGGCCTGAACAGATGGAGATCCGCTAATTCCTGAGTCCAGGAAGCCCTTTTTTGCTGGATAGGCCAAGGGAATGTGCTGGCTGCTGCCCGTGGAATAACTTCCATAGGTCACAAAGCAACAAAACCCAGCTAACTGTGACACTTTGGCAAAAAGGACCGGGGCAGTGTGGGCTCACTCCACAGGTGCTCCTTGATCTGTAGGTCTGGCTAGGCGCCCCCGTGTGCCTCCCAGCCCTGGGGAGTGAGGTACTCATAGTCTCTGGGTGCCAACTCTGTCTTCATCCATATGGCTTCCCCAAGATCCTGTTCCTTTATCCCCAGGACTCCACTGACCTCACCTCTCCTACCCCCTGGGGAGAGGATGGTCATAGTCAGGGACCTCTTGCAGCCTCTTTCTAATGTATTATTGTTAGGACGGAAATTGTATACCTTGTTTCCTTCAAGGTCTTTCCTTTCAATTCACAATCCTTTCAGCAAAACCCACCTCATTCTTTAAATCAAAAGCTTTGGCTTTCAGAACTATTGTTTCTGATAGGTTCTTAGAAAAGAGTCTGTTTTGGCCGTGTGCAGTGGCTTACGTCTGTGAACCCAGCACGTTAGGAGGCCAAGGTGGGTGGATCACTTGAGGTC
Source organism: Macaca thibetana thibetana (assembly GCF_024542745.1). Taxonomy (NCBI): domain Eukaryota; kingdom Metazoa; phylum Chordata; class Mammalia; order Primates; family Cercopithecidae; genus Macaca; species Macaca thibetana. The sequence goes on from NC_065589.1 coordinate 52,134,162, forward strand.
AGGAGTTTGAGACCAGCCTGGTGAAACCCCATCTCTACTAAAAATACAAAAATTAGCAGGGCCTGGTGGTTCATACCAGTAGTTCCAGCTACTCGGGAGGCTGAGGCAGGAGAATCACTTGAATCCAGGAGGCAGAGGTTGCAGTGAGCCAAGATAGCACCACTGCACTCCAGCCTGGGCGACAGAGTGAGACTTCGTCTCAGGAAAAAAAAAAAAACAAACCTATTTTGTAACAGGTGCCTGCCAACAACAACAAACAAGCATTGGCTGTTTCTTTATTTTTGCATACCAGCTCTAGCTAACCACTCTAATTCCCTTTAAGTCAGTGTGGACGGCTCTGGGTGAGCACAAGGAAATGCAAAACAGAAGCGCACACATGCACACACACACATTAATATTTTAAGAAATTACTTCGCTATGTGGGTGAACTCACTATGGTTGGCAGTCATATTTCACCTTGTAAATTAGGGAGAGGGTATAAGCCAGTTTACAGAGATGATCATGAAGCTGACTCACAAAGACAAACAGAGGAGATGGTGAGGCCAAGAATAGTGGCTCATGCCTATAATCCTAGCACTTTGGAAGACTGAGGTGGGCACATTGCTTGAGCTTAGGAGTTCGAGACCTGCCTCAGCAACGTGGTGAGACCCCTGTCTCTACAAAAAAATACAAAAATCATCCAGACATGGCGGCGTGTGCCTGTAGTCCCAGCTACTTGGGAGGCTAAGGTGGAAGGAGCCCTTGAGCCTGGGAGGTCGAGGCTGCAGTGAGCTGAGATCATGCCACAACCCTGCAGCCTAGGCGACAGAGTGAGACAAACAAAACAAAACAAAACAAAACAAAAACAAACAAACAAGCAAAACCAGAGGAAACAGTGGAAAGAGAACTGTCTGGGTTCCTGACACTTTTTAAATTCCCAACTTCAGTCTAAGTAGAGCTGTCCTTTATCCCCAGATCCTTAAACATCATTCTATTCTTAAAATAAATTTATAATTTTTCTTAAGCTAACTCGAGTTTATACTTTTAGCAACCGGAACAGTGCTAATTAATACAGTTTCATGGTTGCAAAGCTAAGCTACATTTTCCCAACTGTCTTTAAATATCGCTATAGAGATGAACACTAATAGTTAAATGGTCCTATAACTTTTGTTATAAAAGTGGGTATTTATTGCCCCTCTAGTTAACATTTCCCTGATGAAGATTTCAGAATGTGGTTGTAATTAGTCTTACATGTTGGTATCCACCTGGAAAGAGCTATGACAAAGACAGACTCTCTCTGCCCCTCTTGTTAAATGGTAGTTGAACCATTAAATGGTATGAACGTCTTCCCCAGGTAAAGTCTTCCTCTGTGTGTTGGGACCACGGGAGCAAGCATCAGAGGTCGGTGCTTAGCCGGCCGCCATGACGCTTCTGATGCCATTGACTCTCTCGCTTTGATTCAAGGTCTGCCACATGCTAGGGAGGAAAGTAATTTCCCTCTTTATTATTTTCACTCTGCCCCGACGCTTTCGTTTTAGGGAACCAGTGCAAGCCTCCTTCTTGGGAATTTTGCTCCCATGGCTCCTACTAATCGCTAGCAGGCAGTGATACAGCCAAATTTCTCCCAGCTCACTGAAACCTATTCCTGCCTTAAACTGGAGCAGTCAAATTCTCCCTGCAGAGAATTTGGAATTGGGTTTTAGAGACTCTGGTCAGTCTTGATCGGGGTTTGGATAGAAAGTTATTGTCAGGCTGGACTGGGCAACCGTGAGTGTCTTGCAACAGACATTGCTGGTCTGAGAGAGACAAAGCAAGTGTGCAAAGGGAAGGGAGAATGAGGAACCACTCTGCCTCTCAGAGAGGTATGCAGAGGACCTTTGCTTCTGAATTCCCCAGCTTCTTGGACTCCAGTTCCTCCTGAGGCTGGGCTGTACTTTCTGCCCTGGGGTTCCTTAAGATGCCCTTCTATTCTTCTCAAAAACTTCCCTGTGCTTAAGCTCGTTTGAGTGGGCTCTATGCCATTCAATCACAGAGTCTTGCCAATAGCTCACTATAGGGGTCATTCTATAATTGATAGAGTATGTGACTGTCACTCATTCACGTGATTCTCAAAACAGGTAACATTAAAGAGAGAAAAAGAACACAATTTAAGTTAATTTCTTCCCTTTCCATGTATCTCTTCAGAGTAGAAAATGGCATCTGGATGTACTGACTTTCCTTTTTAATATGAACAGAGACTTTAGAATTCATTTTACAAAGTTGTATTATATGGCCAGGCACAGTGGCTCATGCTTGTAATCCCAGCACTTTGGGAGGCCAAGGCGGGTGGATCATTTGAGGTCAGGAGTTCAAGACCAGCTTGGCCAACATGGTGAAACCCCGTCTCTACTAAAAATACAAAAATTAGCCAGGTGGTAGTGGCGTGGACCTGTAATTCCAGCTACTAGGGAGTCTGAGGCAGGAGAATCGCTTGAGCTTAGGAGATGGAGGTTGCCTTGAGCTGAGATTGTGCCACTGCACTCCAGCCTGGGTGACATAGTGAGAAAAAAAAGTAGCATTATATATTAGTTGTAGGCATAAATGTGAGAACCAAAAAATTATCAGTGCTTAAAGTATGGGATGACAGATTCAGCAGTTCTGATTTTAAATAATATTGAGGCCATCAGATCCTTTCTCTCACAAATATCAGGTATTTGTGGAGTGACCCTGTGCTTAGTAGTGTTTCAGAAAGCTCCTGACAACTGTAGGAGTTGGGCTGAACTTTAATGAAGAAAAAGCTAACTGAAAATGGAATGTCATCTTTGTCCAAAGTAGATACAGACAGTTTGACTGTAGCTTTCCTAGACAATTAAAGCTAGAAGAGATCAAACAGGGCCTCTTAACCTGGATTTTATTATGTTTTGGGTGAAATTTATGCAAAAGTTGAGGCTTAAGTGCATGCACTGTTATAAGGAAAGGAGTAATGTGTTTCATCACCTAACCAACAGGGTACGTGACACAAGAGTTAACAACCAGTTAAAGCCCAATCTCTTTTTAACAGAAAACTGAGGCACGGCAAAAATGTGACTTGATAAGTCACACATAAATACAAATGGCCGAGTCAAAGACTGAAATCCACACATCCAGAACATTATCCAGGGTTCTTCTGCTGTATGGCAGTGCCTACTGAGTGCTCAAATAAAAGCCTCTTTAACGTGGGATTGTAACGAGCAGGCAAAGCATGCTCTTCAATGGCAAGACAAAGCTTGCTGACTCCAAGAATTTGTTTTCCTCAATAAATATTAGCAACAACTTAAACGTTTATAAGATTCATCTCATGGATTCTTGGGGATATGCATGGAATCAGATGAGAAAGTATCTGCACCCCCTAAAAGGCGGTTACAATTTTACAGCATCTTTATGTCTTGTATATGCCACGATCTCACCACAATCTCAGGATTTAGAGGGCATCTTTTATGATTCACATCTTACAAATGAGATAACTGAAGCTCAAAAAACTTGAATGACTTGCTTACAGGTCTCATGATCTGAAGATAAAACTACTTGTAAAATGAAGGTTTTTTGACTCCCTGTCCTTTGAGCTGTAGCACATGGCTTTGAACTTCCAAAGTGCTCCTCTCTGGATAAGAAAAATGCAGCTGTAGATATGGGGATACAAAATGATTTGATAGCAGTCAAATAAATAGTAGATGAGCCAGGACTCAAACTCCTGTTTCCTAAATTATCTCTAACCACTAATAGTAAAAAGTTTGTGTTTATATTGTTGTTGTTTGTTAAGTAATAAAAATCTCACCTATCGGAGAAGAAGGGTGCTGCAGGGAAACAAGACCTGTACTAGGGAAACAGGGACCTGGGGTCTCTGGCTGTGTCACTTGTTGACTGTGTGAGACCTTTGACAAGTCACTTAACAGCTGGGCCTGGATTTGCTTTGGGAAATGGGACAGGTGACCTCAACATTCTACACTCTTTCAATAGGAAAGGCTTTTTTGATTCTTCTGTGTATCATCGCCCATGTGATAATGTGGCAGAATTCGCATTCTGGTGCCCTATCTGCAGTCAAACAAACAAAATGGACACGTTGTGAGATATTTTTGAGAGAATGAAGTGAATTTTGAAAGCCATTTTTATTAAGTTAAAAGTAGCAAACTATGAAGGATGAGAACAATCAGTCTAAGTTCTTTAACTCAGGAGTCTTCATGAGTTAATTCCCTTGCAACTTAGTTCAAGAATAGTGTATCGTAGGCTACTAAAATTTTAAAATTTGATAGCTCTTTACTTCCAATTCCAACATTCTTTGAGTTTTAGTGGGTTTTTTCTTCCCCAAATATGTGGTTGGGCACATACTGTTTTCTAGGGTTTGTCATGTATACATTCACTCTCTTTGATGGGAGAAGCTAGAAGCAGATGTAGTTTACTTTCATGGAATAAATGTCATAAAAATTCATCATTTCTGTGAGATCAGGAAGAATATGTTTAGGTTGAACTACTGCTATTAAAGTGTTCTGATCATAAGTCAAACCTGCTCTTAACAGGAGAAAAACAAGTCTACTTTAGAGGCTTAAACATATTTCAAGTCCTTTTTTAAACAATCAATGGTGAATTGTTAGTGTTGCCTTCTAAAACTTCTCTTCATGCCTTGATTTTTACTACATATTTTTGAAGCCATAACAACTGCAGGTACGCAGTAATAAGATGAGCAAAGTGTTTTAAACCAAAGAAACACAGGCTAGTATAAACAGCCAGATGTCAGTGAAGGTTTCCTGGTGTCATGGGTCAAGAGTCATTAACAGATTGCGGTTAAAAAGTCATTTTACTGAAATTTATGGAAAAACAAAGAAAATAAAAACATGTTTCCTTTTACTCTAATTCCCTGTGCTGTAAAGTTTAGGTGTTGCCTGATCAGTTGTTCTATGGGATTCTTCTTTGACCTTTTTAGGTACAGACAGTGCAAAGGTGGCATGCCTAGTGAGCTTGGATGTGTCAAACAGCTGTAAGAACATCTCTCCAACCTTCTCTGTATAAAGGAGGAATGTGGTGTTTATTGAGGAATAGGCAACCCTTACATTTGAATAAAAGATGCCATATACTGAGTCCATTACTCATTTTCATATTCTTCCTTTTTACTTCTCTCAGTATGCTGTGTTTTACTTTAGTAAATTAAACTATTGCATCAATTATTCTTCCCAGTTTCCCTGTTTGGTAGCACTCTCTTAACATTCTTAAAGTTACCTGTAGGCTCTTTAATAATCCACTTCCACAGCCTGTTCTCACCCTGCTTGACTCTTACCTAGTTTGACTTTCCCAATACCCTCTATTCTGTGACTTCGTGTCTGTTCTTCTAGGATGTTTTTCTCTCTTGGTTGTCCTCCCATTTCTCTGACTGCTCTTTCTTGATATCCTTGATGGTTTTAGTTGTTGTTCCACCTATCCCATATAGTTAATATTTCCCAGACACCTAGCCTTACCCATCTTCTCTTTTATTTTCCTGTTGTCTCATTCACTCCCATGGTTTCAGCTGCCAATTAGGAGACTCCAATGACTATCAAATCTAAGATCCTGGTCTTGACCTGAATTCCAGGCTTTCCTGATCTCCAGACTTTTGTCTCCAAGTGAATCCTAAATAGCTCCACTGAAATAAACTGAAGGCCTCTCAAACTCCACAGGTCCCAAATAGAATTCATTTTCTCCCTCACTGTGGAAGGCAGTCTCCCAGGTGGCCCCCAACGGCACCCATTTCCTGGTACGCATTCATGTCCTGGAGTGGAAGCAGAGAATGAGTCTGAGTAGTGAGCAGCTTATAATGCTTTATTACATTCTTTGTATTTGTTCAGGATAATGCTTGTCTGTTTTAGATTACAACTGTTTCAAGCTCAACAATCATATTTTAATTGGTTCTTATGGTCACCTTGTCCTTAGATGTGCCTAAAAATGTTAATGAGGATAATTTTTTGTTGTGTTGAGGAAACTCTTGAGTTTTTAAAAACATTTCTCCATCTTAAAAACAGAGGCAGGGCGTGGTGGCTCAAGCCTGTAATCCCAGCACTTTGGGAGGCCGAGACGGGCGGATCATGAGGTCAGGAGATCGAGACCATCTGGCTAACACGGTGAAACCCCGTCTCTACTAAAAAATAGAAAAAACTAGCCGGGCGAGGTGGCAGGCGCCTGTAGTCCCAGCTACTCGGGAGGCTGAGGCAGGAGAATGGCGTAAACCCGGGAGGCGGAGCTTGCAGTGAGCTGAGATCCGGCCACTGCACTCCAGCCTGGGCGACAGAGCGAGACTCCGTCTCAGAACAAAAACAAAAACAAAAACAAAAACAGACCTCTAATGGCCAGGCACAATGGCTCCCAACTGTAATCCCAGCAATTTGGGAAGCCAAGGTGGGAGGATTGCTTGTGCCAGGGGTTCAAGGTCAGCCTGGGCAACATAGTGAGACTCCATCTCTAAAAAAAATTGAAAAAATTAGCCAGACATGGTGGCATGAGCACCTGCAGTCCCAGCTGTTGAGGTTGGGGTTGCAATGAGCCGTGGTTGCACCACTGCTCTCTTCAGCCTGGGTGACAGTGAGAGCCTGTCTCAAAACAAACAAACAAACAAAAAAACACAAAACAAACAAACAAAAAAAACAAAAAAAAAAGACCCTCAATTTAAGAAACAAGTAAAATACAATATTTATATTTAATTTTGAATTTCTCTCGAGTCATCAGTATCTATGCTGCTGTGTTGCTGCTTCCTCAGTCCCTGCACAACTGTCTCATTAGGGCCGTCACACTGGCCCACATCAAGGAACTGGAGAAAACCTGTATTTTTAAAATGCACAATCTGATTTTTCCTTCTCATTACAGACAGAAACCAGAGCAGAAATAATACTTATCACCTGCAAACTGATTTCTTCTCTAGGTATCAATGAGTTCCTAAATCTTTCGGTGCAGTTTCTCCTTTCATAAAATGAGGATAATAGCGCCAAATTTGTTGGTTTGTGTAAAGGATTAATTAGGTCACAACTAATGATAAAGATAGCCTTGCAACTTTTAAATAAAGGTGTTATTTATAGAATTTTCCACTTAGCGCAAGAAAGGAGAATAGTCTAGACTTCACAATTGTAAAATTGACTTGTCTCCTTTGCAATTAATAACTAATTTGTGAATGAAATTTGGAGATGCAAATTAAGTTAAACCATAGTTTGAAACCTAGCTAATTTGTTTGTTTCCTTCATTTAATTCCCCTTCCTCCTTGCCCTCTAAATAACACATACAAAAGACACCTCAACCATTAATCATGGGGTTCTTTAAGGTTTCTTTAGGCTAGGCACAGTGGCTCATGCCTGTAATCCCAGCACTTTGGGAGGCTGAGGCAGGTGGATCACCTGAGGTCAGGAGTTTGACCAGCCTGGCCAACATGGTGAAGCCTTGTCTCTACTGAAAATACAAAAATTAGCCAGGCATGGTGGCATGTACCTGTAATTCCAGCTACTTAAGAGGCTGAGGCAGGAGAATTGGTTGAATTCAGGAGACAGAGGTTGCAGTGAGCCAAGAGCACACCACTGCACTCCAGCCTGGGCCAGAGTGAGACTCTGTCTCAAAAAAAAAAAAAAAAAAAAAAAAAAGGTTATCATGTATCTATAACTAACTTTGCTCTTGGTGGAGCTCTCTAGGAAAATGACTTTGAATTCTCAAAATTCCTCTACTCCAGCTTGAATCTTGTATACTCTCTTTGGTCAGTTATTTGTTGCTGCCTGCAGGACAGCCCTACTCACATATACCAACGACCCCAAAACTGAACTGACACAAGTATTATTGAGCACCAAACTCCCTTTCTTTCCTAAATTCTTTTTTGGAAAGTGATGCTACTATTCTTTTAACTAGGGTCACAACCATTAATTCTTTTTCTCCAATTGGTCGATATGTTCCTTTCTCATGAGCTAGACAATCTGTCATCAAGTCCTGCCTCTTCATCATCAACAATTTCTGTCTTCCTTTATTAGACATGAGTGTCCCTCAAGGGCAGTTCCTGACACTGTGCCTGGGCATTTTTAAGCAGGTGGCTTAACAAATGCTTGCTGAATGAATGAACGATTGAATAATTGCATATCCTTCACCCTTTTCCCCCTTGGTCTTTATTGTCACTGCTCAAGTTTGACCACCTGAAGAGTGAACAACCGCAACAGCTTCCTAGTCACTACCTCCACATAACATAGCCAGAATTAAGCCCTTTGGGGGCATCTTGGAACAGCTAATAAACCTTAAAATATTAGCTGAGCATGGTAGCGCACACCTATAGTCCCAGCTATTCAGGAGGCTGAGGTGAGAGGATTGCTTGGGCCCAGGAGGCAGAGGTTACCGTGAGCCAACATTGCACCACTACATTCGAGCCTGGGCAAGAGAACAATACCCTGTCTCAAAAAACAAAAACAAACAAAACAACTTCCAATTGCTTCCCAGATTGAATGAGAACTTTGTATGAGTTTCAAAGTATTTCCTTTAGTAGGCACTCTTTTCTAGATGTTTTATATCTAATTAAACTTTTATTTGAATGTTCTGCTTTAGTGCATTACATTTTCCAGTGGTATTGGAATGTGTCTTTTCTGCTTCCCAACCTGGGCATTTCAGACATGCTAATCCCAAAGCCATGCAATGCCCTTTCAGTTCTCCGCCTCAGTAGCTGCCTTCAGAATGGCTTGATGTTTACTTCCTTTGGGAAGCCTCTGCTGCAGTCTAGCCACCACTAACAGCCAGCTGATCAGTACTCACATAAGGCCTAGTTTTTTCTACATGTGTGTATTCAAGCTTTATCTATATTTTTAAAAGTGTTTACCATGTAAAATGTCTACACATAGTACAGGCCACTCAGTTCAAAGGATATTTGACAGGATCGGGTGCTCAGGGACAAGTGACCGGCCCAAGTTCCTACTACTAGTTGTGAAGTAACTATTATCTCTTGAGACGTCTGTTTTCTCATCTGCGAAATGGGGGTGATAAGTAGCTCCTGGAGTTGCAGAGGATTACATGTAAAGCAGTTGGCCCAGTGCTAGAAATGGTGGATTTGTTATATAGCACTACCTACTAGATTAAGAATATAAGCCTGAGTTTTAAATCTTTTGCTTTGCAAGGCAGAACTAGATCCTGTCTTTTAAATAAGGAATCACAGAAAAAGTGACTTCACTTATAAGCCAGCTGTCACATACCTGTGACATGAAATGGAAAAGTCTTGAGAAATGGAATCCTCTCTTCTCACTTTTAAATATTAAAATATATTAAAGTTGTTCTTCTTTGAATAAATTACATAACCTCTAATTAATTTCCCCTTTAATGTTAATTTTTAAAGTGGAAATTGCCTTTTATTATCCTAAGAATTGGAATTAAGTACCTGGCTGTATCTGCGATGTCCCTATCTCAGTATACAAATTTTTCTGTTGCCTTCTCATCAGTAAAAATCAGAAAGATGTGGTCCAACTTGAAAGTTAGCCAATATGGTTGAACTAGCTTACAATCCCACCAACAGTGTAAAAGTGTTCCTATTTCTCCACATCCTCTCCAGCACCTGTTGTTTCCTGACTTTTTAATGATCGCCATTCTAAACAGTATGGCGATTCCTCAAGGATCTAGAACTAGAAGTACCATATGATCCAGCCATCCCATTACTGGGTATATACCCAAAGGATTAGAAATCATGCTGCTATAAAGACACATGCACACATATGTTTATTGCGGCACTATTCACAATAGCAAAGACTTGGAATCAACCCAAATGTCCATCAGTGACAGACTGGATTAAGAAAATGTGGCACATATACACCATGGAATACTATGCAGCCATAAAAAAGGATGAGTTTGTGTCCTTTGTAGGGACATGGATGCAGCTGGAAACCATCATTCTCAGCAAACTATCTCAAGAACAGAAAACCAAACACCACATGTTCTCACTCATAGGTGGGAACTGAACAGTGAGATCACTTGGACTCGGGAAGGGGAACATCACACACTGGGGCCTATCACAGGGAGGGGGGAAAGGGGAGGGGGGAGGGATGGCATTGGGAGTTATACCTGATGTAAATGACGAGTTGATGGGTGCTGACGAGTTGATGGGTGCAGCACACCAACATGGCACAAGTATACATATGTAACAAACCTGCACGTTATGCACATGTACCCTAGAACTTAAAGTATAATAATAATAAAAAAAAAAGAAAAAATAAATGAAGAGATGGTTTGAAAAAAAAAAAAAGAAAGTTAGCCAATATATGCAAAAGAAACTCACAAAAGAAAAGTAAATATATGAGCATTTTCTGATGATGGAAACATTGGTTGAATTCAGAAAGAAAATGAATGACCTAGTCCATTTTAACTGCTGATGAAAAACATGCTTACATTATGTTGTCAGGGATCTGGGGATGGAAAATACATATTTTTTGGAGGGGGGAAATAATGAAAATGATGAGACTCTGAAGAGCCTACAGTGTAAGAACATGCTACCAAAAAAACCACTTTGTCTTTTGGGAAGGATAATAGCAGGGTATGGTCGGTGCTAGACCACAGATGTTTGGTTTAACAGTTCAGTTGAAGACGATAGGTAGTCTCAGAAAATTATAAAACGTCTCTGCTGAAACAGTTACCAGTAAGATTCCACCTACGTGTGCACTACTTAACTAGCTTCCTACATACTGCAGCCTAAGTGACCTGCCAATATAGGGTGTCTGTGACAGTTACAAGAGAATGGCCATGCTTGCTTGGGATTATGTGTGGGTGTTGAACATGGCACTTTAAAAAACAAATTTATGAGGTGCAAACTTTTAATGCAAAGATGACTCACAAGGTTTCAGAATGTGTACATATGAAGCACATTCTAATTTATACCATCACTAGTGCTCACCCACAGCAAAACTAGGCTAGGTTGATTATCAAATTGTTTAGACTCACTGGAAATTCACAAAATTTGTCACTCTTAATAAGTGAGAAAAATTATTGGGTTCATATGTGGCACTACCATCTTGAACCAATGTGATGTACTTAATCTAAATCTACATTTTGCAACATTATGTTTTGATGGCAACATTCAACTATCACTACTTCTCAGAGACTGTGAAGAAGCCGATTCTTTTAATAAGTTAGAATGGAAAACTTAAATAGAATTGTATAATAAAGCAAACATTTCAATAGAAACTTCTAAAACTTACAACTGTATTTAGGTGGGTTTCTCAGTTTACATAAATGTAGAATAATGCTCTGTGCAGAGGAAGTTTTTTAAACATTTTACTGAAAGTTATTCTTTATTAAGATATTTAATAACTAAATTGACTAGAGTGCACTAAATACAAAGTCAACAAAAATTAGGAGAGGTAATTTCCCACTTTAGTGTCTTGATTGTGGTAATCAGTATACAATGTACTTGTATAAAAAACCATCACACTGTATACTTTAATATCTTTTTGTCAAATATTTTAAAATTAAAAGAATAAAATGGAAAAATAATGGTAACTAAGGATTTCATATGGATGTTAAAATAAGAACTGATTACTATTTTATGTGAGTCTGATGTTCCTTGAGGGTTTTATCCCAATTGCAAAAAAAAAAAAAAAAACCCAAAAAACTCATTAAACATTCCTTTAAGATGAAGTGCTAGAAGTTAGACCTTTAACATTATTGAAGCAATACTTTGAAAGTAAATCACTTAGCAGTCAGAATAACAATTTGGAAATTGTGACCAAATAGTCAAACACAGCTGGGAGACCTAGAATTCAACAGGACATCTTTTTAACACTTAAGAATTGTGTGACCTAACAGATGGGAAGACTATAGAAGAATAAGGCTTAATTAACCAACTTTGTAAACAGAACCAGTTCACAGTTCCCTTAAAAGTGATTAAGATTTGCTAAACTTAGTAAAGATTTGTAAGCTAAACTTAACCCTAAGCACAATACATTTTTGCATTCTAACTCTAATAAGTTGATTATGAACTTAAAAAATAAATTTCTGATTAGGTTTTTCTGCACAAAAAATAAAAAACACCTTCGAGGTGACCACAAAAAAAAGTCATAGGTCAGCAGAAACAGATGCCAAAAGATGTTTGTGTTTTTTTTTGTTTTTGAGACGGAGACTTGCACTGTCGCCCAGGCTGGAGTGCAGTGGCACGATCTCAGCTCACTCCAAGTTCCGCCTCCCAGGTTTACGCCATTCTCCTGCCTCACCCTCCTGAGTAGTTGGGAGTACAGGCGCCCGCCGCCATGCCTGGCTAATTTTTTTGTATTTTCTTTTTTTTAGTAGAGACGGGGTTTCACCGTTAGCCAGGATGATCTCGATCTCCTGACCTCATGATCCACCCACCTTGGCCTCCCAAAGATGTTTTAAAGGTTTAACTGTTGCATACTCAGTAAGAAAAATCCTAGCTCCAGCATTTTGCTTTTGATCACTTCTACGTGAAATAAAAATTGTCTTACTGGATCACTATGGACATAGTTAACAGTAAGGTTTTTGATATTAAATTGTATTTACAATAAAAATGTCAGGACATTGGATCATTCTTTTATTAACTTTGGAGGTCTGCTTACAAATTTCATTTATGAGGACATCCACAGATAACAAGCTTGCATTCCCTGAAACACCACCCATGCACAGCTGGACCATATGGTGGTGGCTTTTAGTAAAAGAACAACTACCGTATTTGGTCATTCAAGCTGTTACAAATATACAAGGTTTGTTCAATTCTAACTTCAGCTACTTACCAATTGAATTCACTTCCTAAAAGAGGCAGACCTTCTGGCTTCATCAGGTTGGTTAATACCTTGGTTTTCTTTTGAAGACTCGATGTAGTATATTAAGTGAAGTCACAAGCAAAATGGGCATTGTGTTAGTAATACTTAACCATTTGAGACCCAAGTGGGCAGACCTTAGGAAATTCCCTGCATACTTATTTAGCTTTTAAGTCTTAAATAGTGTCAACTATAGTTGTAAAGGTACACAAGGTGCTAGTAGTATCATAATTACCAAAGCCTAAAGCTTTCACCCAAGTGGTTTCACTAATTAAGGACAGATGAAAAGCACCTTTCCCCACTACCTTTTGACAGATTCAATAGATCGTCAAAGGAAGTATTACCCAGGCAAGCAGATCTGCCATGCAGTTTCAAAATAAAAGTGCAGTAATTCAACCAAGGAAAGAAAAAAAAAAAAAGGCAGCCTCAAAGAGAAATGTGCTGCCACTATGGCTTTTTATCAAATTCCACCTCTAAATGTTTTCAGTCCTGGCCGATCTCTTCTGAATCTCACTCACTAAAAGTGCTTTCTCTCACCTGTAAAGTGCCTGCTACCATAATGTCTGCCTAATACAGAATGCACTTAAACGTCAGCTCCTCATCCCAATATGTAAGGCACTGAAATTTTTATTTTTATGTGAGTGGTATTAGTTCCCATCCAACTAGGTTTTGGGCAAGGATCATGTATTTCATCTGGGGCCTTTACCTCTTCCCTGGCACCTAGCACAGTGCTTGGCACATTGATGATCTTCATTAATCTACAGAACTCATCAATACTTGTTGAAAGGCTCTTTCTGGTTCTTTACTACAGGTTAGCTCTATTTCATATAATTAGCCCATAATATTGAACCCAAATCACATTAATATTTTACAAATATGTATTATAGATGTTAAATCCTAATGTTCCTCCTTTTATTCATAGTTAGAAATGGCGGAGTTTTAAAAATGTCTTCATAAACTTCTCATAAATGAGAACAATATAAATTGACCTCTCTCTGCCAGACCAGAGTCTACTGAGAACCTGTTTACCAAATGACTTCTTAGAAATGACGGTAGCTGACAATACTTAGTTCCAACTTAAGACATAAGTTCTTGTCCCCTAATACTGAAACCCAGCTTAAATAAGCAGATAAGCGAGGCAGAGTGGGTTAATATTAGTCACTGGAAAACTGCTATGTAGAAAATGCTATAAACATAAATGTGTGAGGCACAGAAAATCTTTATTGCCACAGGAAGCAAGTGCACTCGTCCCACCTCACCAACAGCTTGAAGAGTCACAAAAACGTGGACATCGCACAATAAAGTGTAAGAGACTCAGGGAGAAATGGTCCCTTGGACTATATTGGCTGTAATACTGAGGTAACCAATTGACCTTGTTCAGTGAAAATACCTCTAACAAAATGAAAAAATCAACTAGTTATAACTTCCAATTCACATATACAATTCAAATAAAAATATATATTATTTGCTTTAATGTATAGCAAGTTTAATACATTAGTGTTTACAAAATAAAAACTGTATTCTACTGAAATTTTTCTTGTGCTTCCACCTTATCACTAAGCTTAAAAGACCAGAAACATAAGATAGTTAAGGAAACTTATTATGAATTTAAAGATGCAATGTGTGGGTCCACAACGAATGGATAAATATTGGAGGTTGGAAGATTACTGCATCTTTTAAAATTGTGGCTTATGAAAATCTACAAACTTGACTGTAAGACACAATTTAAAAAAAACAAAAAGTTTCAAAATAGATTAGAATACAGGAAACGTTTCATGAAACTACTGAGATACTAACCAGTGCTATGGCTAATATTAAAAACTGAACAGTCTATTGAAATCGTACTCATACTATTTCTACACACAGTGAACAATACAACCACAATAATCAACCTCAAGCTAGCAACAAAGTTGCAAGGTCCATAAGAAGCTTCTTCAGTGAGCAAAACACTATGACACAATTAAAACATTTAGGAAGGGGAAAAAAGCCTTTTAACAGTATAAAAGTTGTTTACTGGTGTTTCCTACTGTAAAGTACTTCTACAAATTAAAATGAAGAAGCAATTTATATATGTGACAGTGATCTGAGACTACAGTGCAGACATTTCATCTAACATTTGGCTGACAAATTTTAGTGTAACAGATTATGACTTAATATTTTTTACAGTTATGATCTAGAGCAGAACTAAAAACAAAAAAACACATACTCTCTTACTCTCAGTCTTAGAGTCAATACACTCTTCTCAGCAATATCTGGGTTTAGATGCATCTGTAGGAAGTAGGTAAAGCTGTCAGTTATCTTCTCTTAAACCAACAGAAAAAACGTATATTGGCAGATGTATGTTTTTTTACCATTATGAATTCCAATGTGAAATTCTCGTAAGTATGCAAGTATATTATTAACATGTAAGCATACTCCCATATATATGCATATGGTCCATTAGTTAAATTGGGGGAACTAAAAACATACTGTCAAGTTAAAATACATTTTAAGAAAAAACTGCATTCATAAATCTCAAAGGTGTAGAAAAATGAAATTGTAAAATAAATAATGAATATAGCTGTCAACTAAACTTCCATGGAAATATGCCTACAGATGTGGATGCAGTGATTGTCCACACTTGTGATGGCTGGGTGGGAAGATATTCCCTAGTGAAAGCATCTAGTCTCTCTGACTTCTCTACATAGAGAAGACTTTCTGGATATAAAATAGTACTTAATCTGTTACAGCCTTTGTTAACAGTCACCATCTTTCTAACATGTAGGGTTAACTTACTATGTCTTAATCTATTTAACACATTCTGAAATATCAATGTTTAAGTCAAAGGTTTTATACATGGGTCCACTTATTTCAAGTTCTCTGTCCAAGTAATAGCTTCCTATCTTTGAAACATCTCAAGTAGTTATTAATACAATCTAGGCCAACTAGTTTAAAAGATATTTTCTACTCTATTGCTCATCTTTTTAACTTTCCTCCACTCAAGTATTTATTGTGTAAACGTGCATTGATAACCAGATGTTATATGAGTGAATGCTAAACATTTCCTGTTAAACAAAATCAGTTTTATCAAATACTAAATCCACAATATTTTCCTTGGCTTAAACTGAGTATTTGCTTTCTATTTTTCCATAATCATTGCAATCTTGCCAATAACTACATCACTTAAGCTTTCTTTTTCACAACTGCAGGCAAAGATTTTAAACTCTGACATATATTTACGTTGAACACACAAAGTAGACAACAAAATTTCAAGTAAAATAAACTGTATCCACATCTATTGGACCAAACAGGTCTCAACATCTAGATTTTACTTCTATAAATTACACAAATACATCGTACATTCTTAAATAATGAATGCTTACAATATTGATCTGTAAGCCTTTCCATATAAAATGACTTAACACAGGAATGTGAATGAATCAATATTACTATTATAGATTGCAACACTCTTTTGATTTTCTCTTTTGTGGCTGTTGTTTTATCTTCCCAGTTTCCACAGACTACCGTACCAGTCCTTTTGCTTTGGCTATGAAATCTGTTTGAGCTGAATGAGGCAACACTGGTTATTAAGGCTTATTTCTATGATGGAGTATTATCCTTAAATCTGATGCCATTTCCAGAAAACGGTGAGAGAAATCACAGCTATCTTGAATCTTCAGGCTCTGTTTTGATGACTTTCTTTTCTAAGGTAAAAGCTGAGTGAGGGTAGTCTTTTAAAATCCCAAGGCTCTCTACATAAAAATGGAAACAAAGTGAGTTGATATTTTAAATCAATGGACTACAAAAATCAAAGTTTTAAAACAAACCCCCAAACTCCACACCACAGAGTATCAACTATTCATGATTCTGCAATTCCATATAAAATTTCTGTTCATAGAGCTATTAAGAGCTTGGATTCTGGATTTAAATTCAAACTCTGCCAATTACTAGGTGTATACATCTCTGGGCAAGTTATATACCTCTCTAAGCCTTACTGTCTTCATCTATAAAATAGGAATAGTATCTACATAAAGTGGCATGAAAGTTAAATAATGAAATGCACATAAAACATTTAGCATACAGAACACATTAATTTTTATCTAATGCTTGATCCAACATGATAAATATATAAAAGGAAGCTGATTATTCATATATAACTGTTACTGGTTAAATATTTACCATCAATGAAGGAATCAGACTGAAAAATATCTTCATAACCTTGGAACTATTTTTTAAAGTTCTTCTGACAATGACATATTAAGGTGGGAGAAATAGGGATAAAATAATGAACACTATTTTCATAAGAAATCATTCCATGGAGTTCTATGTGTATAGTTATTTCAACCATACACAAACACTACATAATAACAATCAAATGTAACCTTTATGTAAAGTACAAATACTGGGAGATATGTACACACACATATACATGCAAACATCCATATCACATACACTCACACCTTGGATTCTAGAAAGTAATCAATACTAACAGCTTATCTGAAATTAAATAGTTCAATTTATGAATCCTCTCTAAACAGAAGGGGATTTTAAATTCTGTGTAAGAGTAATAAAAAAAGTAGCTTCTATTTATTGAATTCCTGCTGGCTGGAATAGATAGTGTACGATGCAGGTACACTATATTGTTTAATCCTCGTAACTACCCAATGAGGTAGAAATTACTTCGCTTTTACAGATGAAGCAACTGAAGGACAGGGTATTTAAGTAACTCAGTCAAGGTCACTCAGTCAAGTATCGGTGCTAAGATCTGGACCCAGGCTCGCACTATATGAAACCTGTATTATT
Source organism: Macaca thibetana thibetana (assembly GCF_024542745.1). Classification (NCBI taxonomy): domain Eukaryota; kingdom Metazoa; phylum Chordata; class Mammalia; order Primates; family Cercopithecidae; genus Macaca; species Macaca thibetana. The sequence continues at coordinate 52,151,666 of NC_065589.1, forward strand.
TCTATTCAGTTAAAAATAAAGAAAAAGGCTTTTTCAGGCATTTCTTCATTTGGTTCTACATAAAGACCTAGATCAATTCTATCTCTATGTAATGTATCTCCATGAAATATGTAAATATGCCCCATGACGAGACACATGATCAATGTAATTGGAGTATTCCTGTTATATATTCTAAGGAATATAAATTGGTAAAACGTGGTTTTTTGTTCATTTTTTAAAAACTTTAAAGAATACATCACTTTTTTTTGTGCTGTGGAAAACATGAGACCAAGATGTCAGCTTTTTAGGATAATTTCAATTTCTCAGCCTCCCTCTGACATTATTAAAGTGGCTACAATCAAGTATGCAATAGCATGCTATAAAGTCACAGCACCAGAACATTATTTAGAACTCGTCTTTTTAGCATCTGCTACCAAGAGTATGATCTAAAATTGAAAGACATAAATGCTCTTGATAACTTTTTTTCTAGTAAATACATAATTCATTCTATTTAGATAGAATTAATGTAAAGTCAGGTTTAATCCTAATGCTTATAAAACTACATTTCCCGCTGACTTACAATGCAAATTTGGAGCTATTTATTTGACTTTAGCTACCTCATCTATAAAATCAGTGACTGTGATTAAGTGACTCTTAAAGCGACTTTAAGACTTGGAATGATAACAGATTCTTTCAAATGGTGCTGGTCTCTAATGCTTTAACTAGGTCTAACTCACTTTACTTGGGTAAAAATAGGTAAATATCTAACTATGATAAGGAGCTGCTCATCCTTTTATGGAATTCAGTTTACTTCTGAAATATGAGTATCACCTCCAAAATGCATCTGCATGAAAAGTCTAGATTTTGATACGCAAGGTTTTCTCAGTGTCAAAGCAAACATGTAGTCCATCAATTTCATATTACGTTATTGCCAAAAAAGGTAGTAACACAACTCAAACCAGCTATTTATTATTAAACTTTCATATAAACATCACCATTCATGTAATGGTGAATCAAAGTAATCTCAACTTTTATGAGTTTTCCCTGTCATTGTTCGGAATATGAAGTTTGCAAAAAGACTAGCTAGAGCAGCCAGTGTTATGGCAATCTATCACTTCCAAGGGGAGAAACACTGAAAACTGAGCATCCCTTATCTAAAATGCCTGGGACCAGGAAGTGCTTTGGATTTCAAGTTTTTTCAGATTTTGGACTATTTGCATTATACTAAAGGTTCAGCATCCCAAATCTGGAATGTTCTAATGGGGGTTCCCTTTGAGTGTCATTCTGACACTCAAAAAGTTTTGGATCCTGGAGCATTTTGAATTTTCCAACTGGGGATATTCAACCTGTAGGAATACTGTCAGTGATGACATTTTTTTTTTGGTGGGGGAGGGAATAGGAGAACAGAATTTAAAGATCCTTTTATTCAAGTGTTACCCTCTCATCATATAGCACATTCTCACCTGATGAGTGGGACTTTGCCTCACTGGGGTAAAGTCTGCTCAGCTCCCCATCCACTACAAAATGATGGGGTTGTCTGTTCTGTAAATTAGGCATTCGGAGATTCAAAGGTCTTTCTCCTAATGAAAAGAAAAAAGAAATATGCATAATATTAAAAACACACCATGATTTTCCTGAAAAATAAATTTTCAAAAATTGCCTGAACACTCCTTAGGAAAAAAGTGAGGAAAGTCAACGAGCACTGAAGAATTTAAATAAGACTTGGAAAAAACATTTTAAATAATAATTTAAGAGGAAAATGGCAAGTCATTTCATGCTAGTCCCAAGGTTTACAATTCTGCCAGGATATTTTTAAGAGCTAAACAAAAGACTGAGAATTCCAGTGAGCATTCCAGTTTTGGCATATAATACATCTCCTCTATAAGACATTTTCTTACTAGTGCAACCATTTTACCAAGGCATGTCATTAATCATATAATAACAAGTACTAGAAAGACAGAGAAGGCTTCAAGCCAATCACAGATTAAAAAAAAAAGAAAACAAAATGACAGCAAAATCCATGAAAAAACAGATTTAGCACAAATATGGGAAAAAATTATACACCCAATCATGTTGTCATGTACTGAAATCCACCATATTAGCAAACTGTCACCCCACACTGAATTATCCTGGTGTCACAAATTAGAGTCACCAAATCTTTAATAACCGCCTTTGCTTCTTAACATGTTAAGGACAACTGGAGAAGTTAAACAAGACCTCAACTCAAAGGTTCCTGTACTATTTTTAAAAGGAAGAACTTTCTTCTCTTTCAGTACTCTGATCTGTTGACACATGTAATATTTCACTCCATGGCTTGAGAATCCTTGGTAAGATGGTATTCTTACCTAGAAATCCTTTTTTTTTTTTTTTTTTTTTTTTTTTACAATAATAACCATTCTCTAGAAAAGTATAACAATAACATATAAAAAGAAGGCACTATAAAATTATTTTTTTCTTCAAACAGTTATTACTATTTGAAACTAGGGGATACATGTATATATTTATAACCTGTACATCTCCCTCTAGGTAAGCTCCAGGTAAACAGGGATTTGTTCTCTGCTGCATCTTCAGTGCCTAGGAGAGTGCCTGGCACGTAGGAAATGCTAATAAAATGCCTGTTGAATGAGCGAATAACAATGGCTTGGGATTTTCTCTATGTGAGGATGTGAAAAGAATGAAGTACTTCGTAGAATGGTAAAAACACGAATCACATGACTTTCTAAACCTGAGCTGTACTCTGTCATAATACTTTAGAAGCAGTTACCATATTCTTTTAAGACGCAAATGTTGTAAATTTCACAAACTTGTTTTTGAAGTCTAAAAAAATACGAAGTTTTGGTCATTTAAAAAGGATAAACATCTCTCCTGGAATCGTTTCTTTGGGGAAAATAATCTGTACTGCTGACATCTCACATTCCCACCAACTTCTTACAAAATAATACATGTCAATCTCAGGTGCCAACTGCTTAAAGATTAAAACATTTACAAATTAAAATCTGCAGGATAAATTATTTCCTTTTAAGAAAATG